>NC_062296.1:61119644-61422674 GCF_902655055.1 Lutra lutra | reverse complement strand
CCTTCTTTTTCTGCCTTCTCTAGCTTTAATTGAGCATTTTATGTTTTTGTCTCCTGTGTTGTGTTTGGGCTTCCCTAAATATGCCTCTTTAGAATAAGTCTGTGTTTTGACAGTCTTTCAGCTAAAATCCTGTGATTACGCTGGAGCCTTATCGGTGTGGTGGGAAACTATGGAGATTTCAGAGAATTTTACACTGTTATACTTAAATCTCAGTATTTTAGTGGGCCATTATCCCTGGACTGTGACCTTCACAAGTGTTTCTTAGCTTTTTTAACCTTCTTAGGTGAGACAGGACAATTAGAGGGTGGCAGAGTAGGAGCACTAGATTTCCCCCAGGTGGGATAAGATGCTGGCAGTCTTTTCTCCTGGAGAGGAACTCTTTATTATCAAGAATGCTCTGGGAAAATTTCACAATGGTTCATTTTCCCTCCTCTTGCCACAGCCAAGAGGGTTATCTTCCTTGCTCTTCATCATGAGAACTTAGTGGAGTTCCTAGAGATAAAACCCAGGAAAGTACGGAAACCCCCAAAGAAATATGATCTGCAGGTGTTTTCCCCTCTTACACTAGTACTCCCTCTCTCCAGTAATTTATCAAAATTCCTATTTGTGTTCCTACTGTTTTATGACTCCAGTAGCTCCTGCTCTAAGGATTATTTTGCCAGTTATGCTCCAGAATCATGTGCCCCTCCATATTTACTTGTCTTGTCACCTTAGTTTTTGGATAGGCCCAAGACAACTCAATGATTTTTTTCAGTTTGTTCAATTTTTTTTTCTTAATTTCAAAATGGGGATGAGGGGCGTCTGGGTGGCTCAGTCAGTTGAGCATTCAATTCTTGGTTTCAGCTCAGAGATGATCTCAGGTTCCTGGGATCAAGCCTCACATTGGGCTCCACGCTCAGCAGGGAGATAGCTTCTCTCCTTCTCCCTCTCCAGTAATAAACAAATCTTTAAAAAATATATAGATAGGAATGATTATCTAGAAGCTCTTTCTATGTTAGAGCTACTGCTGGAAATCTGGATCATTGCTTGAATTTCTGACTTTCTTTCCAATAAAGATCTCACCACCAAGGAGGGTGTAAACTTAGTCTCTGCCTGTAAAAGTCCTTAACATCACTCACCCTGGACCCTCAAAAGGATCCATAAACACAACATTTTAAAAAAGCATCTATCTGGACTACAGGAAGGAATGGTCCCATTCTTTTAACAAATATCTGAATATGATGTACCAGAGTCATTTGCGTCACTGATCACATCCAGATAAATTTCAGTTTCTGGAATGGCATTCACAAAATGAACTCATTCAATGACTTTAGGGCTGTTATTTGATAGAGAGAGAGACAGCAAGAGAGTAACACAAGCTGTGGGAGTGGGAGAGGGAGAAGCACGCTTCCGGTTGAGCAGGGAGCCTGAGGCAGGACTCAGTCCCAAGACCCTGGGATTATGACTTGAGCCAAAGGCAGACTCTTAACAGACTGAGCCACCCAGGTGCCCCCTGGGAGCTCCTCTACAGCAGAATGTGTTTTTCTCTATTTCCATTACTTAGCGTTGTCCTTAGCTTACTGAATCAACCTTCTAGCTGTAGGACCATGGACATCTTGTTACTCAGCCTTAGCAACCAACTACCACACCAGGACATGTTGTTCAGACCCATTTGCCAGCTAACCCATAAGCCTGCCACACAGGAGGTCCAGGCTGTTGGTTTGTAGCTTCCCTCTTACCAAGGCTTTATAAGCCAGCATGCTAAAGGTTAATTTGAAAATGTCTGTGGCAACTAGGGATTGTGTATGGAGCCTTTGAAAATCTCCCTACGGATGATTGTAGGAGTTAAAGAAGTTCATATACTTAATGTGCTTAGAACAGGGACTGGAACAAGCCATCTAGATTAATAAATATTAGCTTTTATTTATTATTATAAAAGGCACTCCTTAAACTCTTGTTGAATGAATGGATGGGTCAATGAATAAGCATAGGGAAAAAAAGTGGGAGGCAGAGAAAAATGGTCTACCTCTCAGGGGAGGTCTAGTAACTACTCTAACTATGTTGACGGGGTACATGAACTTAAAAACATAGGTGTTTAATTATATAAACAGTTTGGTTACATATCAGTGATTCCTAACTGGCAACATGATACAATGCATTATAAGTAATCTTACACATTTGTGCACAGTAATGATTAGATTCCTATTACCATTTTTTTAAATTTCTGAGAAAAGATAAAACTGTATTTAATAGTAATGCTTTTTATTCAAAAGTTATGCTTATTCTGTAGAAAAAATTAGCTCTACCCCCACTAGTCCCTGAGAACTGCTGGACAACAGAAGCCTGATGCAGACAACAGAAGAAGCTTCTTAAACAGTGCAAACACCAGACACATCTTTTGGAAAAGTGGTCTCCAAAGTGGGGTGTTCACATTCAAAGGGGATGCAAGATGATCCACTAAGAGATCTGGAATTGGATCCTGGAAAGAGAACTAGGACTTTAGTGGAAAATGGGAGGGAAAAAATTAGAATTTCTAGTTATAGCTATGTATGAATAACAAAGGAAGAAAAGAAGCTTTACCACTATTGACTACGAGGCACCCTTACATCTAAAGTCACGGAGCACTCATGGGGACAGTGCCTCGCGCAATGGGTTACATAATGCAGCACATTGCAGTGGAATGCTGTTTACACCCACACAGTTATTAAGACAAATGGGTCATGTCATCTGGTTTTAACTAAATGAACCCTCATAAAGTGGTTAAGGAGCTAGAAATGATTTCTTCCAGAGGGGGGTTGGAGAATGAGAGCGTGTGCAAGAGCGCATGTGTGCGAGCCTGCATGACTGAAGGTAGCACTAATAATATAAGTTCAAGCAAACAAAAAAGCAAAGCTAAAATTGCTACTCCAATATGAACTCTTTATTCGACAAAAAAAGAGATTAAAAAAACAATGATGAATTAATGTGACCTGACAAGAAGTTGACATCAAACTTGCAGAATTAACAATGAGACTATTTGAAGTATGGATTTACATCTAGCATTATTAACGATAAACCTCTTTAACAGTGTCTACTTTGTGTCATAGCCCTCATAAAGAGAATGGCAATTATGACAGTCTTGAAAATCAAAGACATAAATGAGCTAAATCTTGAGCTAGGTTTTAAATCACTGTATTATTATGTCAAACTGGAATTTCAAAATTAGACAAATTTGTCATGAATTTCCTTAGCTCTAGGAGTGACTGGAGAGACTCAGTGTGCATATAAACATTCAATTTACCAAAGTTAGGAAAAATCTAAATATTAACCAACAAAAGAATGGATGGCAAATTATAGTATTACCATATAATGGAATATTATTGTAGACATTTAAAAGCACAGGGTCCTGGGGCACCTGGAAGGATCAGTGGGTTGGGCACCGGACTCTTGGTTTTGGCTCTAGTCATGACCTCAGGGTCAGGAGATGGAGCCCTGTGTGGGGCGGTGGTCAGTATGGACTTTGCTTGAGATTCTTCCTCTGTTCCCCCCACTCACATGCGCTTGTGCATTCTCTCTCTATCTCTCTAAAGTAAATAAATAAATAACATTTTTTCAAAATAAATAAAAGTACATTCCTAACATTAATGTATCTATGGGGAAATATGCTTAAACGTTTGTAAATGAGCACATTTTTCAGTGTATATATGTTAAAATGTATAACTAAAAAAATTACTTAGAGAATCTTGAAAGCAAATAAAACTTGAAAACAATTTATTTGTAAAATAGAAGATTATGGATGATTTCCTTTATTACTATTACTATTATTATTATTTTTACTACTATCGCCATCACGGTGACTCACATATGATGCATGAGTTAGAACAGAAAAAAAAAGCTGAGTTCAAATCTAGACAACTATACTTCCTAGCACTATGAATTTAAATAACTTAGAAAACCTATCAAGTCTCTCTTCTCTCCATCCAGTGGGTGCAATCCCCCATCAGATTTATCTTTTGTACTTCCTCAACTTTGCTCCTGTTCACTTTACCCTTGATCTCAACTACGGACTTCACTCCCACCGCCTTTATGGCCAATTGCTCTTACAGTCCTTCAAAAAAAGTTCTTGCCCTTGGGGAACCTTGGTGGCTCAATCAGTTAAATGTCTGCCTTTGGCTCAGGTGGCGATCTCAGGGTCCTGCAATGGAGGCCTGCATCGGGCTCCACGCTCAGTGGGAAGTCGGCTTGTTCCTCTCCGTTCCCCCTGCTCAGGCTCACATGCGTGCACACTCTCTCCCTCTCAAATGCATAAATAAAAGCCTTAAAAACAAACAAACACTGGAGATCTTGCCCATCGAGGAGCAGAGTTTTCCGATGCTGTCTGCTAGCATCACAGCTTTTGAGCTGAGGAAGCCCCTGACCAATGACTGAGCAGGGCAGACCAGGCCCTGGCTGTCTGGGGGATTGGCCAGATCAATAGCAGGCTTGAGGCCTCCAGCTGCTTGATAGCGCTTCTTCCTCCCTCATCTTTCACAGGAATTTACTCCCTCCACCCCCTACTTCCATTGCAGTGTCTGCTTCCCAGATGACCCCATTGATACACTGATCAACTCTACGTAGTAGGCTCCTGTGGTTTTGCTGCCTGAAGATGAGACTACAGGTTTGTAGTCTCAACTCCTTCAACCAATTCTGTCCTCCAGTGCAACACCACACCACAAGGAGTAGGATCTAGCTTCTAGAACAGCTGCTGCAAGGGCTGTTCAGGTATGAGGCAGTTAATTACTCCCCAGAGCAAGCCTGAACCAATGAGAGATGGAAGATGGAAAAAGTCAGGCAACTAAGTCTCTTCTCCTGTTCTCCCTCCCATGCAATGTTCCAAAACATGGTGTCTCCCCAAGCCTGTTTAAAGATGCCCCACGCACAGGCCTGGGTGGGCCTCCTGAGCCATCAGCTGTGGCTCATCAAGGCCTGTGGTGCATCCGTGATGGGTACAGTCATCAACTTCTTGGCTTTGTTTCCTAGTCTGGCCTAGCCACTTCCCTTTTCCCTCACTCTCCCTGCTCCGAGAAAGCCTCTCCTCCGGAAAGCAAGTTAACACTTAATCCTTGCCCAAAGCTCTGTTTCCAAGGGAAACCCAGATCATAAAAACACCGTTTGACTTCCAGAGTTGGGAAGAAGGTTAAACTAGATAATTCAGCTAGGAGAGGACGGGCATGCAAGAGGCACTCAGCGACACCGAGCTTAACGCTCATTTGACTGTCCCTCAGTCCATAGGATGGGAGCTCTGAGTGGGCTTGAACATGAGCTTCGGAGTCCACAGAGAATGCACAAGTGCTGATTCCAGCTCCCCTCGTCCCTGTTCTGAAACCCTGTGGATCGTGCCCCTGCTCCACGAACTGAAGCCCAGCATTGCACACAAACCAGATTCCTCTGTGCCGGGACCCTGTGACAGGGCTCACATAGTCACCTAGAAGTATTAGAGGGCAGGAGAGTTTTCCTTCGGAGCCAGGAAATCAGCTTCTTTATTGATTGCCTCATGCAGTTGGAGGAGAAGCCACTGCTAGGTGGAAATGCTCCGTGAATCCCCATGCCGAGTCTGTAAATCCTAGCCAGCTTGCGAGATAGCACATACACTTTTAGGAGAAATGATCTAAAATTAACATTTCTGCTAGTTCAAGCACTAGGAAACCAGAGATGACTGTGCTTTTTAGAACAGAAGGCCTGTGCGCTCAGGGCATATGCTGTTTCCATCTGTTCCTAATTGGCACTGTGTGGTTCAGGTGCAGGAGGGGAGACCATTAAGGAAAGAGAAGAGCCATGGTACCAGGCCCCGGATGTTGTAGATTTGCCCCCTCTAGGAGGAAACTATGGATCTTATCTCAGGACCACGGAGCACTCAGTCAGAGGTAACAGCGGAAAGGGGAGACAGAAACACCTAAGGATCAGACCATTACATTATGTGTGCATTTGCGGAGCAATTATAGCAGCAAGATAAGTAGGTGGCCATGTTTTTAATTAGTCTTTTCCCCCCAGCAGTCTAGATAGAAGACAACTATTACTAAAAAGAATCAAACAGTCCCCAATGCCAATCCCACTCGAAGGATGGCCACTCGGGGTTTTTCAAAATGAAATCCACAGACCCCCTGCCATAGACTCCCTGGGGTTGCCCAGATGATTCCTTTTAAACAAGCACTTTGGGTGATTTCAACGAATGCAAGATTTTAAAACCTCTGATTTAATTGAACTAAATTATTATCCAGTCCAACTTATCACATGCAGCTCCCAGGAGAGCATCCCTGAATAGGAATGCTTCAGGACAGACAGCGTTCCCTCTCTTTTCCTAGGGAGGTAAAATGGAGTAGAGGTGCCTGCTGTGACTCCCTCCAGCGCAATGCCACACCACAAGTTGGCCTTTCCCAAACGTCAGACAAGCTGGCCTCCAGGTTTCCAGGCAGCCAGAGCTTCAGAAAGATAAGGGAGTCTCTGTGAGTAACCATTTCACACGTGAAGAAGCCATGTGGCTCCATTCCTGCATTTCCTTGCATGGATGATTCACAAAATCTCTTTATGAAAGCCATGATGGAACTAACAAAGATCCCCTTGACTTGGAACATTCCCATTCTGCTTTGGCTCTCTGATGTCAAAGCCCTAGGATCAGGAAGGGTTTCGACCTGTAGCTTATTCTGTCTGGATTTCACACCTGACCCTTTAGCACACTGGTCAAGATCGGACTCTTCCTTCAATGCTACAACATTTCTCATCCACAGTACTACATCTGTTAGACTGCCACACCCCACGCCTTTGTGAGGTGGTTCATACACAATTGATTAATAGGGGAATGGTACCAGCATAACAAGGAAAGCAGAAACAGATTTACCATGAAGTTGACGGGCCCCTTTCCAAAGGTCCTAGGAAGAACCCTAACAGTGTGTTCACCTGATGCCCATCAGTCCGTAAGCCACTAAAATGAATGTGGGCGTTAACTGAGTTGGAGACCTATTCGGATTACAGAGAGTAGGCAATGGAAGTGCTGTCCCCAATCTGATCAAGTTAACGCCAACAGTCCCAGCAGACGACTCTGTACAGCACAGGAGTGGCTTTCAGGCATCCGCCTATTGCCCACTGTACCAGCTTACCTGGGTTAATACCATAAAGGCGTAGTAAAATAAAGCCACATATATCTCTAGGTCATCTGATCACATGTGAACATTCATACCACCATGACCGTAATCAAGATGCATAGAACGATCCCAACACCTTGAAGACCTCTCTGCTGGGGGTCTCTTTAGATTCACTCCCAGCCCCTTTGCCCCCACCATCCCTAACCCCCAACAGCTATTAGTTTGTTCTCCAACTATATAACTTTCTCATTTTATTTAGCCACATTACATGAACTCAACATGTTTCCTTAGGCTCCTCTTGACTATAATGTTCTTCAGACTCCATTTTTGATGACCTTGACAGTTTGGGGGAGTACTGGCCAAACAGAATGTCTCTCCATTAAGATGTGTCTGAGGTTTTTCTAATGATTAGACAGAGATTATGATAGTTTCTTGGCCTTTTGGCTAAGATCAAGCATAGACAGGGGTTATGAATTTTTTAGCGAAAGACCACAGAGATAAAGTGCCATTCTCATCACAACATCTCAAGATTCCATACTGTTGACGTGACTCATCACTAATGATGGTAACCTTCATCTCCTGACTGAGGTTGTGTTTCTCAGGTTTCTCCACTATCAGGTTACCTCGTTGTCCCTGTATTCATACTGTATTCTTTGGAAGGAAGTGACCACGCACAGCCCAAGCCTAAGGAGTGGGGAGTTACATCCACATCATTGAGGGTACAGTACCTATATACATTATTTGAATTTTTCAGCATAGATTTATCAATTCTCCCCCATTTATTTGCTTATACAATCATATATTTGTATCCACATGGACTCGGGGGTATTTCTTTCGTACTCTTAGCTATAATTCTATTTTATTTCCTTGGTGGTTCCAAGTGTTCCCGCTTTGTTCATGAAGAGTTCTTTCAGTTGTTGCCAGGTCCCTTTGACAATAATGCCATAATTGTGTGCATGTGTGTATTTCTGTTTGGGGGCACTTTATTCCTCTCTGTCACTACAAGATGCTCTAGGCTCATCTTGTATATTTCCTACTCCAGTTCTAGAACAATTTTCCCAAGGAGTCTTGATTCCTTTTATTGAGAATGGTCTTAAAACCAAAGATCTCTGTTCTAAGTGTACTTGTTGATGTGGGAGTGTCGTTACATCTATAATCTTTGCATGGAGTAAGAAAACACATGGGGCTATACTTACATAATATTTCTATATGTAGCCCTCTGCATCTATATTAAGGTAAGTAGGAGTTCAAACGGATGTCTCCAACTCAAATCCATTACCATATGGATCATTCTAGCCTCCTCCCCTTGATTATCTGTAACTTCCCATTCCAACAAAAATTTGGCTCCTGACAGTGGTCATACAGGTACCATGATTTGGGAATGATTTATGAAATAGGAAAGCAAGTCATCAAGTAGAATGATGTTTATGTAGTTCCTTCTGCCTTTTGTCTTACAGACTCAACGCCCTGCCAGAGTCACTTGTATCTTTCCTCACAAACAACTTGTTACCCAGTTTCACATACAATTTGATGTTCTCCTTGAAGGGAAGCCCCCCACATTATATGAACTCCAGAATCACAAAACAGTCAGCTGTCCCTCATGGGTGTCACAGTTGATAAATGCTTTTGTCCACACCTAATGGTTTGAGGCAACTGAAAACAAGTTTTCACACACAAGGGGAGAGACATAGCAACACGTGAAGATCTTAATAACCTGAAAATCCTATAGAATGAAATTCCTCTAGTGCAAGTGGCTTAGTGACTTCAGCAACTGCTCTAAATGTCCAAGAGTGGAAACTATCCAAAGTAGTTCCAAAGGCAAGCACAGATGCTGCAAAGACACTTATTTCCCTTGATGCTGATAGGAAATGATGATGAAGGCCACACCCCGGATGAAAGGTTTAATTTTGAGGAACTGCATCATTCAGTGAAACAGTTCTCTGGGACCTATCTTGGAGGAGGAACTAGAAACACCAGTGTTTCTGGGAGCAAAACATTGACAAGGCTATAGGGCTGGGTCTGCATATCAGTTCTGATCTCGCTATACCAGTAGGTTATTAGGCTCACATGCTTATTTTTGATAGTTCTCTGGTTAAGCCTTGCCATACGTTTTGAGTGGTAGGCCTCTAGTCTGTTTTTTCTCATCAACTCTTACTTTAAAAATGCAGTTTAAGCCTACAGTGTTCTGTAAGAAACTGCATGCATGAGTCTAGTGTTTACTTCTCTGAAGCTCAATCACTAGATCGTGGACATGTCCTTCCTGGGCAAATATTTTTACCTCATTCATTTTTATAAACTCAGAAGGTAGCACAGTGACTGCTGAGTGGTGGAATCTACATTATAACATTATAATGTAGTTTAACACCTCTGCCTAATTTCCTTTGGGTCTTATGGATGGACGGAGTTCTTTGCTCCTGGGCCTGCATCCTTTTTTTTTTTTTTTTTTTTGGCCAACCACTCACCTTCACATCCTAGTGAGGTAAGGTGGCCTTCTGCCCTGACATCCTTGAGATCTACCATCAGTAATTCAAAAGCAAACATTTCATCTGTACCTGCCAATTAATAATGGATTGGGCTTGATATTTTCATGGCAGGTATTGCTTTTGTATACTGTTTGCTGTCAAGCTCAGTCATGGCTGTGGGAATGCCTAATTTGTGGAACTGGCCTGCCTGCTTAAAATTGTTTTATTCAGAAATCAAATTCCTTTCAGCCTGAACAACCAAGTATAATAATAGCGGCTTGCATTTGTGAAGCAGAGACGTTTCCAGAGTGCCTCCTCTAATACTTCCCATGACAGCAAGGGGCAGATAGGGCCATCACTGTCCCTCTCTCTCTACAAGGTCCACAAGAGTTAAGCAACACAGGAAACCGTGAGTTCTTTCCCCACATCTCCCCCTATTTTTAACTTTCTGACTCTCCTGGTTTTCAACATGGCAGTAGTGTAGTGTACGTAATGGGACTACGGCATGAATTTCTCTCTCATTAAAAAAAAAAAAAACTCATTCACAAATAGAAAGAACGATTTTGTTAAGTACAAAGTAAAATGAGTTTTCAAGTACAAGAATGGAGTGTATTTAGAAGATAGTTGACAATTTTGAGACATTCTCTATGAAGCATCTTGATTTTAAAATTCGTTTAAAGTGAGGGGTCGGACTTTCTAGAAAGCAAACCTGCGGCTTATTCATCAAAGCTCATGATCTGCCAAATATGACACCTAACCCAGAGTTAGAAATGTCCTCAAGGCAGGCTTTGCAAACTCTGACCGAGAACTGAGGGTAGTTGATACAGAACTTGTAACCCAAAACCCCATAGAATGTTATTTTGGAGCCTGCAGAGAGCAGAGCTATTTGACCTCCTGGCATTCATTTTTTAGAGACTGAGAATAAACAATTCTGAGTGGGTTTGACTAATGGAATGATGGACAGAACAATGAAAGCAGATTCTTGCTTGAAGACAGGGAAACTGCTAAAACATAAAAGTACCCATAAGCTGGGATAGATTCTTGCTGAGGCTTGACCTTCAACCAGATCTCCTCAGGTGCCTGTCTTGATGGGACTACTTAAGGAACATCTTCAGTTTCAGTATTTAAGGCCATAGCTACCTAGGGCCCTCTGACTGCATCCCTCAGATACTAATGATCATCGGATATATCAAACATCTAATGATATATCAGAAAAAAATAAGAAACACTCCCTCATAGGAATACATTGGTTTTATTTTTAAAATTTTTTTAAAGATTTTATTTATTTATTTGACAGAGATCACAAGTAGGCAGAGAGGCAGGTGGCGGTGGGAGTAGGGGAAGCAGGCTCCCCGCTGAGCAGAGAGCCCAATGTGGGGCTTGATCCCAGGACCCTGAGATCATGACCTGAGCCGAAGGCAGAGGCTTAACCCACGGAGCCACCCAGGGCCCCCACATTGGTTTTAAAATACAAACTAATATACAAACTTTACAGGATAAACAATACCTATTCAGAATTGAAATTTAAAAAAAAAACTTGCTATTTGTTGAATGAATGGCTAGCTTAGTTTTACTTTTGATGGATCAAACCCCAAAGAGCTCTGATCCTGGTCTCCTTTCTATTGGTTAATCAACAGGAATCTTACCCTGAGGTATAGTTTCCTTCTACAATTATCCTCCAGACTGAAAGGGTGAAAGGAACTGGTGAAGTTTTAGAACTCGGGAAACACTGGAGCTAGGGAGCTCTAAGGATCTCAGAAACAAGAACATATCCCAGCTCTAGCTTAATTAAAACTCAGCTCTGCACACCTCCCATCCTTGTATCACTGGTCTCAAGCTGCAAATCCCAGGACAGCCCGATTCACCCAGCTTGGCCTATGAGTGTATCTCTAGGGTGGGGGCACCTGAGCCAGCACCACATAAAATCCCAGCCCGATGATTCATGGGTTGGGGGGAGAGCTGTTTCAAAGGAAAAGTAAGGTGGTGCTATTACCAAAAGAAAATGGAAACTGGGCCTCAGCACAAATTAGAAAAAGGTGCCCTCTTAGGTGGATATGGTAGGGAAAGACACTTTTCTCCATCCTAGAGGTAGGGATTTCAACCCCCACTGAGCCTTTTAGGGGTCTACCAACTTGCAACACACAAATGGCACAGATGTAAACAATGGCCATAAGGGAAATAAGGACATCAGTAGTCACTACTTACGGACACTCCATCAAAGTAACTTTGGTCAAGTCACCTGATGCTCCCTAAGTACTAGTTGTCTCAATTATGGCCTTGCTCATTCACAGAATCTACTCAATTTTCTAGTCATTCGCACAAAACACTTTTCTATGTATCTTCTTCTACTTTGGTCAAACACATTTTTCCCTTTCATCTTTGAAAACATCCGGGGATCCAAATCACCATGTCGCTCATACTTCTGGACATTGAGTCATATTTTGTGGCTTTCCCTTGGAGTGAGGATCAGCAAAATGTGTACTTCTGGATGACAAAGCAGAGTTTCTCACCACAGTTTAACTCTGGAGCCTGCTTCTCAGTCTCACTGTCCCATGCGACCATTTTGACCAGGTAGCCTAAGTATCACTGACCAAAGATGGACAACTGGGGTTGGAGGGGGCAGAAGGAGGACCTGTAAAGCCATTCTTCACTCTTAATACAGTGGTCCCTGCCCTTGTGCCCAGCTGGACTGACAGAACTACAAAACATGGGTGGATGATTTCATGTTCCTGAACCTTCGTTTCCCAGATCTATGTAATGCATATAATAAACACTGCCCATCCAAAGAAGATTGTGATCAACATTCAATGAGTTCACATAAGTGGGCCTGGGGGCTCTCTAATGAAAGTCATGGGTTTCCCCCTTCAACTCCTGCCTGTGTGCTAGAAATTAAATGTCCTTTCTACAGTTCCTTCTGTCTACTCTATGTAGAATGTTTTCTCTTATTAAGGATTTGTTGCAATCCAATGCCACAATTCCACTTGCTCTCACTAGAACAGTGGAAGCTCTAATAGGTTTTTCAAGGAGAACGCAAAATAGTCAAGATACCTCATAAAGTTTACATACCCAAAGAAGGTACCACTCAGCCAGGATACAGGTTTCCCCAATGCTACATTTTCTGTCCCAGTGTTATACACTCAACTGGTGCCAGGAATCTGAGTTTCAAAGCATAGCTACAGAAAGGAACAGGAGGTGACAGATGACAGAGGATCCTGAAATGTTTGAGATTCAAATTTTCTTTAAATATTCTTTAGCTTTCTCAATGTTGGAAATCTCTAAAGGACAAGCCTACATTTGCTCATCTGGTTTTCAGCTGGGATCTCACCACTTACTTTCTGAGGGATCTTGTTGTCCCCCCTCTGAACACATTTCCTCACAGGTAAAGAGTTAATGGTTTCAGGTGGCATGTTCATCAAGTGGTTTAAGAATAAAATGAAATAATATGCAAATTATATACATAGATATGTAGATTAGACACAGATTAGATATTTTAGAAGAGTCAGTTTAATTAGTTATTTAATTTATTCTGCAAATATTTATTAAGCACTTGTTACATACCAATATAGTGCTAGGGAAACTGAAATGAAGAAAATTTGTCTCCCACAAACGAGAAGAAGTTTCAGGGTACCTTGCTGGCTCAGTCAGTTAAGTGTCTGCCTTTGGTTCAGGTCATGATCCCAGGGTCTGGGACCGAGCCCCGAATCAGGCTCCCTGCTCAACAAGTAGCCTGCTTCTCCCTCTCCCTCTGCCTGTCACTCCCCCTGCTTGTGTGCATGTTCTCTCTCTGTCAAATAAAAAAAATCTTTAAAAAAGAGAGAGAGAAGAAGTTTCAAGTCTAGCAAAAGAAATAGATGTGTGAGCAAAGAAACAAAAATGCAGTGCTCTATGGGTCCAAAGGACAGGATTGAATAGCTGTTGGAGGCTACAGCATGGTTGGAGTCGTGGATCAAACCAGGCCCTGACTTGTGTCTCCTTCAAAGTCCGGACACCTTGACAAGGGGTTAAGGACGGGAAAGTTGAGTAACACTGAGAAAGGGTCTGTGCTATGTGTTGTGCGCTCGCCTACGTGACTTCCCACACACTCTCCCTACAGAAGGGAACAATGTGGTCAGGGTCATGAATTCTTAGTTGGTCCTTGTTGTTCCTGTACTTCCCATAACCCACTCCCTGGTTGATTGTCTTGCTAATGGCTTTAGCCTAGACTACCTGGCATCACGAGGTTTGCTTGTAGTTAATGGAAACTTGTTAGAGAAACTTGCGGTCATCTGACTAGGTATTGATGTATTACTCCTCCTATTGTGGTCTGCCTAATAAATGCTTGTAAGATGTGGAATAAAATCGGCACTGTTGGACATCCTCCTCAGTGTCCCTCCTGCCCCCATCTCTTTGTCTCTTAATTTCTTTTCACCATCCTCTTACCCTCACGTTCCCTGGTCGATCTGTCGCGCCGGCCGTGGCAAATAGCTGTAAGGAATGTCCAGGCAGATATTTCAGAAAATTTGAACTTTGAAATGCCCTTGAATTTTGTTGTCACCATACTGAGGGGAGGAAAGAATTCAAGGTTGAGACAGCACAATATGTCAAATTACGTTGGCATGAGGAGAACGTGAGTGATGACAAAATGAAGGGAATTGTTGTAGCAATGTAGAAGGCAGGACTGATGGGTACCCTAGGCTGGGTTCCCTGAAAGGAAATCCTAGGAGGAGAATCGGTGCTCGAGAAATTTATTAGGTACGTTTTCCAGGAAAAGGCAGCAAGGCAGAGGTGGAACAAAGACAGAGAAAGCAAATCAGGCAAGCAGCAGCTTGAGTTCAGCCAAGGTGTCACATAGGATGGCTTCAGTCTGGCTCTGCAGGGGAGTTCTAGAAAATGAGTCATCCCTCAGAACTGTCTGATGCAAAGGAAGAGACACAGACTTCCACACTTCTGTACATACCAGTGCACTGACTGAAGATAACACCAGGGTGTGTAAAATCTCCAATTTGTCTAGCTGTTTCTGTAGGACAAGCAGCTTCACTAGCCTGAGAGAGCAGAGTTAAGGGAGCAAGCATTTAGACACACACACACACACACACACACACACACACACACACACTACACCAAAGGTGGAAGAGTGCCAAGAAACGGTACAAGGCCCCAAAGAAGATAAAGGCTGATGCTGTGGGTCTCCGCTATCACTGGGGTTGATAAAAAATATTCCAAGATCTGGGGGCTCAGTCAGTTAAATATCCGCCTTCTGCTAAAGGCATGATCTCAGGGTCATGGAATCAAGCCCCACATCAGGCTCCCTGCTTAGCGCGGAGTCTGCTTCTCCCTCATCCTCTTTCCCAGCTACTGTGTTCTTTCTCTCTCTCTCTCTCAAATAAATAAATAAAATCTTTTAAAAAAAAATCCAAGCTAGATTACAGATGAACCTATAAACCAAGCCCCTTCAAAATGTTTTTCTTCCAGTGCCTGCCTAAGTGATTTTTTACAATTAACAAGAGTACCTCCTCAGACACTTTCACTTGACACTGTTTTTTGAACTGAGACAGTATCTAAAATAGGCAAGCATTACTCTAATACCAAGCCAGACAAAGACATTACAGAAAAGGGAAAATGTACACCACATTATCTCTCATGAATGATGAATGTAAAAATAGTCACCAAAAAGAAAAACCAAATCAGGGCCTCTGGCTGGCTCGGTCAGTGGACCATGTGCCTCTTGCTCTCAAAGTCATGGGCTCAAGTCCCACAACTAGTATAGAGATTACTTAAAAAAATAAAAACTGAAAAAAAAAACAATAATACCAAATCAAACTCAGCAATCTACAAAATGGATACATCACAACAAATTGTGGTTCATATAGGAATGCAAAGCTGTTTCAGTATTTGAAACTCAATCAATGTAATTCACCACATTAACAGGCTAAATAAGAAAAGACATCTGATTATATAAATACATATAGAAAATGCATTCAGTAAAATACAACATCAATTCATGATACTACTCTAGCAAACAAGGGGAAAAAAGGGAACGTCCTTAATCTAATACTGAATCTACAACAAAACAAAACAACCAAACAAAAAAACTACACCCAACTTCGTACTTTATATTGAAAGACTAAATGCAATCCCCTTAAAATCAGAAACAAGGCAAGCACGTTCTCTCTCACTACTCATATTCAACAGAATACTAGAAGTCCTAGTTGATGCAAAAAGACAGAAAAGGAAAACAAAAGGCATATAGACTGAAAAGGAGAAACTAAAATTACCTTTATTTCAGACAGCATAATTGACAATACAGTAAATCCTAAAGAATCTACAGGACAAAACCTCCTATAACTCAGTGAATTTAAAAAAGTTGCAGGATCCAGGTTCCATATACATCCACAAATAAAATGTTGGAATTACCCCTTTTACAAAGATGGTGCCAAAAGGTAAGAAGGAAGCCCTTGCCCCTCCCAAAGCTGAAGTCAAAGCAAAGGCTTTGAAGGGCAAGAAAGAGGTGCTGAAAGTCATCCACAGTCAAAAAAAAAAAAAAAAAAAAAAAAAAAAAAGGTTCCACACATCACCTACGTTCTGATGACCCAAGACTCTGCATCTCCAAAAGTACCCCAAATACCCTCAAAAGAGCGACCCCAGGAGAAACGAGCTTGATCACTAGGCCGTCATCAAGTTCCCCCTGACTACTGAGTCAGCCACGAAGAAAATAGAAGACAACTACACACTTGTGTTCATTGTGTACGTCAAGGCCAACAAGCACCAGATCAAACAGGCTGTGAAGAAGCCCTATGACATTGATGCGGCCAAGGTCAACATCTTGATCAGGCCTGATGAAGAGAAGACGTATGTTTGACTGGCCCCTGACTATGATGCTTTGGATGTTGCCAACAAAATTGGGATCATCTAAACTGAGTCCAACTGGCTAAATCTAAATACAGTTTTTTTTCATCATAAAAAAAAGTTGGAATTAAAATTACACACCATTTGGGGGCGCCTGGGTGGCTCAGTGGGTTAAGCCACTGCCTTCGGCTCAGGTCATCATCTCAGGGTCCTGGGATCAAGCTCCGCATCGGGCTCTCTGCTCAGCAGGGAGCCTGCTTCCTCCTCTCTCTCTGCCTGCCTCTCTGCCTGCTTGTGATCTCTCTCTGTCAAATAAATAAATAAAATCTTTTAAAAAAATAAAAAAATAAAAATAAAATAAAATTACACACCATTTGTAATATTTTAAAATGAAATGCTTAAGGACTGTAATAGATTTTCTGATGTGTCAACTTGCTTAGGCTACAGTTCCCAGAGATTCCATCTGTTTGTTGCTATGAAACCATTTTAAAGGTTTAAAGTCCACAGTCAGTTGATTTTAGGTAAGGGAGATTATCTGGGATAATCTGGATGGCACTGATTTAATTGGTAGGAAAAGCATTATGAGCCAGGCTAAGGCTTTGGAGAGAGACAGAGGAAGAGGAAGAAGGAGAAGAAAGAAATTCTACTTAAGAACAACAGTTTCCACACATGTATGTGGAATTTCATACTGCTGGTGATCTTCTCTTCCTGAGCAGCCCTCACAACCATAAGAGCCATTTCACTATAATAAATCTCAGTAGATAGATAGATGGATACCTCCTGCTAATCCTGTTTCATGGTTAAACACTGACTAATGCAGGTATAAACCTAGCAAAATATATTTTACAGGATCTGTATGTTGAAAACTAAAAAAAACTGAGACAAATCAAAGAAAATCTAAATAAATGGAGAAATACACAGATCATGAATTGAAGACCCAATATTGTAAAGGTATCAATTCTCCCTAATTTGATCTATAAATCCAACACAATCTTCATCAAAACAGAAAGCATTTTTTAGACACCAAAAAGGTGATTCTAACATTTATATGAAAAGAAAAGGAAGTAGAATAGTCCCCCCAAAACTGAAAAATAACAAAGTGAGAGGACACCCATTACCAGATTTATTTTTTTTCCATTACCAGATTTTAAGACTTCTATAAAGCTACTGTAATCTTGAAAGTGTGGTACTGGCAAAAAGAGATAAACACAGAGATCACTGGAACACCCCAAAAATAAGCCCACATAAATATAGTATTTGACCAAGACTCAAAAGCAATTCAATCAAGAAAGTATAGACTTTTCAACAAATGGTGTTGGAACCACTGGATGTCCATATCCAAAAATATAAACCACAACACACACATCACACCATATGCCAGATTTTCATCAAAATGGACCATAGAACTAAATGCAAAACTATAAAATTTCTAGAAGAAAACAGAAAACCTGTGTGACCTTGGGTTTAGCAATAAATTCTTAGATAAAAGACCAAAAGCCACTATGTATGAAAGAAAAAAAACTAATAAATGAAACTTCAACTAATTAAAATTGTACTTTCTGAAAGACACCATCAAGAAAATTAGAAAATGAAGCAAGATATAGACTGGGAGAAAAAACTTGGAAATCATCTATCTGATAAAGGACCTATCCCGGACACAAAAAGAATTCTTAAAATTTAATAAGAAAACAAACCACCTCGTTAAATGAAAACAAAGATTTGAAAAGATACTTCTCAAAGAAGATTTAAGTATGACAAGTAAACCTATTTGTCATTTGTTATTATAGAAATGACCATTAAAATAATGACTTACTTTACAACTATTAGAATGACTAGAAAAACCTGACCATAAAAGTGCTGGCAAGGATGGAAAGCAACTAGCCCTCATATTCATTGCTGGTGGGAAATCAAATAGTACAATCACTTTGGAAGACAGATTATCACTTGCTTATAAAGTCATACACAAATCTGCAGTATGATCCTGCAACTGCACTCCTAGATATTGCCAAATGAATTCAAAATTTATGTTCAAACAAAACCCCACATATAACATATACAGAAGCTTTCATAATCTCTAAAACCTGCAAGCTACTTAAGACAATGGACAGGCAAACTGCAGTACATCCATCCATACAATGGAACACTAGTCATTGATGAAAAGGAAGGAATTGACGCACACAACGACATGGATGTCATAAATACAATTTGCTAAGTGAAAGAAGCCAGACCCAAAAGAGTACATACTGTATAATTACATTTATAGGACATTCTGGAGAAAGTAAAACTATATAAACGAAAAACAGATTGAGGCGCCTGGGTAGCTCAGTTGGTTAAGTGTCCCAACTCTTGGTTTTGGTTCAGGTCATGATCTCAGGGTCTTGAGATCGAGCCCTGCGTTGGACTCCATACTCAGCGGGGAGTCTGACTGTTTCCCTCTCCCTCTGTTCTCCCCCACCCCACTCATGCTCTCTCTGTAAAATAAGTAATGCTTTTAAAAATGAAAAACAGAACAACAGTCTCAAGAAAATGGGGAATATTTGACTACAAAGGAGGTGCACAGAATTTTCAGTGTGATGAAACCATTGTGTATGGTACTACTAGGCTGGTGGATATATGTGACTGTTCATGTGTCAAAACCCTAAGTAAATCACCAAGACTGAATTTTTAAGTATGCAAATTAAAGAAATCAACCAGAATGCTAATGGAAGTCCAGATGGAATTCAGATTATGACAAATTATTCTACCTGCACCATACATTTATTATACCATCTCAGTGAAAAGCATAGGGAAAAGATGACCTGAGTAACATTAGAAAACAGTGTTTCAACTGGAAAAACCCAAGGCTAAAGATAAAAGACTGTACATATACAGTGTGATCTTGCAGGTAAATTTGTTTCTCAAAGGTATGGGTTAAGAAGAATGAGATTTTAATATATATACTATGATTGAATTATAGAAGTCAATAAATTATAGACAATAGAGTCATATTACTCACCAAACAGAGAAAAAAGTTAAAAATAAGCTAAGGAAAGACTAGAACAAATCCTTTTACTGTGGTAGAGTTCGAGACATGAGTATGAATTCAGATATATCTATATATATACACACACATACACACAAGTGGACAGAGAAGTAATTTTATGTGTGTGTATACACTGGTTAATATACATACATATATTTGCTAGTTCATTCTCCTGGGAGGGCCTAGAAGTAGTGACAACCCCATAGCAATGAGGCACAGTCGGTAAGTGCCCGGATTTTGATTTTTTTAAATACTATTCCTTAATAAAAGAAACCAGGACTCCTTAGAGAAATATCCTGGGCCTGGGGCAGGAAATAGACAGGCTGAGCCAAAAGCATTTTGTATTGATAGAAAGAAAGGAAGTTCTCAAAGGAACGAAAGGATGGGGTGTGTTTCCGGGCAACAAGAGCCAAGCTGAAAGAGTCCCCAAAGGCCAAAGCTGGAACAGTTCAACCAATAAAATCAATAAAATAATACTGTATTCAAACCCAATTAGAAAATAAATATTGTGGAAATAAATGGAAATCAACCAACTAAGAACAATCAAAGGCAGCTGATTCAGAGCTTGCATGTACCAAGGGAGGCCAAAGTCACTTGGACTTGTGTTTGTGCACTAGTGTTTGGGCATATACTCAAAGGCAGGCAGAGAGGTGGGAAAGCTTTATATGGAAAAAGAGGAAGTCTTCAGGTGTATTCTGATTGGAGGTGGGCTAACAAGAAGTGGGTCATCTTTTGTGATTGGCTAGAAATTCATGTTTGGATTTCTCTGGTTGGTTCTAAGTTAGAAATAGGGACACAAAATAGGGAAGCTCTCAGTTATTAATCAAGTTTTGGCCATTTGGGGCTGACTGTTGAAGATGTTGTTATTCAGCTTCCTGAATTCTTGTGGGAAATAACAATCTGACTTCCTACAAGCCTAACTTATAGACAGCAGGCTGGCTTTCTGGGCTGGTTATTATACATAATGGGTTAGTCTCCTGGACTGATTGCTATAGGCTGTGGGTTGGAGTTTGTTTTTATTTTTTTATTCATATATAAAGTCTGGCCATTGTCTGTTTGTACATTAAGCCTCTCAATATACATGATTCCAAAATATAAAAATAAATGATTGAATAAATATAAGGCAGAAAGTCAGATCTTCCTCACGAACACTCGGAGATGGTCTCACCCCCACGAAGTGGACATAATCCCTCCATCCTTGAGTATAGACTGGATTCAGTGACTTCCTTCTAACAAATATGTATTCAGAAATGGAACACAGTAACATCATGGTGGACAAACTTGGCAAGCACTACTTTGTCCACGTGACTGAGGACTAAGCAATAAGTTATGTTGAGTCCCTGTACCCTTGATATGATGTTCACAGAAGGGTACTTTACTTCTGTGGTCTTCTTCTCCAAAACCCATAACCCCAATCTAATCGTAAGAAACACCCAAATTGATGGACATTCTACAAAATACCTGACTGATACTCTTCAAAACTATCAAGACCATTAAAGCAAAAAACAAAAACAAAACGTAAAAAATGACAAAGTACTTAGCATAGATCAGAGCAGATTAAGTAGATACATTGACTAAATGTAACACTGTAACATAGATGGGATCCTGGAAAGGAAAAAAAGACATTAGAACTTTTTTTTTAAGATTTTATTTATTTATTTGACAGATAGATAAAGAGAGACAGAGAGCACAAGAGGGGGAAATGACAGAGGGAGAGGGAGGCGCAGGCTCCCCGCTGAGCTGGGAGCCCATATGGGGCTCAATCTCAGGCCCCTAGGATCATGACCTGAGCCAAAGGCAGACGGTTAACCCACTGAGCCACCCAGGCACTGCAACACATTAGATCTTTAAAAGGAGAAAGAAAGAGGGGAGCCTGGGTGGCTCAGTCAGTTAAACACCCGACTCTTGATTTCAGCTCAGGTCATGATCTCAGGGTCACATGATTGAGCCCCACATCAGGTTCTGCATTGGGCATGGAGCCCACATGAGATCTTCTCTCTCCATCTCCCTCTGCCCCACCCCACTTCCCCCACCCCACCACCTGCTCAGGGGCACATGCATGCTTTCTCTCTCTAACAAGAAAGAAGAGGAAGAGGAAAAAGCAGAAGAGGGAGAAAGAGAAGGAGAAGAAAGAAAAGGAAGACAAGAAAAAGACTAAGATAATCTGAATAAAGTATAGAATTTAGTCATTATTTCTGTTAATGTTAAATATTTAGTTTTGACAAATGTATCATGGTTACGTAAATGTTAACATTTGCAGAAACTAGGTGAAGGGCAAAAAGAAACTGTGCTATATCTTTGCATCTTTTCTGTAAATCTGAAAGTATTTCAGAATAAAAAGTTTATTTAAGAAAAATATGTGTCTCTTTGGGTACATTTTCAGTTGACATTTAAACTTTTCCATCAAAAGTTTAAATATTTGCCAAATATATAATTTTCAACATATTATAAATATTGTGACGTTAAATTAAAACTAGCACATCACCCCTCTTTTCCATGTATTCAAAAGACTACAAATACCAAGCAATTTGAACCATGATCTTCAATTTAAAAAATACATGAACAAGCTCTTCCCCTGTCAGAAATATTAAATTACTCCTTATTCTCCTTGAACTCTTATTTCTAAATTACTTCTTAATTTAATCCTACTGAGATACATTTTGATGCTTTTAAGTCTCATTGATTACCCTAACATCCCTCTCTGAAGTAACAATGTGTATATAAATTAAAACTTTAATATTTAAAATTACCCATGACCTTAAGGCTTAAGTGTTAATTATAATTAGACTTTGATCCAGAAGACATTTTTTATGAGTAGTATGTGTTGGGTCGGTGGCTCAGGGAATGCAGGAGGAACAATAGAAATGACAGACGTCTTCCAGCCTCCTCCCCGCCCCTTTCCTTAACCCTTGACTCTCCTGCCAAAAGGATGTCTGCCCACGTCACGTCTCCATAGGTAACCAGATACCTATGCAGGAAACGGAAGTATCAGGAGCCCCCACCCCATACCCTCCGATCACCAAATACTCTACCATATATGGATGTGAGCCCATGCCCTACCTAGGCCCGATAAAAGACCCCCGCCAACTCCCTCCCAGTGCGACTTCCCCCACTCCCCTCTCCGGAGTCAAGGAACCTCGCCCAAGGGTGCCCACCTCCTCCCGGCGCGACTTTCCTGGCTCCCCTTCTCCTGAGCCCTGAAACTTGACGGGAGAGTGCCTTTAATAAATCTTGCCTTGCGCCCACCTTGCCTGGTGCTGTGTTTACCTCACCTGCGAAACTTTACAGTATGTGTTTGATCAAAATAGACTATATTACACGCATCTGAAAATTATCAAACCTAAAAAAACAGTTATTTATTGAAAAGCTGTAACTCAATGAAAACGAGAGAAGTTTATTTTTGCTTAATGAGAATTTGACTCCAACATTTGGACTTACGTTAACCAGGAAGGTTAACACCCATGGAAAAGATTCGTAACAGGATTCTGACTGAAGGAGAAGTATGCCTCTCTTTTGTAATATATGAAGAAAGGAGATTGTGGAATAAAAGGACAGTGTGGAAACTGAATGTGTTCCAAATGCACAGAAAAAAAGAGTAAATATGGACTCTGGGGGCGGTGTGTGCTTGGGTGGTTCAGTCAGCTGAGCATCTGACTCTTCATCTTGGCTCAGGTCATGATCTCAGGGACCTGGGATCAAGCCCAGAGATCGGCTCTGCACTCAGTAGAGAGTGTGCTTAAAGATTCTCTCCCTTGCCCCTTCTGCCCCTGCGTCTTCTCTCTCTCTCTCTCTCTCATAAAAATAAATAAATCTTTTTAAAAATATGGAAGTTTAGGATTTATTAAGTGATCCCTTAAGACTCCTTAAAGCCTGTGTGCCCCTTGGAAAGACCACACTCTCCTTGGGGGTACAAATTCCCCAGTTTGAAAGCGACTCTCATGAAAAAACTCAAAGGCATGAAGTTTATGCTATGGCCCGAGAAGAATAATTAATGCTACTGAACACAAAGGATTTTGTGCTTTAGAGACAGAAGCCAGGTCATTATTCCCTGGATGCATGAAAGGAAAAAGGAACCAGAGGAATAGCTGACTTGGTATCCTACAGAAATCTTACAAGAGTCCCTAAGGGTGAGCACCAGGCCTCTTCCAAGACACATTCTAATTACCAGACAATGAAACCCATTAAGTGGTCATCATCTCCCCAAAGAGCCACTGTCCCCTGGAATTTCAGTTCTCTACACATCAGTTAATTGTCTTTCCAACAAGTTGAACCTATTCCAACTGAACAGAGCATATTCTAGAGCCACAGTCCCGGTGACTACAAGCAGGGCATGCTGAGTTCAAAGCCCCTTTTTTGTCTGTATGAATCAGGATGGACACGTTTTTCCTTAGCACTTTCCACACACTAGTTGAGTCCCCATTTAAAGAAACCCTCTGCAGATCGAATTCTGCTTACATGAATGCAAGAACAAAACTGAGGTCCCTGCAGAGGGGGGCCCTTTGCATCCCAGCACACAGTCTGGATCAGTATCCTATTGCTGCCATGAGAAAGCCCGTATTGTCACAGATTCTCCCATCTGTGAAATTTTCTCATTTAGCAGAAAGCTGATTACGTAACTGGGTATCTTTTGGAAGGACTATTTATGTAGTGGTCAAATTTAGATACCTAGAAAAATAACTATTTAAAATAAACCGTTCCTGAGGCCCCTGGGTGGCTCAGTTGGTTAAGCATCTGCCTTGGGTTCAGGTCCTGATCCTAGAAGCCTGAGATCCAGCCCAAAGATAGGCTCCCTGCTCAGCAGGAAGTCTGCTTGTCCCTTTGCCCTGCCCCCACCCCCACTCTTGTTTTAGTTTTAGTGAACTCATGTGCTCACTCCCTCAAGTAAGTAAAACCATAAAAAATAAAATAAACCATTCCTTTCAAAATATTGCTCTGATTGTGGATAGGGAAGAACGCGTTTTCTCTTGGTAATACCAAAAACGTGTTTCTGAATGTCTGACTGCCCCCCTTAAAGGAAAATAATGTGGCAGGGGTAAAAGGATTATCTTGATTGGTACTATACAATCCAAACCCTGGAAGGCCTTCTAAGTGCTGACAATGACTCACTCCTTGACCAAACTTGAGTCAGGCTCCTGCAAGTGCTCTTTCTACACTAGCCCTCATCTTTGGCCTGAAATCAGTAACCTAGAAGGGGATTACGGCTTATTACTGCAAAATACGTCACTTCAGCATAAGGATTCTTTTTAGCTGAAGTCAACTGAAAAATACCAGATGCAGGAAAAGCTCTCCACCCTCCCTTTCTGCTTAAAGGCAAGGCATAAATTTCCCTTTGTGAAGCTGTCCCCCTCTCCCAACCCCATACCAGGAAGTGGAGAACCACTAGTCATCACCAAAGACAGGCTTATCAACTCAGAGGCTACATGAGATTGAGTCTGCCTAATGAACCTTGTGAAAATAACCTTTATCTTCCATTAGTTTGCCCAATTTATTTCCCTTCCTGCATTCAACACACCTAGAAGCCCAAACCCCTTTTCCTTTGTTCTCCAAATTTTATTGCTCTTTGTTAAAATGGTATATAACCCCCGGGTCTAACCACTTCTTTAGGTCTTCACTTCTTTTTTATGAAGGCCTTCATATGCATACATAATAAAACTTTTCTTGTGGTAATCTGTCTTTTCCAAGACCCCAGTAAAAAAACTGATAAGGTAGAGGAAAGGATTTCTTCTCCTCCCCTACAACCTACTGTCCTTGATCTGCCAAGCCCAGTTCAGAAAGAACCCCACCCAACTGGATGACCAAAGATCCACCACCCCTTCAGATCCGCAATCAAGTTCCTCTCAGCAATTCTATTTTTTCTCTCTGTCAAATATATAAATAAAATATTTTTTTAAAAAAAGAATGTGGGGAACTAATGCCCTGAAAGATAAAACAGGGGGAGGAAGATTGTGCAAGGATGGTGACTGAGACCTGACAAAGTGTTGGTCAACCCAGCAGAGAGCCCATTAGAAAAGCCTCACATTGGACAGAAATGACCAGGTCCTAGTAAGCCCAATCATGTTCCGTCTTGGGCTGGGGGCTGTGCAGGAAACGTGCAAACTCTGCTCCAAGGCTGAGGTAGATTCTGAGTGTGCTGCAGGCAAACAGCAAGTTCATTTTTGAAGCAAGACTGGAGTTGTGCAGCTCTGTGACTGCCAAAGAGAATGTGGAATGATCAGGAACATTTGCTAAGTGGCAAACTGCCCTGAAGCACAGCATTCCTTCCGTCTGGGTACTGGGTATGAGAATGGGCAAAAAGATCACCACAGCTTTTTTAGCCCTTAAAGAAATTAACACGCTGGTGTACCTGGATGGCTCAGTCAGTTAAGTGTCTGAGTCTTTTTTTTTTTTAAGATTTTATTTATTTGATAGAGAGAGATCACAAGTAGGCAGAGAGGCAGGCAGAGAGAGAATGGGGGGGAAGCAGGCTCCCTGCTGAGCAGAGAACCCAATGCGGGACTTGATTCCAGGACCCTGAGATCATGACCTGAGCTGAAGGCAGAGGCTTAACCCACTGAGCTACTCAGGTGCCCTAAGTGTCTGAGTCTTGATTTCAGCTCAGGTCATGATCTCCGGGTTGTGAGATCGAGCCGTGAGTGGGGCTCCACGAGGAGTCTGCCTGAGATTCTCTCTCTCCCTCTGCCTCTCCCCCACTCATGTTCTCCCTCTCTCTAAATAAATAGATATATATTTTTTTAAAAATCTTAAAAAAATGAACACATAGAAAATTGCACAAAACAAAAATGTACAACTCAAGAATTTATCACAAAATGAATACCCATGTAACCACAATCAAGATAAATCCCAAAAGCCTTCCATGTGGCCCTCACCCAAACAACAGCCACCTTTCCCCCACAAAGGTAAACAATATTCTGATTATATCATTCTGATTCCCTAGGTAGCACTTTGATTGCTCAAGGAAAAGGGCTAAACCAAGCTTCTGTCCAAACTCAGGAAAAATGAAATTTAGGTGCTCATTAATACTGGTAATGATGTCTTCAAATACAGGGCTCCCTTTCAGCCTCAAGGTCTTACTAATGGATCACAAAGAAGCTGAAGAGTAGAGAGTAAAGATAAAGCAGTAGAGACCTAAGCAATTCTGAAATCCACCCGAAACTGAAATAACAGATGTAGACCCCGATGTTATGTAAACAAAGAATCTGAGAGGAGATGATTGATTTCTGATTCACCATCAGGTTTTCAGAAACACTTTTGGCACAGGAGCGCCTGGGTGGCTCAGTTGGTTAAGCCTCTACCTTCAGCTCAAGTCATGATCTCAGGGTCCTGGGATCAAGTCCTGCATTGGGCTCCCTGCTCCATGGGGAGTCTGCTTCTACCCCTGCCCCCACTCTGCCCCTCCCCATTTGTGCACTCACTCTCACTTAAATAAACAAAATCTTTAAAAAAAAAAAAAGACTTTGGGCACAGATTAAGGTAAACTTATTATCTAGATGATCATCAAGGCCAGGTTGCGCCAAGAGAATATAGGCGGACTTTCCCAAAGTGGCAGAGCTCTCCTCCCTCTATTCAGACAATTCTGAAAGTAGCTGGTTCTGAATCCAGAACCAGGACTCAACTCCCAAGTGCTCTATTAATCTTTCCTTTCAAAGGATTTTAAAATAATATATTCCTATAAAATTAAAATTACACAGAGGTGAAAAGGTAAGTTCTTCCCTTAGTTTGGATTCCCCAAAGGCAGATCCTGAGTTAAGCATGTGGACTCAAGTTCTATTATTTGGAAGGTCAAGGAACATAGTGAGGGAGCCAAGAAATGATGCAGAGGGGTGAAGGAAAATAAACAAGTGATGTGTTGATGAGCTGATTCTCACTGGGTACAACTGGACCAATTCCCCTATGAATCTCTAGTAGATGAAGTAATCAGAAGCTGTCTCACTACAGCCCATGAGTCAAAACTGGCCCCACTGGCTATTTTGATAAAGTTTTAATGGAATACAGACACACCCTCTTTTGTTTACATCTTTTCCTATGAGTTAAACAATTATGACCAAGAGTGTCACCCTCATATCCTAAAGTTTTTGCTATCTAGTCCCACAGAAAAAGTGTGCCACTCGGTGGTATGCAACAGACCCCAGAGTTGTCCCGCTGAGGGAGAGGAAGCTGAAGTATTAATTTCCCACCACTCACTCTTCACTGGCTGAGGGTTGCCCCAGGGGTGTTAATGCCTCAGACCTTCTAGATGATTCTGTGGGCAGACCAACAACACTCCACATCCTGTGGAGAGCTGCATGTATGCCTGCAGGAAGAAACAGTAGACGTGGATGGGAACAACTGAGGGCCCAAGAGATAAGAGCTGGACAACAGCAGCATCTGTTACGATTCCCAGCGCCCACAGCCATCAATTCCAATCCCCACCAACAACCATGTTCACAGCATGGTGAGGATCTTTCCAGATGTTTTTCTAGGTACACAGAATATGTTATACACATTTGGGTGCTCTAATTTATTTGGGGGTTGATGCCAGGACAGGCGTGAAAGAGTGGAGAGAGAAGGAAGGAGAAAACTCTAATACAGGTTCATGTTACCATGCTGGTCACAGATGCAGAGGCCCTCTGAAGGCTTTAGAATTGTCCCCTTGTTGCTGGCTGAATGTTAGGGTGTTTAAAGTCCACTTAGCATGAAGCTGCCTCCAAGAAGACAGAATCAACTTCACTGACTTTGGGAGAAAGCTCAGAGGCCAAAGAGCTAGAGCAAGAAAGCCAGCATTTGAGGTACGATGTTCACAACACACAGGGAAACTGTCCAACAGAGCTGCTGGGGTAGGTCATGGTCTTGTGACTAGGAAAACAATATTGTTGACTACAAGCCTAACTCACACTCGCATCATTACTTGGGTGGCTCTGATATACCTAGCTGGATAGAAAACAGTCAGCTGCAGGAGCAATGAGTCATAAGATACTCTGAAATAGCAACTTATCCTTTTATCTGCCTGTGAGGAGGAACGCCCTGCAATGATCTCAGCTGGCCTGAATAGACCCGGAGGACTATTAACTTCTTGGTTCAGTTGTCTGTTAGCCATTAGGTTTTAAAAGCCATCACACCTTCCTCAGCCAGGACTCAAAACATCATAAACATTTCTGGTCTTAACATGAAAGGAAGTGATTGCTATATTATTCATCCTTTTGTCAAATAAGAAAATGTGCGTGTTTGTCATACATGACTCTTAAGGAAGTATATATGTGATTACCTTTTACCTACCTTAAAAGGAGGTGTATTCGACTTGGGTGATTTTGCCTTCCTTGAAGATAAATTTCAGGAGGATTTTGCACCCATGTCCTACTGCTTTCTTGGGTCTTAAACCTTAGAGGGGCCTTGGGCTATGGCATACTCTTTGCCCAACACCATAACTTGGGCTTAGCAGTCATTCAACATCCACTGCTGAAACCAGAGGTCAATTCTTTCATTGGTACCTTATAGTGTCCAAATGTGACCTGATCAAGCACCACCCTGTACTTGGTGAGTTTTCTATCCATGATGATTCCAGGCAACTAAGGAATACAAGGGGCTGAAAATGAAATCCCGCCAGGCAAAGTGGTTGCTGTTGCACAAAACAGCACTGCAAAAATGCCGAAAACTTTATTCACTTCACTTGATTTGTGATGTGTGGCACTCAAAAGGCAGAACATGTCCATATTGATTTTGCCCATCTAACTGTCAGTACAGATTAGAGGCACAGCTACATACACGGAGTGGCAGACCATGAGACCTTCCATCCAGTTCACATGCCTGAAACCTCACACAACAGCCCAGGATAAGAACAGAATGGCTAGGAACTCAGCAGAGGCTGGGTCTAGGAGGATCTTAAATGAGCCAGGGATCAGACAGGAACCCAGTGAGACCAGCAGTGTGGAGGTATGGTGATGGAGAATCGTGCTGCACATAAACAAGGCAGAACATATCAGACTATTCGGCAGTTCGTCTGGTCTGGTTAGAGGAGCCCATCCCCAGTGTGGAAATTGGGGAGAACCAGCCATTAACTACAGCCCTTTGCAGACAGAGGACTGTTGAGGTTCAATTTGGAGGGGAGAAAGGTCTTTCAGAAGGGAGTGGTGCATGTCAAGGGACTTGTTATAATTAGGGCAAACTTAAAGCCTTTTCAATAGAAGATTTAAATGGGTATAGTCCTTGAAGGTGGAAAATCTTACTTTAAAGGAGTCCTAGCAATGAAGTCTAAGGCTGTGACAAAAGTGAAAATGGTACAACACTTTAGCTCCATGGGAGATTTGAAAATGATTTTTAGCCCAGCCGCCTTTAGCTTCCACAGATTTGTAGAAGCAAACACGGGTTTTCGGTTTGTTGGGGAAAAATCACAGAAAAGTGCTCCCCTTTTTTGTGGCAAGTAAGAGGAGGAATTGTACTATTCCACTAGTCAACCTCAACCACATGCTAAATGGAAGAGCCATCTCTAGATGGACTGATCACCAATTCCCGGTGGGTGTGGTGTTAGACGAAGGTTTTCTGACAGAAAAACATTTCTGGAGGATGGTGAAAGCTGAGAATTGCATCGCGGGAGCAGCCTTGAGGGAATGAACTTTTATTCACCACCTCCACTACGAAAGCTTCGGGTTGTTTTTAGCATAGACAAGATTTAAACTACAATTAAGAGGCATTTGTAACACTCGTTTACACTGGAATCCCTGGGAAGTGACAAGTTGTCTCCCTGACGTCATCAAGGTTGTCATGGGAACAAAGAAACCGGTAGCTTAGAGCATCTAACTCTCTTCACATAATCATCATAAAGACAACAAAATATGTAAAAATCTGAGAGTAGAGAAGTCACGGGGGTGGGGTGGGGGTGACGCAAAGTCAGACAACTCAGGAAGATGAAGGTTTCTGTAGGGAAGAGACTCAGGGGAAAAAGAGGGTAATAACACTTGCAAGCAAGAAATCAATACTTGGCACACAAAAGTATTAAAAGATCATATTATTACACCTGACCGCTTTGATACAAACCAAAAGAATATCTGTTACCTCTCAATCTGATAATTAAAAACAAGGAAAGAAGTAATGTCGAATGACGGCAGAAAGAAAGAAACAATTAGGAGAGGGAATTGTCTAGTGGTCTCAATTAGCAGCAAGGTGACCTAAGAGAGGTTCAGAGAAGAAATACATAATGACCCTTTTTAAAATAAGCCAAGGATATTATTTTAAATGGACCACTGGAAATAAGAAAAAAAAATGGGACAGTGTAAGTGAAAATTGAACTGCATGATGGAGTTCCAGGACAAATTACCATTTGTTTATTTTCCAGTCTCTTTTACAGGAAGGTCAGAGAATTCAATACTGTATCAAAATGCAATTTTTATGCCTGTGAGCCTAGTTTCACTGCTTATATAATAATCTGCTTGGAAAAGACAGATCAGCCTGGCTATGGGCTTCAGAACAGTCAATCAATCAATCTTTGTCTCACAAAAGTCCCCAGGCTTACCGAGGATTCTCTGACCACTCTCTGTGCCTTTGCCTGTGTATATATATAGATAGATAGATAGATAGATAGATAGATAGATAGATAGTACTAGTTAAGGAAAAGCCGATTCCCTAAAAAAATAAAACTGACCGAAAGATGTTTTCTTTGCCATCAATTCTGGTGATCGTATGTTAGAATTTACAGCTCTGTGTTGGGATGTATGGGAGAAAAGGGAAAAGTAGGGGAGAAGGAAGGCAGATGTTATTTTCTTCTCATTTAAGAATACGGTTAGTGGGCAGATTGACACTTTAATAGTTAGTTTCAACTGGTTGCTTTTTTGGATTAAACAAGTGCCTTTAACTGCCACCTGAGTTTTAAATGAGAAAGGATGTGGGCTCTAGTTTATTTCCAACCCTGCTTATTTATTTCTAGGTAACAGAAAGATGAATTGTAGCTAGCTGTTAAAACGTGTAGGAAAATCAAATCAATACAACTCATTATCACAGTGAAGAAAGGGAGAGTATACACATAAGAGTGAGAAGCTTGTAACGGAAATATTTTTCAATTCAAGGGTATGTGAAAGTGTCAATCAAAAACTACTCCATGGAAAGCATAACTAAGAAAGGATTCAGAAAACGTGTTTGGTGCTGGGGAGGGTCTCTGCCTCTATGATCTTCTACTGCCAAAATAATCCCTTGTAATATAGCCACCTTCAAACTCAGTGGATTAAAACTACAATCATTTTTTTTTTTTCATTTACACATCTGTCATGGAGGCTGTGCCTGGCTAGGTAGCTCTGCTTTCATCTGCGACTCCAGCCTGGATTATTTCCTTGCTCGAGGGGCACATGTGTGATCTACATGTGCTCTTGCTGTGGAACCCAGCTAAAGAAACAGAAGCCAGCCAGGACAATGACATAGGTCCCAGGAGACGAGCTCATCTATAGGCGTGAGGTTCATGCTTCTGCTTGCATCAAGATTCTGTCACATCATTGGCTGACACAAGTCACATGGCCAAGCTAACCTCTGAGGGGCAACAAAATACACTTTTCCACTCTGAGGCCAAAGCAAATCCCACAGACCATGTTTCAGGAAAATAGATTTCCCCCATAAGTACAAACGGAAACAAGTAAATATTTTTTTTACCAATAAACCACTACAGTTCTAACTAGCTGTATGATTTGTGGCATATCATGCAATCTCTCGTCTAAAAATTCTTCAATAGAAAAAGTGAAAAAGATAGACAGGTAATATGATATCATGGGAAAACATGAACATTAGAGTTGTATAGACACTGTTAAATCTCAGGTTTGTCAAGGACTAGCTATAGCTCTTGAGTGAATCACTAAATCTGATTCTCAGAGTCTTCCTTGTATTTCCCTCCAGGGGAAATAGGTCTGTTTTCTATTGTAGCAAACAATCCCAAAACTCAGTGCCTTAATAGCAAAAAAATTATTTCTCATTTTTTACTTGACCTAGTACAGTTTGGACAGTTTTCCTCTAAGCCAGGAGTTAACAAATCCTGTTGTGGTTTGTTTTTTTTTAAGATTTCATTTATTTATTTGAGAGAAAGAAAGAGCACAAGCAGGGGATAAGAGCAGAGGGAGAGGGACAAGCAGACTCCCTGCTGAGCAGAGAGCCCAATGCGGGGCTCTATCCCAGGACCCTGATATCATGACCTGAGCTGAAGGCAGACGTTTAATGGACCGAGGCACCCCACAGGGTTACCAAATTCTAATCCATAGGCCAAACTGGCCAGCCTCTGTTTTTATAAATAAAGTTTTACTGGAACACTGCCATACCCATTCATTGATGTATTATTCCCTATGGCTACAGTAACAGAGTTGAGTTTTTGCAACAGAGACACTATGGCCCATAGCAAAACACTTTTTTAAAAGAATATTTATTATCAGGCTCCTTATAGAAAACATTTGCAGGGGTACCTGGATAGCTCATTCAGGTAAATATATGACTGTTTCAGCTCAGGTCATCTCAGGGTTGTGAGATCAACCCCTGTGGCTCTACACTGGGCATGGAACCTTTGTAAAATTCTCTCTCCCTCTCCTTCTGCCTCTGCTCCTCCCCCACTCAGTGTTCACATTGTCTATCTCTCTCTCTCCCTCTCTCTCACATATATATATATATAAATAATTTTTTTTAAAGAGTCAGATGCTTAACCGACTGAGCCACCCAGGCACTCCTGGAATGTACTTTTTAAAAGAAAGTTTTGACTTCAAACTGGGTAAATGAATCACGTACACAAAAAATAAATTTATACAAAAAAGTAAGTGAAGATTAAAACTGAGCATGGATATCAACAGATAAACCTAATTTCATATAAAATTGGCAATAATCACAAGGAAAAGAGTTGTTTCAAGTGATTTTTTAGAGAGATCTGTAAATCCCTACATGTTTACAAAGCACATACAGACAGATCTGCTTGTTAAATACTTAAAACAAATAGAACAGCAAAAACATTTTAAACTTAACTCAGTCGTTAAAATAGTGGGAATATTGCTATTGCAATTTTGCTATTGTATATTGTAGAATAAGCAAGCAGATAGTTAATCTTTTTAGAGACCAAAATTGTAAGTGTTAGAGAAAAGAAAAACAAATCAAAATCAAATAAGAATAAACCCTGTAGTATTAAATTTGAATTGGAAATATATTTTAAACAATTTAGTTCATATTAATATATGCTAGCTCTATCCCTCAAAGGTATTAGAAGCAATGACATCCCAGTGGTATTAAAGATAGCTAGCACTCAGATCTTTATGTAGAAGAACCATTTTCCACTAGAAGAAATCTACATGGGGGGGGCATCTGGGTGGCTCAGTCAGTTAACGGGACTGCTTTCGGCTCAGGTCATGAGCTCAGGGTCCTGGGATTGGCCCCCACATCAGCCTGTTTCTCCCTCTCCTGTGCCTGTTCTCTCTCTCTCTCTCTCTCTCTCTCTCTCTCTCTGTCAAATAAATAAGTAAAGTCTTAAAAAAAAAAAAAAAAGAAGAAGAAGAAGAAGAGGCGCCTGCGCGGCTTAGTCAGTTAAGCATCTGCCTTCGGCTCAAGTCATGTTTCTGGGATCCTGGGATCAAGCCCTGCATCAGGCTCCTAGTTCAGCAGGGAGCCTGTTTATCCTTCTGCCTGCCATTCCCCCTACTTGAGCACATTCTCTCTTTCTCTGTCAAATAAATGAATAAAATCTTCCAAAAAAGAAGAAGGAATCTACATGGAGAATTAGCTGGAACCATGTCTGTCATAAGGAAAAAAAAAAGGGACCCTGAATGATTTGACACTAGAAAGCAAGGAAAGGCTCAAAGAATAATGGAGACATGGCAAAAGGACACAGGAGGCAGCAGGGAAGGGCCCATACTGGCCAAACTGGGGACAATGGGAGCACAAAAAGAACAGGGACTCCTAACTGATTATAAAACAGAAAAACTGTAAATACATGAACCCACAGAGATACAGTCATTTTTTAGACTGCTCTTTCTGAAGGACCTACAGTTGATTCCTACTGAATAAAGGAAACTCTTTGTTGTCAATGAAATCCAACTAATAAAATGACAGGATAGAAAAAAAATCACCATTCTGCAACATCTGGCAAAATGTTTGATTCCCCAAATATCACAGCACAGTGACAATAGCTGTAGTCGGCAAGAGGAGATGTGAGCATTTTGGGTGAGCTTAGAGAACCCCAGGGTCTCAAGGAAGAAGTTCAGGGTCATGTGCTATTAAAAGAGGGGCTGGCAAGAGAAGGCAGGTGGTCAGGGCTCCAGTTGAGGAGCTGGCATTCTAGGGACTGAATTCTGAGAAGGTAACAGAGTACTCTAAGTCAGGAATGAACAGCAGTGGCCTGGGCCTATGGACCCAGTTAGTGAGCAAAGCTGCAGCTCAGCTGGGCATCTGTTATGTCCAATTACACCTCACCCAGGAAATCCCACTGTCACAAACTGGGAGAGCCTGCTAGTGGGGACTTTAGTGCCCATGAGGACTCATAATAAATCAGGATTCCCGTGAGCAGGACATTCTAGGAGGACCAGGTCAGGCTCCCTGTTACAGTCCCAAAATACCCTGGGTACTCACCACATACTTATTAACGTGTGTCCCTTCTTTTGTGAATAATAATAAAAAAAAGATGATGCAGCATTTTGCTATCAAAATTTAACCCAGGGCCCAGCAGGATTAGCATCCCTTAGGAGCTTATTAAAAATACCCACCCCAGGCTCCTCCCAGACCTACAGCATCAGGCTCTTCATGTCAACAATATCCCCAGGTGATTCTTAGGCACAAAACATGACTCTGGCATAGAGATTATTTTTAGCCTGCTTATTTTCAAGAAAGAGAAGGCTCAGGGAGGCCCTTTGCCCTAAAAAAATTTAGTTGAGGACCTGCTCCAGGAAGAGAACAATGACCATCGATAAGTACAGTATCATATGAACTAGGTGTGGTAGAGAGGGAGAAGTCTAGCAAAATCTGTTCATTAGAATTCCTCTATGTCAGATTGCTTACGGCAGCCGAGCAAATGGAAGTTTACCAAATACTCTTTTTCATCTTCCTATGAAATGTCCTCCTTCACACTGAAGCCCCAGAGCCCTATCCCCTCCCTTCTCCTTAGCTCAGGATGACATATAAGCCTCAACTGACTGACTGCCTGTGGGCCTCATATTCTTAGGAGTCCCTGTACACACATGACTACATTTTTCTCCTGCTAATCTGTCGCATGTCAATTTAAAATTCTTACAACAGCCAAAAGAACCCTGAAGGGTAAAGGAAAATTCTCCTCCCCATTAAAAAGGAAGGGCAAGAAGCCCTGGTATGGCTTGCACTTGAGAGCCAAGGGGATGTCACAGAGCCCCAGGGGATGATTCCTGGCACTTCTCATAACCAGTGTCAAGTGTACCACCTACCCTTCTTCCATTCCTTCCCCAAATCCATATCACTGGCTTGCCGACAATGCCTCCCACTTGTGAGGATGTGAGAGGAGTCAGAATGGAGCTTGCTAGGGGACGGGAAAAGGACAATGAGTCAAGAGAAGCACAGCTGCCTTGATGATAGACAAGGAAAGGGGCTGGCATATATGGCAGGAAAGGGACAGATCATTTCCATTAAAGTTTCCATTTTCAGCCTGGCTTCTCATTCACCAAAGCCCCAATCTAAAGGATTGGCTCTGACACCCAGCCTTGCAAGACTTGAGGAGATCTGCTAGGATGACCTTCAGCAGGCTCTATAAACCCTCTGTGCACCTCAGTTTCTTCAACTGTGAAATGGAGTAATACTAGTACCTACCTCAAAGAGCTCTGGGGAAGACACAGTGAGTCAAGTTGCTGCCCAACATCACGTGTCTATTTAGTAACAGCCAGCTGGGGTCTGAAGCCAGCCCACCAGCTCCCAAACCCGACAATGGTTCTAAACCACCATGCTGCGTAGCCACTCTGAAAAATGAGAAGAGAAGTTAGAGGAAGAATTGGGAAGCACTACCTCTCTTCAGTCACAGCACTAAAGGACAGTCACTTCCAGATCTTCTCTCCTTGCGGTAACTCTTAAGTCATGGAAGAGCCCACGGGTTACTCGGTCTGTCGAGGAAAGCTTGACCTGTACTTCTCACTTCACCCCATCACTGTGGCTACTCTCTCAGCACAGTGGCGACTTGGGTCTGCTAACTCTCAGTTCATCAGAGTACCTGAGCCTAAGGTACAAAAGAGCTTTCTTAGTAGCCACATCAGGTGACTTAGAGAGATGTTTCATCAAAGGTTAGCCATCAAGTGGATCCAGAGGGTATAAGGCTAAGTGAAATAAGTCAGACAGACACAGACAAATACCACATGATCTCATTCATATGTGGAATCTAAAAAAAAAAAAAAAACAAAAACAAAAAAAAAAAACAAAAAAAACAACAGGCAAATGAATAAACAAAAGACAGAAACAGACATTATAGACACAGTGGTTGCCAGAGGGGAGGAGGGTGGGGGATAGGCAAAACGGGGTGAAGGAGAGTGGGAGGTACAGGCTTCTGGTTAAAGAATAAAGAAACCACAGGAATAAAAGGCACAGAATAAGAAATACAGTCAATGGTATTGTAATAGTGTTGCCTGGTGACAGATGGCAGCCCCACTTATAGTGAGCATAGCATAACGTATACACTTAGAGTCACTATGTTTTACACCTGAAACTAACGTAACACTGTGTCAACTATACACCAACAAAAATGAGTAATTAAAAAAAAAAGGTTAACCATCATTTCGTTCACTGACACCACAAGGAAAGTCTCTGGGCTTATTTTTCTGAACTTAAAGTCAACCACCCTCTTTTAACTCTGACATTTATGCCTATTGCTGAAAACCATCATCAAAGCAACACAAAGCAACGGGAAGAAAAAAAATCAATCCATTGTATGTGAAGTAAGGGCAATTCTGACACAATAACAGGAAGAATAGCCGTGTAGTGTGGTAAACAAACCGATAAGCTTCAAAATCAAACAGACCTAAGTGACGGAGCTGTGTGACCCGGTAAAGAAACTTCATCGCTCTGAGCCTCAATCTCTCCATCTCTGAAGTGAGAATCATGCCATCCACTTCACAGAGAGGTTGTGAGCGCTCCAAGAGACAGGCCATGGAAAGCACCTGCCCAGAGGCCTACACACAGGAACCCCTTGATCAATGGTAGCTTGTATCTTTTCAACCATGGAAACCAATAACATCCATGTATCCATGTATAAGAAATCCGTGCAGTTCTGTATGCCCAGCACCATGGTGTAGAGACCACCCATACACCCAGTGCTTTTATTTAGCGAAAAATACACTTACTAAAAGTGATATTAAGGCACGCCTGCATGGCTCTGTCGGTTAAGTGTGTGTCTTTGGCTCAGGTCATGATTGCAGGGTCCTGGAATCGAGCCCCACATCAGGCTCCCTGCTTGGTGGGGAGTCAGCTTCTCCCTCTGCCTGCTGCTCCCCCTGCTTGTGGGGTGTGTGTGTCTCTCTCTCTCTCTCTCTCTGTCAAATAAATAAATAAAATCTTTTAAAAATAAAAGTAATATTTAGAAATGCACATTGCTTGTGCTAGCTGCTCCTTATTTACAGAACAAGTGAAAGGGAACATGAAGTCTCCACCTAAAGAGCTTCTAGCCAAGTAAGACAGAACAGTTATAAACCTCAGAGAAAAATTAACCTATGTGCATAACCAAACACGAAAGAAGGCCCTTCGCAAATAGGCTTGAGGTCAAGGATGGAAAGGTTAACATCAGCGTGAACTGTGAGCTTTACATTATAGATAGGCATGCTCCCATTCTTTTGTGATTTCAGATAATCCTGATGACTAAAACTGGGAATAAGGTCTAGAATGTGGTAAACACCATGAAAATGCTATATGTATGTTATATATATATATATATATATATATATATATATGAAAGAGAGCCTGCGCAAGCTTGAGTGGGGCAAAGGGGCAGAGGATGAGGAAGAGAGAGAGAATCTCAAGTAGGCTCCACGCCCAGCACAGAGCCCAAAGTGGAGCTTAAACTCATGATCCTGAGATCATGACCTGGGCTGAAATCACGGGTCAGATGTTTAACCGACTGAGGTACCAGGCATCCCTGGAAGTGCTGCTTTATAATTTAGTACTAGAACAACCATGAGAGCAGTCACTGTATTATCTCCATCTTACAGATGAAGATACGGAGGCACAGAGAGGTGCAGTAATTTACCCAGGGCCACACAGCTACTCAGAGGTAAAGCTGGGATTCAACACAATACAGTCCTCTCCAGAGTCCAGGACTTGGGCTAAAGCCACACCATATTAGAAGTTGAATCCATTTCCCATCACATGGATAAGATTAACTGCTTGGGTACATAAATGAAGATAAAGGAAAGATGAAGATTAAAGGTCTGGGTTTTTTTTTTTCCCGTGTAAAATATAAAGCAATATAACCAACATGGGAATGGTGCTAGGAAGACAGGGGTTCAAAATTCACTCCATTGAATATGTATTTTATTGCTGTCGGGGTTGCGGTCTCAGTTTCCACGTGGCAAATGATAACTCAAAGCTTGGACGGATATGCTATTCTGTCCTGCCCCTCAGGCCTGGAATAGAAGCTTGCAGGCTCGTCAAGCCTGCCGCAAAGTGTAGCTAATCAGTTACAGCAGCCAGAAATAGTATATATTCATGAGTACAGCAGTGGCCTTTAACCCACAGAGCACGACCATTCCAGAGGATGGAAAACCAAACCCTGCAGCAAAACCTCAACTTTCACCCTGATTTCCTGTCCTGGGCAGGCCCAGAGAATTCATTTTCTGCTTAGCCTTGCTGATAGTCATCTGCGTCACAAAACTATTACCCACCGGGCGCCTTCCTACTTAACTCAATGTGTTCTGAGCCTGATAACCGAGACTGCTGGGGAGCCGGCTCAGGACTGGAGTTAATACAGAGACTCAATTGCATTTCACCCCAGAGGGGGCTGCTTACAGGTCAGTGACGAGATAATCAGCCAAGCAGCTTATGCCCCAGACATCCCGGGTGCTGCCGCTGGTTATGTTATAAACTGGGAAAATTCAAAAACATCTATTGACAAATAAAGTGACAAGTGAAATGCTGGGAGAACCGCCTCCTTATTTTCTTAATCGAGATTGGATACGGAAAGTGACATTTCCCCAGGCGCAGTTTTGTTTTTCCTTCCCATCCCTCCTCCCAAATATTTTATGTTAAATCTTGGTCTTGGAGACTGAGAAACAATGGGAAGTCAGTAACAGCTTTCCCAGCTGAGACAGCCATGGCTTGATATGTGACAAAATACCAGTGACAGAATGGCCTCACTGATTCAGAGGAAGTCATGGTCGTATACATTTTTGAGGTCTTAAATTTCTTTATCTCTCGCTAAGCCAAGATGCATTTTTGTAGAGGTATTAAATAAAAAGTTTTGTTCCAGGTACTGTGGTTTACACAGAATGTATCTCTATCAAATATACACCAGATAGGTTATAAATTAAGGATTCAAGTCAATAAGACACTATCTTAACGTCACCGGGTTTGACCACCAGCTACATATGTCATGCCCTGACCTTCAGTGCACCTTGGACCACAGAGTATGTGCAAAAGGGCTACTCCTATTCCACAGGTTGGATCTCTCAAAGCCCAAGAAGTGAGATGTCAAAGTGTCCTTTGTCCACTGGAAGGAGAAGCAAAAAGATGAAATGCTTTTCATTCTAACAGACAGCCTTCAGCATCAGAAAAAGGAGTTTAGATATAGTATGGTCATTAAAGATTTTTTAAGAAAAGAGGTGGCTTGATTTCCTAGGGAAGTGTTTCTAAAAATTTAATCTGGAAAACATGCAGCATTGGTAAGAGGTAAATATTGGAAGCAGGAAGACAAGTTAAAATAAAAAAAAACTATGGATATGGAATGAATAAGCCATGGGGACAAAAGGTCCTACACTGGGAATACTGTCAATGACACTATAATAGCGCTGTACAGTGTCAGATGGTAGCCATACTTGCCATGAGCACAGCATAAGGAACAGACTTGTCAAATCACATGCTGTACACCTGAAACAAGTGTAACATTGTGTCAACTATACTTGGATAAAATAATTAAATTAAAAATCTACTATGGAGGAGCGCCTGGGTGGCTCAGTGGGTTAAGCCGCTGCCTTCAGCTCAGGTCATGATCCCAGGTCCTGGGTTCGAGCCCTGCATCGGGCTTTCTGCTCAGCGGGGAGCCTGCTTCCTCCTCTCTCTCTGCCTGCCTCTCTGCCTACTTGTGATTTCTCTCTGTCAAATAAATAAATAAAATCTTTTAAAAAAAAAATCTACTATGGAATTTAGGCAGTGAATAGTTGTTCAAAGTAGAATAATAGACTCTATTACCCCCCAACCTGAAACAATTAAGAGAGCAAACAAAATACTCTAAGGGTTTTCAGACATCGGATATCAGGCATAGGACAATGATTCCTGTACAAGGGTAAACAGATAAGAGAAGCCCCATGATTGCCTCAGCTTACTGTCAAGACAAAGTTTCCAGGCCACCACAAAGACAGAAGGAACTCAGGCAGAACCCAACAGTGTCCCTGAGTTAAGAAGATGGTATGAGGGAGGGGGTCGTCCAGGGAGGCCACGGTGGCTTAAGTTTACAGGGCAGGGTAACAGAGGTGACACCATAGAGAAGGAGCTCCATAGAGCTGTTGAAGTCCGAACACCTAGTACTTTAGAATGTAGCCTTATTTGAAAACAGGGTCACTACAGATAGAATTAGTTAAGATGAGGTCACACTGGGGGTGCCTAGGTGGCTCAGTGGGTTAAGCGTCTGCCTCCAGCTCAGGTCTTGACCCCAGGGTCTTGGGATCAAGCCCCACACTGGGCTCCCCACTCAGCGGGGAGTCTGCTTGTCTCTCTGCCCTGCTTTCACTCATGCTCACACTCTCTCTCAAATAAATAAATAAAATCTTGAAAAAAAAAGATGACATCGTGCTGGAGTAGGGTACACCCCTAATCCAATATGACTGGTGTCCTTGTAGAAAGAGGAAATTTGGACACCAACACACACAGAAAGAATGCCACGTGAACATGAAGGCCGAGATGCTTCTACCAGCAAGGAATGTCATTAAACCATCTGGAGCTAGGTGAGAGGCAGAGAAGAAGTTATTCCTCACAGCACTCAAAGGGAACCAACCCTACTAACACCTTGACCTCAGACATCCAGTCTCCAGAACTGTGAGACAGTACATCTTTAAGCCCTCAGTTTGTGGTACCTTATGATGGCAACCCTAGCTAACTAACACAATGGGCATAAAATAATATGTCTTATTGTTAATCTTGTATTAGTCAGGTTTCTCTAGAGAAAAAGATTTTTTTAATAAGGAATTGGTTGACACATTTATGGAGACTGAGAAGTCCCAAGATCGGCAATTGGCAAGCTAGAGACCCAAGAAGAGTCAAGGCTGCACCTCAAGTCCAAAGGCAGAAAATATAGCAGCTCAAGTCATCAGGCGGGAAGGGGTCCCTCTTACTCAGCCTTTACATTCTGTTCAGGTCTTTGATTGCATGAGGTCGACCCTCACTGAAGAGGACAATCTGCTTTCCTCAGTGGTCTAGGAATTCTAAGGTTTATCTCATGTAAAAACAAACACCCCAACAAACATACCCAGAGTAATGTTTGGCCAAATGGCTGGGCACTCTGTGGCCTACTCAAGTTGACAAATAAAATTAATCCCCAAGGGTGTGCATCATAGCATCAACAAAATTGTGTGCTTCTGGTATGTTTAGTGTGGTTTTTGTTTTTTATGTTTGTTTTTGTTTCTTTTGGAAATTGCTTGCTCCTATCCTCGGCCCCATTTTTCTATTGGAGGACCCACCTAAAAGCTCTGTGTGCATATAAATAAACAAACAAACAAACTCGGTGTTTGCTTAATTAAAAGGCCATAGAACAATTAATAAACATGTTGAGAGCAGATACAAGCATCCATAATTCAAAACTATTTTTATTTTCAAATGTTCCCTTGCAGTTATTTTTCATTCTGAAAGCTTATTGTTGCATGATAGGAGACATAATATATAATTTTGTATTATGGTGTCTTGATTTATTTGACATCAAATCTTAAATTACCATTTGATATCCTATCCTAAGCTCAAAGTGGGGAGGAGGAGGCAGTTTAAAAAGGAAGTATTTGTTGAAATAGAACCAGAGGTGAAAAGGGGTGCTATATTTCTTTCTCCCTCCTTACTTCCTTTCCCCCTCCTTACTTCTCCTGTACCGGCTTTTGTCTCTCTTACTATCTTGCTATACACTCTAGAAATGGCTCTGCACTGCCTTCCGTGATTAAAGAACTTTGTATCAACTCTGACCATCTGAGGCAGGTTCTCCTCTCAGATTTAACCTGGCAAAGCCTGCTCACTCCAAATTGGTGATACAAACTCTAATTTGAATGGAATGAGGCCCAGAGCAGAAGGCTCTGGAAACAGTGGTTTTTGTTTGTTTTTGTTTTTCAAGTCACATCCAATCAGGTCTGAAAGTCACATACGTAGCAAAGGACCTTTCAGATATGCTGAGCCAAGCATGTCTGAAAGGCTGTGTTTCTCCAAGGGGTTCAGGTTACTTCCCTTGTACCCTAAGCAGTTATTTCTTGAAAGACACAGCTGGAGACCAGCTTGAGGCAATTTTTTTCCATCAAAGCAGCCTTGGGCATTGGAAACACACACACACACACACACAGAATTAGGAGGCCCAGAAAGATGGGGAAAGAGAGTGACTTCAATTTACACCTGGAATGAGTACTGGGACAAAGGTTCTAATCTGTTTCCTCATGTGTTCAAAGGAAATATTGGCTCGAATACTCTTTCAATTTAAGGTAACCTCTATTCTACAACCCTAAATCTGTTAGTTGATAGACTGAGTTCAAATCGTGGCTTTGCCTCTTATTAGCTATATAATTTTGTTAAAATATTTATCTGTGGTTTTTACAGATAAAGAACCACCTCACTTACCAGTTATAATATATGGAAAGTATGAAGTTCAATGCTTAGCATAGAGCCACCAATTAATAGCAGTAACAGATCATAAAAAAATAATTCCCTTTTCACTAATACACAGAAACCCTTTCCATCTTACAGAATGATTAAAATCTTTAAAATCTAGGATTCTAAAGAACAGTAATTGAGGGGTGCCTGGGTGGCCCAGTAGGTTAAGCCGCTGCCTTTGGCTCAGGTCATGATCCCAGGGTCCTGGGATCGAGCCCCACATCAGACTCCCTGCTTGGCGGGACGCCTGCTTCTCCCTCTCCCACAAACCCTGCTTGTGCTTCCTCTCACTGTGTCTCTCTCTGTCAAATAAATAAATAAAATCCTTTAAAAAAAAAAAAAGAACAGTAATTGAATTTGCTAACCTTATCCATGAAAAATCTAAACATGAGACCTGATCAAATCACCCAGCTAGTTAGTTGTAGAACCAAAACTGGAAGCTTGAAGCCCTGGCCCTCAGCTCTGCCTGCTATATCTCTCTCTACGCCCACTTCCAGTCTGCCTTATTCCCAGATTAGAAACACTCAGCAGTCCGGGTATTCTGGTATCAATGCCTCTACTTTCCCTCCACCTTCTAAAGGTCCCTCCAAGGGGAGGATAAAGCCCCCTTGGGTCTTACTCCTGATCATGCCAATTCCTAGAAAGGTAAGGCTTGCCCAACCTGAATTCAACTCTGTTACTTATCTAGGCCATTCAGTCAACTAACTGGAGCAGCTCCCTGCTCTAGTTCTTTCTTTTCCCATCACCTGTGCCCTTGGATAATCCATGGGTCTGCTCACAGGATTACTCTTCCTCATTTTGATTTCAAATAACTTATTTTCCCAAAGGCAGTAGCCAGTGCCCTATGGAGGAAAAAAGAACACCTCTCTTCTCTGCTTGATGATGCATTTCCCCTCCTCCCTATTGGCGAAACCTAATCAGAGGACTTTTCCAACAACCTGTTTCTCCATTTAGTTCCCAACATGGAATTTAAGTGTAGATACTCCTTGGGATATTCTGGGTATATGAGAAGGGAGAGAATAATTATTAAGGTTCAGAAGAGGTCACAGATCCTCCTCTCCAGAAATCATAAAAGAGAAACTGAGGCCAAGAGGGGTTCAGTGATAGCTTCTTTGATTCAAGAGCTACATGGTGGAGTTTATTGGATCAGACATGACAAGAATTGGTAAACAAACCTTAGAAGTTTGGGGTTTCAGAACCATCTGCAATATTTTTCTTTTTTTTTTTTCCCTTTTCTGGATGTAAGGGAGGAGATGGGAGGAGACAGAACAGGCTAGTAGTGAAAACGGAAAGATATGGTGGCAACCATGGAAGAGATGAACAGAGATTGTTTTTCCCTATCTTCCTCAGAGTTTTCAATATACTGTGGGAAGGGAAACAAAGGCAGCACATCCCAAAGAGGAAGGGTCTGGATCACAGGTTGTTAAAGGGACCACAAGCTGTATTTGCTGAGCTTTCCAGGGAAACTAGAATATGTGTGCCTGAGTAAGTGTCAGCTTGTAGGGACACCTGGATGGCTCAGTCAGTTGAGGGTCTGACTTTTGGTTTTGGCTCATGTCATGATCTCAGCATCCTGGGATTGAGCCCCATGTTGGGCTCCACGCTCAGCAGGGAATCTGCTTGAGTATTTTCTCTCTCTCTCTCTCTCCCCCCCCCACCCTCTCTCTCACTGTCCCCCCACTCTATCTCTCTCTCAAATAAATAATCTTTTTTTTAAAGTATGAGCTTGCATAACCAAGTTCATCATCAGCGAGCATGAAGCTGCTTTATTTATGACCACTGAAATTCATGTCAATGAACAGAGTAAGAATTCAGAGCACAACCTATACCAGACTCCAAAAAAAAGTCATATATACGTATACACATACATATATACACACATATGTATTTACCAATGCCTTTTCCTTCCTGGTTATTGTTAATCTGTGTGTTTTCACTCTTAGAGGTGAATTTTGTTAGAGGCACAATTTATTTAAGAAGTCATTCTGGGGCATGGGCTTAAGTATTTTGTATGACATATTCATGCGGAGAAACACCAGAAGACAGTTCATATTTCATTAAACTAGTCACATGGGAGACTTTCAGGAGGAAACGTTCAAAAATGTTCTAACCAGATATCGGACTAGGGACATGGCAGGACTGAAGCCCGGGTTCAAAGCCATGGATGGCACAAGACACAAAATTCACGTCATTCCTTTTTTACCTAGCTATTCTTCTGACACTACATTACAGAACTTTGCTTTGTTGAATACTGTCTATGTAAAGGTTGAAAAAGAAAACGTCTATGCTAAGTACATTTAATCAAGATCATAACAGAAGTATATAAGAGTAGGTGAAGATAATAGATTGAATAATTTCACTTCAATAACTTAAAGGCATAAAACCATAAGGATTTGGTAAACAGGAGAGCACACAAAAAGTTAACAACATTTCAGAAACTGGAAAGCTGACGGGCAAGCAAGGGTAAAGGATTTTAGGAGACATGAACACTTGATCTTAAGCCAGCAGCAAGGAAACAACTCGAAGTACATCAATTCACACAAGAAAATCCTCAAAGGCAGCATTAGGTACCTCTAGAAGGGAGGAGAGCCAGGAAAAAGAAAGATTCGAAATAACAAAGATGAGCTAAAATCTATTTAGGCAGCACTTAGGTCCCCAGATCCTTTCCTCCACTCCATGAAACTTCTTCCACTCACCCAGAACATTATCAAAGATTTATTCTCTAGAAAGGGCAAAAGTAGAGTCTTTGTGTCTGGTATCCTCCAGCTCAGTCAAGATACAAACAGAGTATATCAATACTGGATGGTGAGGTCTCCCCAGACCTCTGCCCTACTCTGCTGCCAGAAATACTGGTCATTATGCCTTTACCCTCTACTGAAAAAGACCTTGCTTAGGAATACAACCAGTGAAAGAGGTAAACCTAATCAAAGTCCCCCCCCCCAAAAAATGGCCCAGCCAGATAATCCTACAGGGATATTCACAGTTGACAACTCCCACTGGTGTGACAAGCTTCCTATCAGCTTTTTAGTGTCCCTCTTATAAATGGAAATCGACAGCCAAGGATCACCAGATATGCAGGAAAAAGGCAATGAGACGAAACAGATCATCTGTCTGACATTTCTTCTCCCTGAACAATTCTCTATCAACACCTCACTGAGCTGAGAAGATAAAGCAATCATGAAAAAAAGAACAGGACAAAGAGAAACAGAGATTTAAGCTGATTGTTGAAAAATCAAAAATGTTAGTACATGTATGTGTTACCTGACAAGTAGACCCACAAATGCATATACTCAATCATCTCAAATATATACCAGGTTTTCCTCTATCTTGTCCTTGTGAACAAGGACACACACATTCATGGCTGAAAGGTTCTTTAAACACTTCAGGAACTAAGACTGTGTACACAAAATCTGAAGACATACCCCATGTACACAAAATTAGAGTCCAATAAAACAGTTTTCTTATACCCATTACAATAATTTACACCATTTACTGAATGGCTACTATGTAGTAATAATTAAGCTGGGTGCCTTTTCTACATTTTCTCATTAATCCTCATTACTCATTAATCCTCAATAAGTATGAGTATTAATCCTCAATACTGCCTTTCAGAATTACTAGAGAGGTGAAGGAACTGGCTAGCACTCAGATGGTAAATGAGGGAGATGTGGGATATGCCCAAATCTCCCCAAGTTCAAACCCATTCAAGTACAACATGGGTAGTATGAAATCCACTCAATGGCTGGCCTCATTACCAGTAGATTTAGGGTCTTTGCATGGGGACAGCCTAGCTGGTCTGTCCTTGCCATGTTCTGTTATTCATTCTCTTCCTCCATGTTGAATCATCCATGCACAAACCATTCTTCTGAACATTCAAGACTATGACAATACACTGCTTGGCTAAAATAACGCTATCATTTTATACCCAGAGACACATACAAACACACATAAATTTTACATGTCTCTTCCTCAGTTTATTACTGCTTTTCTCCCCCAGGAATATTTCTTCCCCAACTGTGTCTGGGCACTAGGGCTGACAAACTCTAGCAGGATTTTAGAGCACAGAGCTGTCATCTTTCCTGCCGAGCTGGCCATTCTGGTAAGTAACTGTTTGGTTTTATGGCCAAAAGTCAGTCTCAGAACCTGCCCTCCTCTCAGCCAAGTAGCAGACACAGAACATCCAGATTACAAAATCTGTTCCGCCAAATTAAAGGCTATTGTAAATTGGTGGTTTATTCAAATGAAGCTTTAAGAAGGGGATAGGGTTCTCGGTGGCACAAGTCTTGTTTATATGGGATACAGCAGGGAACTATCACATTCTAACTTCCTGCAGGCTATTAGCCTGCTGGCCTTCCCGCCTCTTGACAACCTCCAGAGTGCCAAAGGACCCTGCTTAATGAAGGGGTGGCAACATATGACCCACAGATTTACAGGGCCCCAAACTAAATTTTCTCAGTGCACCAAGTTAATGAGGCTTTGAGAATTGAGTCACATTGAACCATCACCCAGATATCTTCTGAGGTCAGACATTACTAGCCAGAGTATCCGGGTACTTGCTGACTTTGGTTACAGAGGGTGGTTTGCTTCTCATTCTGAGATTTACTGTGGTTTTGGACCTTCGCTCATATAGCCCCTAACTTCAAATCTCTCGTATTTTTCTAGGATTAAAGTAAAAGGGTGGTGTGAGGAATGCCCTACCAAACAAATATATTGTCTGATTTTAACCCACTTTTTTTTTTTTTTGCACAGAATTTTGGAGAATTTCTCCAAGACTGGTTCATGGATCACTTACAACAGGAGTACCCAGGAAGCTTGGATCTTAAGCTCTGCTTACATGGCACTTGACCTAAGACAAAGGTCTTCATACAAGTAGTTTATCTTGGGAGTGAAGAAAGGGAGCAGGAGTAAGGACAAAACAACACAAGAATGCAACCAGCAAGTTGGCCACTGCCTCTGGAGACTACTAGTTGATTTTGGCAAGATCCTTAAAGACCATAGTGCAAAGGGTTTCAGACCTATTCACCTAAGGATGAGAGAAGGAAGCTTTTATTCATTGGATTTCATCTCCCATTGGTCAAGTGTGGCCCATGGGGTATTAATTAGCCCCATATTTCTGAGTCATTCACATGTCACTACTGAGTGAGCTGCAGCAGGCATTCCATGAGATCGTACTGGAGAAACCTGAGCAAAAAGGAAGAGTTACTGTCTGCGAGGGAGGGGGGAGGTATATCCAGATGCCCTGGTATAAAATGGACCAAAATCTGCCTAGAACTGGTTGGCATCAGGTCACTGGAGTCCAAGATGGAGCGAAAATTAATAACAGCAGCACAAGGAGTTGCCAATACAATATGTAAAAATGCCACTTCCTAGGGGCACCTGGGTGGCACAGTCCAATGAGCATCCAACTCTTAGTTTCAGGTCGGGTCATGACCCCGATGTCATGGGATCGGCCCCACGCTGGGCTCAGCGATCAGTGTGGAGTTCGCTTGGCACTCTCTCCCTATATCTTTTCCCCTCCTGATCATGCTTGCTTGCTCTCTCCCTCTCTCTTTCTCTCTCCCCCCTCTCTCCCTCTCTCTAAAATAAATAAATAAATCTTTTTTAAAAAATGTTACTTCCTAGTAACCCATCCACTGTGATGGGTTGAAATCTGCCTCCCTCAAAATTCAAATGTTGAAGTTCTAACTCCCAGTACACCTCAGAATGTGACCTTACTTTGGAACTAGGATCATCTCAGAAGTGTTTAGTTAACGTAATTCTTCAGTTAGAGGACAGGAGGCCCCAAATCCAATTTGATTGGTATACTTAGAAAAAGGAGAAACTTGAAGAACACCTGAGTGGCTCAGTCAGTTAAGCATCTGCCTTTGGCTCAGGTCATGATCTCGGAGTCCTGGGATCAGCAGGGAGCCTGCTTCTCCTTCTCCCTCTGCAGTTTCCCCTGCTTGTGCTCTCTTTCTCTTTCTGTGTGTGTGTCAATTAAGTAAATAAATAAATCTTTTTTAAAAAAGGTGGGGGTGGAACTTGGACACAGACACTCACTAATGGAGAACACCATGCATAGACTGTAGTTATCCTGCCACAAACCAAGGAAGTACCAGAGGTTAGGAGAGAGGTCAGGAACAGATCCTTTGCCAGTGCCCTCAGAGGGAGCATGGCCCTGCTGACACATCAACCTCTGATTTCTAGCCCCTAGAACAATGAGACAATGAATTTCTGTTGTTTAAGCCACCCAGTTTGTGATACTTTAAGACATTCTTAGAAAATGAATAAATCCGGGGCACCTGGGTGGCTCAGTGGGTTAAAGCCTCTGCCTTTGGCTCAGGTCATGATCCCAGGATTCTGGGATAGAGCACTGCATCGGGCTGTCTGCTCAGCAGGAAGCCTGCTTCCTCTTCTCTCTGCCTGCCTCTCTGCCTACTTGTAATCGTTGTCTGTGAAATAAACAAATAAACAAAATCTTAAAAAAAAAAGAAAATGAATAAATCCATGCTCCATTGGACCACTGTCTGAAGAGGTATCATCTACACGTCTGCCTTTCTAACAACGTCCACAGGAAGTTCTATGCACACTGCAAATGTATGAAACCTAATCTAGACTGAAATATCAGAGTCCCTATGCCCATGCACCCCAAGGAAAGTCAGTCCAAAGGGCATGCTTTCACCCACACACTCCTCTAAGACAACACACTGGATGCCGAAGCATATCAGATGTAGGGAATTCTCTTTTTAAATGTCAACTCAAGGTGCAAGTTTAAGCCAGGGATGGTACTCAAAACCATAAGAAAGAGAAATGATGAAGGAAGAGAGTACAACTCTAACCCCCCAACACACCCAAAACCAAAGAGCAGAGTGGATCAGTGAAGGCACAGAGTGCTCCTTATCCTTTCTCAGTCTCTAGCAAAACATGTGTGCACACACGCAGATAGAGAACTACATATATGTATGTATATAGATATAGCTTGTGAAATAAGTAACAGAACAATGCTGGGAAAAGACAGCACATTAACCTGTTATTTCAAAATAGAACAGAAGTGTTCAGTATATGTAAATGTTAAGAAAATGCAGAGCAGGGTGCCTGAGTGGCTCATTCAGCCTTCAGCCCAGGCTCCTGGGATCAAGGGGATTCTGCTTCTTCCTCTTCCTCTAACCCTCCCCCCTGCTCATGCTCTCTCTCACTCTCTCGCTCTCTCTCTCTCTCTCTCTCAAATAAATAAATGAAATCTTAAAAAAAAAAAAAAGAAAATGCAGAGCAAATGGAAGAGATGAAGTGGAAACCCCAAAATGGGAGGGGGGCACTGAAACCATCAACAAGTGCCTATTCTACCCTTGTAAATGAGTAATACCACTTGAGGGCAGGAAGCAGTTCTATCCCCCTCTGTAAGAGTAGCCACTTGTTAAGTGTTCACTGAGTGCAGGACAATCTGAGATGCAGTTTCGGCCCTTGTAGGACCTAGATTCTTGTTCCAGATTAACAGTCCCCCCACCAATTTTCAACCACTCTGCAGACTGGCTGGTCTGTGCTCCCACCTCTTGGGCACAGTGGTTCAAATGGAGATAAGATAGGACACTGAACTCTGGGTTTGGTCTGTTCCCCTTGCTAGCTACTTCTTCCAATAGACTGCAGTCCATCACATGCCCCTACTACTCCAGTCCCAATAACCTATGGGAGTGACCGAAATGGGCACCATTGCAGGGGGACCTTTTTTTGACCACTGATTCTAATGAAATTTTAGAGAATGAACAAATGGGTGAATGGATAGGGCGTGAAGATCATCTGTCACATGAACAACCATTTTTAGGGTGAAGGTAATGTAGACTGGAAGAAGATGACCACCTCTTCAGAGAGTACTTTCATATAAATTATAGGAGGGGCGCCTGGGTAGGGCTCAGTCAGTTAAGCATTCGACTCTGGATTTTGGCTCAGGTCATGATGTCAGGGTCGTGGGATGGAGGCCCACAACAGGCTCCACGCTCAGTGGGGAGTCTGCTTGAGATTCACTCTCTCTCCCTCAATCTCTCCCACTCAAATAATAAATAAATAAATAAATAAATAAATCTTTTTTAAAAATTATAGGAAACCATTGATACAAAGGTACATGTAAATCGAAAATATGGGTAAGTAGAAAGTAAGAGCCTTAAAATGAAGCCCACCTGATACAGACTAGAGAAGAAGAGATTCCCCACCCCCCACCGACGGACAACAGGTATGGGGAGAGAGACAGAGATATTGAGAGAAAGAGAAGAGAAAGAAGAGAGGTATAATACAGAACTCAAAGAGTAATTGCCTGACAGATTTATAATTGAGAGGGATTTCTTATAAGCAATCGCTTTTACATTTCTGACTTGATGGACTTTCTCTTGCAACTCAACAACACCTAACAGAAATGGCCGCCAATAAGATGTAGGCTCAATACTCATAGGAATTTTTGTCCATTTTATTCACGCCATCTAGAGCCTTGTGCTAAACAGCGGGCTCGGTAGAGGCATACCTAAATCTACAAAGGTGGAGGTATGGCTTAAGCAAATAGATGACTTTGCAATCTCCTTGAGCTACACCCTACATTGAAGGGTTTCTAACTAATACGGAAGGTACATCAGGATATCTTCTTCTTTTTTTTTTTAAGATTTTATTTATTTGACAGAGAGAGAGCAAGCGAGCGTGAGATCACAAGTAGTCAGAGGCAGGCGGGGGGGGGGGGGAGCAGGCTCCCCGCCGAGCAGAGATCCCAAAGCGGGGCTCGATCCCGGGACCGAGATCATGACCGGAGCCGAAGGCAGAGGGGCTCAACCCACTGAGCCACCCAGGCGCCCCCCAGGATATCTTCTATCCGTCCCTCCAAATCTCTTCTCCATCCTGCTCTCCACCTTGAGAGCCTGATCTGTATGAACTCTATCAATGTCTTCCTTGTCCTTTACTGTCCAATGGGTTTGGCTCATGAAGACCATTGCCAAAAGACCGGAGAGAAAATTAAATGAGGCCAGGGTATGTATTTCCGTATGTCCCTCCCCGTCAATTTGCCTCGAGATGGATGGCTTCCTCATTCAAAAGCAACCATCTCTAAAAAAAACTCTCACTTTTGGGGTCCCAGTAAGTACTTTCTCATCTCCCTTAAGGCCAAGCAATAATAACATCCTTACAGGTATCAGCACTAAAGTCTTTGGTTCCTGAAGTATCTTTTATGGCTTCCCTATATCATGTCCACATCTTTATAAATAGTACCCTAATTAAGTTCTCCTTAAATCATCCAGTTCAAGAGCATCATCTGTTTCCTGTTGGGGCCCTAATTCAAATTAGCTCTTTTCAAAAATAGTCCCCTCTAATGTGCATCTTGACCTCAAAAACTTATAGTTCACTGAAAATGGATTTTCACTAGAAATCATCTAAGGAACAAAGGAGACAAATATTCATATAAGAGGATTATATATATTTTTTTTAAGATTTTTTTTTTATTTATTTATTTGACAGAGATCACAAGTAGGCAGAGAGGCAGGCAGAGAGAGAGGAGGAAGCAGGCTCCCCGCCGAGCAGAGAGCCCGATGTGGGACTCGATCCCAGGACCCTGGGATCATGACCTGAGCTGAAGGCAGAGGCTTTAACCCGCTGAGCCACCCAGGCGCCCCAAGAGGATTATATTTTATCTACAGAATTCTGTAAGTGTTTCTAACGGGTACAGCAAAGACAACCCAGTGACATATTTTTGCAGACACATCCTTTTGCATGCATGATCAATCTGCCCATAACACACTAGTCTGAAAAAGACCACGGAATTACAGACCTGGGCAAAATGTAAAAATCTTTAATAATCCTGTTTGGTCTCTGCCTGGAGCTATTGGTGAAATTTTTCTCTTCCTGGGTTTGTAATGAATGTATGGTGCCAGGGAAAGAAATGGGAGACCCCGAGAAATAATTCCCCCAGAACTGCTTTGTTTTCTATAGACTGAAATTAGTCTGATTATTTCATAATGTTACTTAGATGTATTTTAAGTGAAGAGAACCTTAATCTTGGGTTATATATCCCAAGGAACTCAGATTCTTTGGAAAAATATTAAGAGGATTTGCAAGCACATGAGCAATACCATTTCCTGGAAAATCTAACAGAGCACTGGATTTGCCCTCTGCACATAGCAGAGGCCGCACGATCTAGACCAAAGTTAGGTTGACCAGGACTTGAACTATATCTAGATCCTGAATCAAGGATAACATTTATCTTGTTCATCAGTATGGTCAGTGCCATAGAGAAGACAATACATATTTGTTGGAAGAATTAATGATGAGTCACCAAAAGATCACAGTAAGGGGACATGGAAGAGAGAAAACATGAAAAGCATGGGGCTTCCTTTCCTTAGTTCTATGTAGACCGGAACAGATCTTTGGCTACACCCAAGGGACTGGATTGCTGGATTCTAGCTTCACTTTGCATGTAATTATCTAATACTAGCGTGTCCAGCGCTAAATCATAAAAGAAACCAAAAACAGGGGCTCTGCCTTCACAGAGAGTATAGGATTGTTGGAGCTCTTCATCTTGGTTTTCACTTTTGTTTTCTTTGATGGCCCCAAGGTACTTTGAAGAACTATGTGACAAGCCTAACAGCCAGGGTTTCCACAGGTTCTATTTGTACCTTAAGCTACCCATTCCTCCAAAATGGGACCCAGAAGAGTTGTCAAACTTATCTAATGCCTTCCTTGGTTCTCACAGTAGCTTCTTTACTTTTGGGGCTCCATTTAAAAAGTGAATGTGTGGGGGCTTTTGGGTGGCTCAGTCAGTTAGGCATCCGACTCTTGATTTCAGCTCAGGTCATGATCTCAGGGTCATGACATCAAGCCCCATGTCAGAGTCTGCTTCTCTCTCTCTCCTTCTGCCCCCACTCACCTCTCTCTCTCTCTCTCAAATAAATAATCTTTTAAAATAAATAAGTAAAAATAAAAAGGGAATGTGTGGGGTGCCTGGCTGGCTCAATCAGTGGAGTGTGTAACTCCTGATCTCAGGGTTTTAAGTTCAAGCCCCACATTGGGTGTAAAGACTACTTGAAAATAAAATCTTTTTTTAAAAAAGTGACTGTGTGATGAACACACCTAAAATACGGAGCAAAGAGGAGGTACTGGGAAATGTGAATGTTCTCCCAGCAGGGAAGGGGAGATGAATTTGTGTCAATAGCAACAAGGGGAGATGAAGCCTAGCACACCAGCACTGTGATTGGGTACCAGAGGGGCTTTGCTTCTGCCAAGGGCCTTGGCAGCATTCTCAGCCAAAGTGCATTTCAAAAATAATTTCAGAAAACCTTTCTGAAAGGCTGGAGCAGAGGCAGACTACTAGGAACAGTTGAAAGCTGGCTTTCACCTTGGTATTGAGACAAAATTTCATATTCTGTTTCTATCTCAACCTCTGAAAGGCTAAGCAGACAAACACCCACATCGACGTCACTTCTAGCATCCGTGAATAATGCTCATAATGTTAAAAAGGCATGTTGTTTGTTCAGGTTTATCATTAACACCTCAGTTATTTGTTTATAAATAAATAAATAATCTATAACTTGAAAGGAAAATCTACTTTATGAGATTTCTAATACTGAAATTCTATCAGTCCACTGAAGTATAAATATGTGATTATTATTAGAGTAAAATGTAATATAATTTTTTAAAAGATTTAATCACTCTATTTCACCTAATATTTCAGCATCCATAAAACTGAGAAACCCCCAAACTGGGATATTTCATACAATCATTACTTTTTGTCCACTTGCTGTTTTTTCATTAAAAGTCTCGAAAACATAGGAGGAATCATGGGTACCTGAAGAGGGTACCATGTGTGGATCTGGGGGAAGGACAGATTTCCACAAGTAAGTGCTAAAGAAGTGCCGTCACTTGGTCCAAGCTCACTTAGATCAAGCTTTCCAATTTGAGGGGGCACCTGACTGGCTTACTCAGTAGAGCAGGTGACTCTTGATCTAGGGATTGTGAGTTCAAGCCCCACATCGGGTGTACAGCTTACTTAAGAAAAATAAAAATAAGACCATGTTTATAAACATACCTGGTGTGGGCACCTGGGTGGCTCAGTAGGTTAAGCATCTGCCTTTGGCTCAGATCATGATCCCAGAATCCTGGGACTGAGTCCCACATCGGGCTCCCCGCTCAGTGGGGAGTCTGCTTCTCCCTCCGCTGCTCTCTCTTTCTGTCAAATAACAAATAAATCAATAAAATCTTTAATAAATAAATAAGTAAACCTGGTGCTAAATAAAGATTCATTAAAAAAAAGATTTCCAACTTGAGGAAGACAAGGTCAAGAGTGCATGAGGTGACAGTCTTGCAGGGTTTTTTTGTTTTGGTTTTGGTTTTTGGTTTTTGGTGACCTAAGCTAGTCTCTCTCTCCTTGGGAATGGTCTGATCTGGAATTTTAATGCTCTTTTCCATATAGACCCAGGGATTGAGGAGTATCACATCCTCCTCCTTTCACAGGTGACAAAGGCCGGCAAATTATGTGACATTTATTGTCACTCAGTTAAACTAAGTCTATCACTATTGAAGAAATAAGAATGAGATCATTGAATCAGGAAAACTAAACTCTGATATGCAAATCTCTTTAATTATATGTTTGGGGTGCCTGGGTGGCTCATTCAGTTCAGTGTCCAACTCTAGATCTCAGCTCAGGTCTTGATCTCAAGGTTGGGAGTTCAAGTCCCACATTGGGCTTCCACTCAGTAGAGCATGCATTTCTTGATCTTAGGGTCATGAGTTTGAGCCCACATTGGGGGTAGAGCTTATTTTATATATGTATATTAAATAAATGCACATATTTATATATTAAATACATATTTTATATATTTATAAATTTATATATATTTAAATATATATATAAATGTATACTTTAAATAAATAAAGATAAAAATGTGTCCTGCTGGTACATTTAGGTTGGCACACTGAACAGGTATGATATTAATTAGCGAACCAATCCTTCCTACTAACACTGCACAACCTTCAGGAGTAATCAGAATCCACATACTCAATTTAAGATAGTGATTCTCGAACTGTTCAACTCAGAGCCCTCTCAGGGCCACAACATGGGGATAATGGGACTCTGGGAAATGGACTTCCTCTGCTTCAACCAGAACATCCCTTTATCCTCACTTCCATTTATTTCATATATTGAGGAAGAAATGAAATTACATTATATGTGGGTATATATACATACAATTACATATGTGTACATATGTAATTTGAATAATTTACGTGTAATTACATTATATGTATATATACATACACACGTGTGTATGTGTGTGTGTGTGTGTGTACACACACAGAGATAAACACAGATGGACACAAAATTTTTTTCTTACTCTAAGATAAGTAAGTACAGGTAGGTTGTATCTACATCACATGCCTCCTGACACGATGAGAAGAATGTCCTTGGCATTCCTGGCAGAAATGCATAACCTGCTATTCGTGAGAAAACAAGTACCAAACCCAAGCTGAGGGACATTCAGGGATGTGCTGGCTCATGCATACAGCGCGTATGAGAGCTGACGGTGCACAGTTCTTTCCAGTGGCATATTCAGCAACATCATGTCAGTAGCTTGACATCAGCCATGATGGGATTATTGACACCATGGAAATGGGCAAATGCTACACAGCATGACTTTTCCAGACAGACATCTGTTAAACTTTTACCTGATCACTGCTGGATATTCTGAAGAATAATTGGCCTGTACTCTGAAAATGCCAGTGTCATGAAAGACAAGTAATGCTGAGAACTGTTCCAAAAGAAACATAACGCCAAGAGCATTGAGAACCACGGATGGGTTCCTGGGCGGAAAAGAAATTTATTCTCCAAGTTATTAATGAAATAATTTGTAAAACTGGAGTATGAATTGGAGATTAGATAAAACTTAAATGTATTTCCTAAGAATAAGAACTTTTTTGCATAACGATGGTGTAATTATCAAAATCGGGAAATATAATACAATATTGTTAATGGGGAAAGGAGTACAATGTATTCAGCATGCTCTCAAATGGTTCAGGAATAATTACACTTAGAAACAGAGTCAGAGAGGGGTGCCTGGGTGGCCAAGTTGGTTAAGGGTCTGCCTTCAGCTCAGGTCATGATCCAGGGGTCCTGGGATGGAGTCCCGCATAGGGCTCCCTGCTCAGTGGGAAGCCTGCTTCTCCCTCTTCCTCTGCCCTCCCCCTCTCCAGCTAGTACTCTGTCTCTCTCTCTCAAACAAATTCCAAAAAAGAAAGAAAGAAAGAAAGAAAGAAAGAAAGAAAGAAAGAAAGAAAGAAAGGAGGGAGGAAGGAAGGGGAGGGGAGGGGAGGGAGGGATGGAGGAAGGGAGGGAGGAAGGAAGAAAGAGAAAATGATAAAAAACAAAGTGGCAGGAGGTTTCCAGCTGGGGCATGAGGATAAAGGTATACAGAAATCTTGGTACTCTCCCTAGAACGAATCATAAATTTGTTACACATATTGTTTTCACTTTTTATTTTGAGAAAAGTTCAAACTTGGTGGAGGGGAACCCATTCAACCTTGCCAATCCTCTAAGAAATACATGGTAAACAGTAAAGTCACACTTTACACCATGAAAATAATAGAACCACTTAAAATGTTGACACCCAAGGCTGGCAAGTGAGGTGGAAATGTTTAGTGCATTTTAAACTGCCGTAAGCATTTTGGAAAGCAATCTAGCAATATCTCAAAAGCTGTCTAAACATTCACAACCCTCTGAACAGTAGCATTCATCCTCAAATTTGAGACTGCTCTGTAGTGCAAGAATTACAAACCAGCACACTGTCCTATAGAAATACAATTGCGTAGGGGTGCCTGGGTGGCTCAGTCGGTTCAGCATCCGACTCTTGATTTCAGCTCAGCTCATGATCTCAGGGTCATGGGATCAAGTCCTGTGTCCAGCTCCACACTCAGCAGGGAGTCTGCTTGTCCCTCTCCCTCTGCTCCTTTCCCTGCTTGTGCTCACTCTCTATATAAATAAATAAATAAATGAATGAATGAATAAAATCTTTTTTTTAAGATTTGATTTATTTATTTGACAGAGAGAGAGAACACAAGTAAGCACAGCAGCAGGCAGAGAGAGAGGGGGAAGCAGACTCCCTGCTGAGCAGAGAGCCCAATGCGGGGCTCAATCCCAGGACCCTGAGATCATGACCCGAGCTGAAGGCAGAGGCTTTAATCCACTGAGCCACCCAGGCACCCCAATATCATAACTTTTAACTTGTTCTTTACGGTTATCAATACTGCCACAATTGTACAAGTTAAGTTCAGGCTGGGATTTGAACTCAGGGCACTGACTCCACCACACCAACTTCCCATGGCCTGAAGGTGCATTGCAAAACAGCAAATGAGGATCTTTCGGGACCATTGATGGGCTTTTCCTCTCTTTTCCGCACCTTTCCTCTGAATGTCCATTGTCTCAGGTGCGTGCCCCACGCTCTCAAAGAGCTAAGGAAGGAATATATCACATGTAGGTACTCCCCAGGAAACATGAGTTGTCACGTTTCCACTGGTGAGAAGATTCACATTTTCCAAATAATCAGAAAGTGTTAACAGAATACAGCCAAACATGCAGGCTCATGCCAGATGCTGTAGGCTTCAAAATACAATTTTAAGAGAAACAATGCACAACAAAGTCATTTCTAAGAGCAAATTTCAAAGGTATCTGGTGGGGCGGCAGGGAGAGAGGGTGGGAGAGACTTTCCTACGAGAGCCCCTGGAATGATGTCCCAGGGGCAGCTGGCTTCACCCGGCACTCCTGTTCTGAGGAAGTGTGTCTCACGCAGACTCCACACATGTGCTATTTTTCTTCCTCCATTCCCCTGTCAGCTCGGGCACCAGCAAATGTGATATCATTCTTCACTCTGAGTTTTTCTTTCTACCAGTCACTTGTTTGTAAATTTCCCTCACTGCATCATTGAAATCTGTCGCAACATTGCTGATAAATTCCCCACGCCCTTACCTCCCATCATCCATAATATTATCCCCTTCTTTTCGAAGAATCTGCTTGACATTCAGATGCAAAGACACCAGCCAGTGTTTTCTTACTGTTCATCTTCTTACACATGCAGGGGGGAGAAAAATTCGGCTCTCCAACTATTTGAATCATCTCCATGCATTTTTAAGAAAGGGTGCAAAATGGTCAAGCTTGCTTTCAAGAAGTCTTCCAGGCATCTCTTCAGCGGTTTTTCTGAACTCCATTTCTCTGCTCACTCTCTCTCTCTCATTAGCTCTCATTTCTTCCCAGACAAAGCTAAGGAGCGAGGGTCGGGGAGAAAGGATGTGGGACAGGCTGTTTTGACAAGTGCAATTGCAAAGGAGATGTTCGTTGTAGCCATAAACGAGCTGTTTTGGAAGCTTTCCCTCTGAAATAGTTCCCATAATGTAGAGAACACTTAATGCAATCATACAGCTTACAGTAAATGTCTAACAAGTGTGGGCATAAATGCTGTTCTTTTTATTCTCTGGCTAAGCATAATATGAGCTTGCACAGAAGAGAAATACAGAGACTGACCACTGGAGTGAAGAAATACCCTTTCTGCTGTGGGACTGGCCAGTGCGGAAGCTGGCCAAGTCTCTTCCGGCCAGCCAAGAGGAGCTGACCATACAATGGAGCATCACATCATCATCTGTGCTGTCTCCTTCATCCTAACACCTTCCTTCCTTCCACTGCTCACTTCTAATGCAGGTTGTGATTTGGGTATAATCCACATCCCACCTGAAAACCAAAGGACATCTCCAGTTACTGAGACTACTGATGGTAGATCAGCCCTCTGCTTTCAGATCCTGTCTAGGGATTGCTTCAGCTAAAAAAAGATCCCTATCCAAGATCCTCCCGCTACCCATCCAGCTCAATATAGGAGTATACTATGTACTTGTACACTCACACCACATCTTGGGACAACTCTGAAGGACCACCCCAGCTTCAGAGCTCCATGTGACACTGACCGGGAAGTCAGTCGAGATTGCATTGCAACCCAACTTCTCCCTCTGCCCAAGCCTGCTTTCATCCTCTCCCTGCATATAATAAATACGCTGGGTGCTCATCTGCCTTTTATCGTGATTCCCAGGGAATTCAACCTGCAACGCTACAGAAAGTGTTTCAAGAAGAGAGATTTCATACACAGAATTAAGCTATTGAAGTGTTGGACAGTATGAAGAGTAAAGAGGAGAAGTGGGGTTTATTCCCCAGAGGTCAGGAAGAAGCTTCTCCTGCCCAGGTAGATTCCAAGTACTATGTTGACTAGTCTAGGGAAGAGATCACATACGCAGCAATCAATGAAATGAGTCAACACCCAATTAACTGTGTGATTCTCTACAACACTTCTCCAAGACTCACATGGCCTCTGCCTAAGACAGTCAAATTAAGTTAAGGATGCGACTGGAATCATCCTTCCCACCATCTTTCAAAATTTCCATGGTGACACCAGTATTTACAGTTGCCTTGGGAAAGTAAATACTGCTTTGGGTTTATTCTCCTGGTGTGGGGGGTGGGGGGAGTCACAGGGTTTTTCACTGTGCCTACTACAATGGTAGTCAACTCTATGAATACAGGAGTCAAAGTAGGGATTCTGCCAGATCCTGAGTTTGTCTATCCCAGCCATTATTCTAGAACTTGGGAAATAACCATAGTCTCAGCCTAAGACTCCATTCGTCATCTAACTTCCAGCTAAGTAAGCTTAGCTTACTAACTTACTTAGCTTAGTAAGCTACAGCAACATCTGACAATTCCAGGATTAGGTGAGCCTCTAATTGGCAATCCCTAATGGGGCTCTCTTTCCTGTTCCCCAGTCCATGAACACTCTGATAAATGGATCCCCATTCCCCTGGAAGAAAGTTTTGAGGCAAATTTGTAGCACATGCTTAGGACAATGTCACAAGGATCCTCCTTCCAGGGGACCCAATACCTGTTTATTCAAGGGGCTGTTTCTGTAACCTGGCTCAGGTCCGAGGACAGGCCCAGAGGCGATGATTCTCATTATGATAACGCAAGTCAGATCTCTTTACTCGACCTAGATATCACACCCCCGAAATTTTACAGATCCTACACTACTTCAGTAAGCATTGTGGGTACTCTAGGGTACCCCTCAAAAACTCACCCCCTCCTTTTAAGACCAAAGCACTCGTTCCCCCTCGTTGTTGAGGGTTGACAGCCAACAGTTCTCAACTGAGTCCCTCTCTGAAGCCTTGCCTGGGCCTGAAGAAAGAACAGCCTTGCCAAAGATCACGTTCCCTTTGAAGAGCAGCCCATATCAAATAACTGGCCACTGCAGATGCATAAAGGCCTGGCAACAGTGCTCCAGATCAGAACCTCTGCAAGTCCACAGAATGAGCTTCAGAGCTCACTGCAGGATTAGCCATAGCCTCTGTTGTGACCATGTCACAATTCAGCCTTTCCCTCTGCCTAATTCTGCTTCCTTCACTCTCCCGTGGGTGTTAATCCCCAACAGCAGTCCGGAGTAAAATTTCACAGTGCACATCTTGCCTTAGAATTTGGTCCTGAGGAAGCTGAACTGTGACAATGAACTGATAACTTTTTTCATTGAGGGATGCGAAAATCAATGAGCCATCCCCAGAGCTCCCTACACAACAAAACGGCCTAATTGCCACTCTGGCTCTGCTGCCCCTACCTGTAATTGGACCCATTCTGTCTCTAGTAGTTACATGTCTCCCCTTGGCCTTTACCATTCTGAGATTCCATCCTTCCCAGTGAAATGAGGAAGCCCAGCTCGACGGGAGCCTCTCCCACCATCATTGCGAACCTCAAGAAGGCGACTCCAACAGAGTATTCAAGTCCCCATCGCGATGCACTTCTCAGTGCCTTGAGAAGGGAGTAGGTCATTGTCATCTTGTCGGCAGATACGGTGCAAAGAGAAGTAGGGGAATGGGCACACCCAATAAAATCACTCCAATGTTCTAATTTTTCTGAGTTCTTGAGTTCCTTCAGGCTACTTCTGGCATTTCAACCTTAGAGGCCACTCTTATGTTAGGTCTTAGTCAACCATCCCAGCCATTTCAGGTATCAAATCTGTCTGGACTGTCCAGACTATAGAGTTTCTGGATGAAGCAAAAACTATCTATTAATAGGTGGATGTAGCCAATGTTACCTTTCACCTTCTCTGGTCTAGAAACTTGAGAATTCATTCTCGTATAGACTTCCCAGACTATCGCAGGTACAAGTTAGCAGGAAGCTTGCTGTTTTACCAATGTTTAAGCTGTATCCTCCCCACTCTGCCTCTGAACTTGTCCCTTACTGAGCATACTATGGCAGGACTCCAGTTATGGGTCTGATTGAATGGAAGGTGGCCATGGGTTTTGATGGAACTTGGTAACCTCTGGGAAGGTAACTTCCCCCAACGAGGTTAATACAAGGTCTTCACACAAGAGAAGAGCCACAACCACCTTAAGACAATGCCTGGGTATTTCTGCCTAGGTACATATTCACAGCTTAGTGGTTCTCCTTCTGAATGCAAAATTGGGTCTCACATTTCTTCTCTCCCCACTGCCCAGGGGAATACTGACATATACAGACACAGCACATGTTTACTTTTGTGGAATTTCGCCTTAATCTTGCCATTAGGTACCATCCTTTTTCATCTCTCATTGTCATCAAGACTCACTCAAGGTAAAAATCACAAGAGAGATAACCCTGGATTCTACAGCATGTGGGTTCATCCTGCCATGAAGCAGTTCAAGTTGAGTGCCCAGGGTCCAGGGACAGATGCCAGGTTTCCCACACTGACCTTGGGCTGCTTTATTCATCCATGTAAAGAGGGTTTAATTATTGGCATACGTATCTCACTTTCCTAAGTCCTGGTATGTGCACAACTGTGTTACCAAAAAAAAAAAAAAAAAAAGGCAAGAGCTCTTCTAGGACTTCCAGAGCTGATATATGAGAGGTGAGTAAGAACATTACATCTTTTGTAAATGGTAATACAGCTGCAAATCCAAGCTCTAAATCCTAGTAACTTGCCTGAGGTCACACATTTAAAAAAGCCGAATTCTATACTCAGATTTGCCTCCACCTAACTCCCATTGTAGTCTCCTGTCTGGACAAAGGAGGTACGCCATGCTTGCATTCAAAACAAAGGTAGAGGAAAACAAATCCCAAAACACAGTAATAATAATAATCAAGGTAGAAATCCCCATATAGTTTCTGTTTAAAAAGGAAGATTCAGGGGCACCTGACTGGCTCAGTCAGTGGAGCACATAACTCCTGATCTCAGGTTTGAGTTCGAACCCCACGGTGGGTATAGAGATTACTTAAAAATAAAATGTTTAGGGGTGCCTGGGTGGCTCAGTTGTTTAAGTGGCCAGCTCCGGAATTGGGTTCAGGTCACAATCTCGGGGTCCTGGGATCAAGCCCCACATCGGGCTTCATGCTTAGTGCGGAGTCTGCTTAAGGTTTCTCTCTGCCCTTCTCCCTCTGCCCCTTCCTCGCTCATGCTCTCACTTGCTCCCTCTCTCTCAAATGAGTAAACAAATCTATAAAATAAAATTTAAAGAAATAAAATAAAACAAAAAGCATAAAAAAAATCAGCACTTGGGAGCAGCATAAAGTAGGGAGTTACAGATGACTATTCATTCTCCAAGGGGCACTTAATCAAACCACATAGGTCAGCATCCCAAGACCTGATCATTTCATCCAGCAGGATCTGGCTCCTCATCTGAATGTAAAACCCAATCGCTCTGGAACCTGAGCATATTTACACACAAAGCATCATGCTTTGGGAATTCAGCATACATTTGCCATGAATACCATCTATTCTTCTATTCAATAAATTTCATTAGATTCCACCAATATGATTTAGAAAGAGGCAGATCTTCAACAAAGCATACATTTCGGGACGCCTGGGTGGCTCAGTTCGTTGGACGACTGCTTTCGGCCCAGGTCATAATCCCGGGATCGAGTCCCACATCAGGCTCCCAGCTCCACGGGGAGTCTGCTTCTCCCTCTGACCTTCTCCTCGCTCATGCTCTCTCTCACTGCCTCTCTTTCAAATAAATAAATAAAATCTTTTTTAAAAAAGCATACATTTCATTATTGCAACTTGTCCGTGCCATTGCTTAAAGTTGGGAATTCTTTCTTAGTTTGTAATAGGAAAAAAAAATCCCTTAGCCCAATGCAAAACAAAATCATGTAAAAGAAGACAGAGTTCTTGCCTCCGCCAACTCATCTGCAATTCTAATGTTCACTCATATTTTAGGCAGTGATGTATGATGAAGTTGCTTACTTTCCGGAGTCAAATGTGGCATGATTATTTTTTTCCCTCCTTTCTTCTTCAGCCTCTCAGGGGCACTTAAAATCAGTCTAGCTCACCATCAACTTCATTCTAACATTTTCTTTGCAATGACTGCAAAATTTTCTCAAAATTAAAATTTAATCTAACAGCAAGTCACTTGTCACGGATTTTTTTTTTCTGGTTTTAATAGTGTGAAGACACTAACAAGTGCAATGAATACAATGGTTACATTTCTGTCTCATTTGTCTTAAGTATAACAAAAAAGATAAGTTAAGGATAAGTAAAGTCTTGGAAAATCCCAACTCCCAACTTGGATAAATGGAATCTATTAATGTAGGGTTGGTTATTACGGGTAATAGGTTTAAAGACCGCTTTCCTAGAAAATGTATAATTGAAGATGCTTAGAGTATCAGACACTCAAAATCTATCAAGGAAATATATGCATTACTAAATTTTTATTGGTGCCTTAGAGATCCCTAATGATATAGCAAATATTATCTGTGTATTGTGTATGTATTGAAAGCATATTGCCAAGTAATTTTGAAGTGATGGAGCTAATGCTCTTTTTTCTGAAGAATGTTGTAGAAGGACTCTCTGCCACTTCTTTTCGAAAATTAGTGCCCAGAAGCCCCGTGCCCAAGAGGTAGGAGAAAGACAACCCAAGTCATGCCTTCTTGTCTAACTGGTAAAGAAAAGAAAAACAAAACAAAAAAATGTATAGCACAGGAGTGGCTCTTTACTGCAACCTCCAGAGAGTATGCCAGACCTGTACACAAAATGAGCCACTCAGAGGGTATAGCTCAGGGGTAGAGCATTTGACTGCAAAATGAGCCACTCATGAGATGAACTAAATAACGTACTTAGAACCTAAAAATTTACAGTCAATTTGTATTGTTTATAGTAAGAATGGAAAAACCGTGTTCACCTAGTTAAGTAAATGAACACAAATAGATTTATTCTAGCAAAGTCACTCCAATCCAAATTATATGCTGAAAGTCCAACAGTGCTTATATCATCAGAAAGCATTTTTAGGGGCACCTGGGTGGCTCAATCAGTTTAGCATCGGCCTTTGGTTCAAATCATGAGTCTGGGGTCCTGGGATTGAGCCCCACATGGAGCCCCACACATGGGCTCCCTGCTCAGCTAGGAGTCTGCTTCTCCCTCTTTCTCTGCCCCTCCCCCACTGGTATACTCACTTGCTCGCTCTCTCTCTCAAATAAACAAAATCTTTAAAAAAACAAAGTATTTTTAATGACATAGCAGTCGACAACTTAATTAGGTCCTCCTTGAAAAGAAGGAGCTGGAAAGCATGTGATTTTTTTTTTAGTGATCTCTACATCCAGTGTGGGGCTTGAACCTACAACCCTGAGATTGACAGTCATATACTCTACCAACTGAGCCAGCCAGGTGCCCCACAAAGCATTTAATTTGCACAAGGATTTATTATAGAGTCACTTCAGTCATTCACCCTCCATTTTCTGGGAAGCATGTACAAAAGGCTTTCCTAGGGGCACCTGGCTGGCTCTGTCAGAAGAGCATGCATCTCTTGGTCTTGGGGTCATGAGTACAAGCCCCATGCTGGATATAGAGATCACTTAACAAATCATTAAAAAAAATTTTAAAGCCTTTACTAAATTCCATAGAATGGCAATTCATTACTCCTGTTATTCTTTTACTTAGAGGCACCTTGTCTAATATCATATACATAGAAAGGACTGGGAAAATTGCAATATTATTAAGTTTTTATATACTGCTTTTATCTTATCATGTAAATTACTGTTTTCACTAAAACCCTGGAGTGAAAACAGACACCAAGACACTAGAAAATGAAATGTCTCATTTTGTATCTTGTTACTGAGAATGTAAAATGCAGAAATGAGCTTTGTAAAAGACTGATGTTTCCCATCATAATTCTTCTTTCATTTGGTTTTTTTTTTGTTGGTTTCCCATAATTCTGTAAACATTTTTGTGAATATTCATATTCTTAGAGAGACATTTCAGACTTCTGACCTCCAGAACCCTAAGATAATAAATCTATGTTGTTTTAAACCCTTAAGTTTATGTTAATTTGGTACACCCAGTAAGAGGAAACTCTATAAAACGTCTCAGCCAATTCCATGAGGAGCCCTGAATCTGGGATGGTCTTTCAGAGTTGTGCCAAGTTGGGCAGATGAACTGGGCCCTTTGTACCCCCAAAGAGACCATCCACTGGATGTATTATACTCCCCACCAAAAGTGACCTTGAGCAAGGCACTTTTAAAAAAAAAAAAGAGGGCGCCTGGGTGGCTCAGTGGGTTAAGCCGCTGCCTTCGGCTCAGGTCATGATCCCAGGGTCCTGGGATCGAGTCCCGCATCGGGCTCGCTGCTCAGCAGGAAGCCTGCTTCCCTTCCTCTCTCTCTGCCTGCCTCTCTGCCTACTTGTGATCTCTCTCCATCAAATAAATAAATAAAATCTTAAAAAAAAATAAAAAAAAATAAAAAAAAAAAGATTTTATTTATTTATTTGACAGACAGAGATCACAAGCAGGCAGAGAGGGAGGCAGAGAGAGAGGGAGAAGCAGGCTCCCCGCTGAGCAGAGAGCCCAACACAGGGCTCGATTCCAGGACCCTGAGATCATGACCTGAGCCGAAGGCAGAGGCCTAACCCACTGAGCCACCCAGACACCAAGGCACTTTAAGTAAACTCTTTGCCAATGCAGGGCTTGAACTCACCACCTGAAGATCAAGAGTCTCACGATCTACTGACTGAACCAGCCAGGTGCCCCTAGCAAGGTGGTATTTTCAACCAAGGGCAATTCCCAGAGAGGGCTGACAGCACTCCCAGAAGTGGAAGGAATAAGCACTTAAGTCCTGGAAGGCCTAGAAGATAGCTCTGGACTGTATACCATGGAACCCACTGTCCTCCAAAAATATATGTATTGTCCTCATCCTCACCTCCAGCTCTTACAGTACTGATATGTAGTCCCAAGAGGGAAAGTAAATTTGGTTAGACGTGCTATTACCAAGAAATTAAATTCTTCTATCCTGTTCTCAGTCCAGCATTCTTGAGCTTACTGGCTTTATTGGGAGGGGCGAGCCTCCATTCCCCTGGGTCTCTGAAGTTAAGAAAAGCTTCAGAGCGCAGATTTTCCCCGAAACTACTCAAGGAGCCAGATCAATACAATTATTCTGAAACATGCTAAAAGTAAGAGAGAGACTGTTTAGCTGAGGACTCTAGAGGAAAAATTAGGAATTCATTTTCAGAAACACATTTCTAAAGATTGAGTTCTCCGAAGACCTTATCAAAGGATGCAATACTAATCGCACACATGTTGTCAATGTCACCGGTTGAAATATTAGGAGAAACTGTTCAATTAATATTTTAAGGGGGAGTAAAGAGTGGGTTTGTTTTTAACACAGCAAGAGTTACTTTGCCAGCCAGTCTGCATTTTATCACTATTACCTGTTAATGCTTGAGCCTTAGAACATAAAAATACCACTCTACCCAAATCCTGCCTAGGGTGTGAAATATTCCCATTTCCATATGTTCCAACCTTCATTACACTTTAAGTTAATTCAGGAGTCTCCTCCACTTGTCCTACTAGTCACCATTCCAATCCGTTCTGCATACTGTCGCCAGATTAATCTTTCTGAACGACATCTTTCATTATGCCATGCTTTTATTCAAACCCTTGGACTATCTCCTCAATATGAGACTAGTTTCAAAGTCTTCTCCCTAGCAATCGAGGCCCTCCATACAAGGTCTCTAGAACACATTTCTGGCCCTGTATGCTGGTATCATGCCAAATCATAATGCTTCTTAAACATTTCACTGGTCTGCTTTTCATTTCACTGGTCTGCTTTTGTTACTCTTCTTCCTTCAACCAGAAACAATTTACCCATCCTTGGTAGTATATCTAAGTCATCCATGAAAGTAAATGTCACAAACAGCCACATAAAGCCTTTGCTGATTCAACGAACTAGATGTGATCTCTCCCACTTCAGTGTCCTCAAGAAGGTTCCCGTCCTGGTTAGACATTATTTTGATTGCGGGTAAGAGAAACCTGTTCAAGTGGTTGAAAGAAAAGGATGGCTCATCTGAAAGGTAAGGGGGTATCATAAAATCCAAAGTCCCAAATGGCAGCCCCAGCTCATGAGATTCAAGAGAAAAAACAACTCAGAAAAGCAAAACAGAGTGCTATGAAAAAGATGAAAGCAGCTCTCAAAAATTGAAAACGTGATTTATGGCAATACGGATATATGGGCTGAGTAGCAGAATGGACAGAGTTGAAGAAATTGCCCAAGAGAATCACAGTGCTCCATCTTTCAGGCCAACAATTAATTCGGCAAAAAGATGTGGAGAGAGTAAAGGCAGAAAATGAAAGGTGGGGGGTGGGGAGGGAGGTTACAGATATTGAAATTTTAAAGGTTGATAGGAAAACATTAATTCATAACCAAAAAAACACCACATTTCAACTTAATAGCAAACACTAGCATGGAGAGAAGATGAATAGCTTCCAAAATACTAGTGGTAGGTTGGAGTAAAACCCAGTTGGGGGGATAGTGCTGGTTAGGAATAAAGGAATCTTGTTTGCTCATTTGCCATTATTGCCAAAATAACAGATGGCAAGGGATTTTTTTTTAAGATTTTATTTATTTGACAGAGAGAGAGAGAGAGAGATCACAAGTAGGCAGAGAGGCAGGCAGAGAGAGAGGGGAGGAAGCAGGCTCCCTGCGGAGCAGAGAGCCCGATGCGGGGCTCGATCCCAGGACCCTGAGATCATGACCTGAGCTGAAGGCAGAGGCTTTAACCCACTGAGCCACCCAGGCGCCCCGATGGCAAGGGATCTTAATTTTAATTTGCACTTTCGTACTGCTGGTAAGGTTACTCATTTTTCATATGTTAATTGGGTTATTCATATTTCTTCTGTAAATTGCCTACACATATATACTTTACCCATACGTCTATTGGGTGCTTTGTCTTTTTTATTGATTTATAGTACTCTTTATATGTTATGAATATTAAAACTTGGTCTGATAGACTGGGAGGAAATGAAGTATATATTTCTTGTCTTTAAGCTTTCTCATTTTATTTTTTTGCCATAACACATTTTTCATTATTTAAAAGAAACATGCTAGAGGAAAATATAGATGAAGGCTATCATGATATTATGGTTGGAAAGTCTTTGTTTTTCTTCCTCTGTGATTTCTTTCCTTGAAGAAAAAAATAAATAGGAAAATATGAACAGATCTAAGCACACAGGAATATTAAAATTCTAGGTGGAAAACAAGTAAGAGGAGATGGCAAATAGTCATAGGATGCTTACTGCCCACCGGCTGTAAGCTTCAATTCTTCATCTAGATTAACTTGTTCATTCAAGCATGACTACTTGTGATCAGATATTGTCTTCTTCATCTGACAATGAGAAAACAGGCACAGAGAGGTTAAGTGCTTGCTCAAGGCAATAAGAGCAGGTGAATGGTAAAAGTAAGATTTGAACCGAGGCAGTCTGGTTCCTGGGCCTATGCTCTGGACTGGGGCGCCTGGGTGGCTCAGTTGGTTAAGCATCTGCCTTCGGCTCTGATCATGATCTCAGGTTACTGGGATCAAGTCCCGCATCTGGCTCCCTGCTCAGCAAGGAACCTGCTTCTCCTTCTGCCTCTCCTCCCTGCTCATGCGCTCGATCTCTCTCTCTCAGAAATAAATAAAATCATTAAAAAAAAAAAAAGCTCTGGGCTATAAGTCTACATCTCACAGAAACTGCAGAAAAAGAACTTTCCAGAGCATGTGGGCATATTTTCCTTTGCCATTTGAGTACCGAGAGGGCTTTCTTCCCTCTGATGAATATTTGTCCTGGGGGTGCTGAACTTGGCTCAAGAACCGAGAGAGGCCAGTATCTGTGAAAATTGCCGTAATCCAAAATGCACAGATTCCAGGTGCCTGTTCTTGCAGAATAGCTATGTCAGGCATAGTACAAACGGTGTATAGCATAGCAACAAATGAGCTGTTTTGTCATTTCCATACCCTAATCAGGCACTCAGCTGCCTCTGATAATCTTAGAGCAAGTCCAAAGCAAGACATGCTGCTTCTGTGCAGTACCTCACTTCTGTTAAGTTCTGAATCCTAGATATATACATTGGGCATTATAAAGGGGGGGGGGAGAGAGAGAGAGAGAGAGAGTGTGTGTGTGTGTGTGTGTGTGTGTGTGTGTGTAAATCCAACAGACCAGAATTTATGTTTAAAAAAAAAACAGTAACAATAACAAACAGAGTCCTGCTGTGAATCATAAACCTGCATTTAACAGAATAAATAATAAATGTAATATCCTGTGTCAGTCATGGTCCCAGCAGGAAACAGATGGCACACTCAAATTAGGAGAATTTAAAGAGGGATTGTTATAGGTAATATCCCCGGGGAGGCAGACTGAGACAGAGATTCTCAAACGGGGAAGATTATTGTGAAGGGCTCTGACAGGCACACTCCGGGAAGAAAGGGAAGCAGAACTAGGAGGAGGGAAAAGGTGAGCCATCCAAGCCAGTGTCTCGGGAGAGTGTCATGGGAGCCCTGGAGCCAGAAGGGTCCTTCAGAGTTGTCACAAGTCGGGCTGCACGGCGCAACAATTCCCAGACAGGAGAGTCTGGACACCCAAGGGGAATCTAGTGGAGGTAGTCCTTCCCCTCCTTAAGAGGGATCTCGGCAACACAGCAGAGCCGCCACTATGGGGTCTCTTAAAGAAAACTACTTCCCCAAGCGCATGCAGAGTATCTGGAAATTATCCAACAACTTCATTCACACCAAGAGATATGAAACGTCAGACCTCGCCGCTAAGACACTGAATGGAAAACGGACACTGGCCGGACAGTACACAAACACTGAACGCTCACCCACAATGCACAGCGACCAGGACAAGAAACTAACACATGTGCAGTGACTGGCCCAGAAAACCAGCCTACAGGCTAGAAGTCAGACTTGGAAGTGTCAGATTGCTGTCTCCAGAGATAATCCAAGACGCCTAACAGTAGCTCCTGTAATAATTGGCCTGAGATGACCCAGAATTGACTAAATCACAGGCAGTTTCCCTAGTTGTTGGCCCCGTTTCCAAGTTAGGACCAATGGGAGAGAGCCAAACATGTACCCCTCACCAATCTGCTTTATCCTGAGGTATTCAGACCCAAACCTGGAGCTTCAGAAAGCCAGCTAAGAACGTTCTTGGCTTTACAGAGAACATATTCAGCACCGTAACTACACCAACTTGCTTTTAAGACACATTTAGGTGGATGGCAGGAGCGGGAAAAAAAGAGCAGGTCCGAGGCTCGGGACACAAATGATTAAAGGAAGAGCTTCCAAGATACAGAAATAGAAACAGACTTCAATGGTGGCACACCAGTTGACAAGCTACGCTCCTAGTTATTTCAAATATTTCACAGGAGCACATGCCCTCGGGTGAAGTACTTTGCCAATGTTCCAGATCTGATGAGGGGATTCCTTTGAGAGGAATGAGATTCCGGGGGAAAGAAGTTCCTTTCTAAGTACAAGGGGGACACTTCCTATATTCTCTTCTACCCACCCCGAGTCCCATGCCCATGGAAAGCAAACTGGGGAGTAGCTTCTGTCGGAAATGAGTGGCTTCTCAGATCTCCTTGTCGTTCCAGTACATCCCCACTTAAGAACAGAATTTTCAAGCCACATGCTAGGTTATTCACCCAAAGAAATGACTCAAGCTGGACATTTTCCAAATTGTAACAGGCCAGTGGGAAGGGGGAGGAAAGAGGAGAAGGGGCAAACTGTGCCATCAAATAATTTGGTAGCAGTTAACTGTATCGCATCAAGCCGGGCCTGGGTGAGACAAACTCATTAACCCTCATTAACACCTCAGCAGCAGGCCTTAGTTTACCCTATTAGCTGGATTTAGAGCTGAGCCCCTAGAGAAGGAACTCTAACTGGATTCGGTGCAGGAAGGGAGTTCTGGGAGGCTTGGGTTACCGAGATTAATACTGACAAATGGCGCATGGAATATGCATTCGGGGGTGGGTAGAGAAAACATTGACTGTAGAGTAAAGTAGAGGAGTAGGAGGAAAACCAGCTTTGTCTACATCTGACTGTGACCCTTAACTTGCATATAGCTCAAGAGCCAGCACTGAGAGTAGGAGGAGTGGCCATGAGAGAGGACTTAGTCAGCCATCATTGCTAACGATGACTTAGTCTGCCCAGCCCAACACAAGCCCTCCTGAAACCACTGGCCAGGCCCTCCAGCCCCCAGCCCACTCTAAACCCTATGGGTAAAGGAAAGGTCTTCGGTCTTCAGTAAGACCAGGCCTCGATTCCCGTGGCTATTGGATTGCCCATGTTGGTTTCTGTGGGGAGCTGCTTCGGGAAGGCATTCCCATGCCCCGACAGTCCCCAAAGAACATGCATGTGCTTCCCGAGCCATGTAGTTTAGCCTGTAGCAGACACGTAGCCTGCTCCCTTTCTCACCAAGAGGGAAAAGTAGCATTTACAAAAGGCTCACTAGAGTTAATCCTCAGCAACAACACTCAGAATTTCTTACCCTTTACACAGAAACGATTGGCCTATGCCACACCAAAACAAGCCACTTGGCATAAAGATTATTTTGAACTAAAAGCAATTAAATAGCAGACATAAGAAGCCTCTGCCCTCCCCCTTTCTGCCTAAAAGCAGGGCATAAGCTTTTTTTGAAGGTGCCCCCCCACCTGTCTCCCAAGCCAGCAAGAGGAGGACTTAGAGATGACGCCAATTTGAGTCTGCATAACAAATCTTACTAAATAACCCTTATCTGTCATTAGTAGCCACCAACTACTTACAGTCCTATGATCTGCAGCCCCTAGAAGCCCAAACCTCTTTTCCTTTGTCCAGTCCTTCTTCACAATATATTGCCCTTTGATAAAATGGCATATAAACGCTCAAGCCTCACCATTTCTAAGCTGGTTTTTTTTTTAATTAATTTTTTAGAAGATTTTATTTACTTGACAGAGAGAGAAAGAGATCACAAGTAGGCAGAGAGAGAGGGGGAAGCAGGCTCCCCGCTGAGCAGAGAGCCCAATGCGGGGTTCAATCCCAGGACCCCAAGACCAGGACCCGAGTTGAAGGCAGAGGCTTAACCCACTGAGCCACCCAGGTGCCCCTCTAGGCTGGGGTTTTACTTCTTTCCTGTAAAGCTCCTGTGTGCATGCATAGTAAGTCTTTTCTCCTCTTAATCTGTCTTTTGTCAGTTTTATTCACAGGCCCCCAAACTGAACCTGAAAGGGAGAAGAAAGGCTTTTCCTCCCCTACACAGACTAACCCCACTTTAAGGATGGGAAATTGAGTCACAGAGAGATTGAGGACAAAACAGCTAGCAGCTAGTGCCAGGGTGTCGAAGCAGGCAGTCTGATTCCAGTCCCCACACTCTTCTTTTTAATCCCTGTGCTCTTGCTTCAATACTCCACTGTAAATCCCATTTGAAAACACACACACACACACACACACACACACACAAACAGAACTCTCCCATGCAGCCCAGTTTCACACAGGGATCACCATGTATTCAAAATACACACTGACGGGCACCAGGTTGGGAGGGGGCTCAGTCAGTTAAGTGTCTACCTAAAGCTCAGGTCACGATCCCGGGGTCCTGGGATCGAACCTGCTTAGGGCTCCCTGCTCGTGGAGAGTGTGCTTCTCCCTCTCCCTCTACCCCCATCCTTGTTCTCTTTCTCTCTCTCAAAAATAAATAAATACGAATTTTTAAAAAATACACACTGAGTCTTTTTTTTTTTTTAAAGATTTTATTTATTTATTTGACAGACAGAGATCACAAGTAGGCAGAGAGGCAGGCAGAGAGAGAGGAGGAAGCAGGCTCCCCATGGAGCAGAGAGCCCGATGCAGGGCTCGATCCCAGGACCCCGGGATCACGACCCTAGCCGAAGGCAGCGGCCTTAACCCACTGAGCCACCCAGGCACCCCATACACTGAGTCTTTAAATACTAGAATCATACTCAGTGAGGCACAAGAGTTGCAATGGGCAGGAGGTGGAAACATGCAATCTGCTATCCCCTTAGGAAGTCTCAATCTGGAGCACACGCCCATCGAGTGAAAGATGTGCCAGAGTCTCTTGAGGTATTTAAATCCCCCCTCCATGCATCTCCCTTTGCTGCACACATACGGGAAAATTCATATATGTTGAATGTGCACCAAAGGCTAGGCCACTGTGTATAAACAAGGCACGGTGTACAGATTTCCAAAAAGACTCAGAAATATAATGACTAAGAGAATCGATGGATAAGGACTTGCCCATGTTTTCCTTCTATTCAGCCCGTGATTAGAAAATGTCATTTCTGCAGGCAGCGCTGAAACCTCATGCAATCAGAAAAGTGCTGGGCAGTGCTTCTAACAAGCTCGGGGGGGGGGGGGGGGGGGAAGCGCAGCCAGGAGGATGAAAGAAGGAGGGCAAACCTCTGGGAGGAGTCCTCCTGTCAAGGCTGCTGTGGGAAGTCAAGGCTCTCCAGTTTCTTTCTGCCCAGTTGTATTGCTAAAATACCACCGCATGGGGATGCCGCATGGCTCCGTCGTTCGAGCCTCTGCCTTTGGCTCAGGTCATGACCTTGGGAGTCCCAGGATCCAGTCCCCCATGAGGCTCCCTGCTCAGCGGGGAGTCTGCTTCTCCCTTTGCCCTTCACCTCTCTCTCTCTCAAATAAATAAATAAAATCTTTAAAAAAATAAATAAATAAAATAAAATAAAATACCACCACTTGGCCTCAGAACCCCAGACCTGGTAAAGCGCTTGAATGGGCTGTGGCAACATCACACCCAGGCAGCTCTTGGAGACTCCGGATATTTGCCCTTCAAGGAAGCTGCAGCCCATCCTTCCACCATATCAGTAAGACATTCCAGGCGGTGGGTGTGAGGCTGATGTCCGTCCACACCCCTGACTTGGACAGAGCCACCGGGCCCCGCATCACAGGATTCCAGCCAGAGACAGAAATGACAGATGCTCCAAGCCCCACCTCATGACATCATCCCTTCAAAAGAAAAGGGATATGCACCCTGCTACCTTCACTGTGTCAGGTTTGTTCCATGTTAATTGCAACTCTATGCTCCAGTTGCAAGGACTGAATTTCAGGTTGTCCCTTAATAACAATTCATTAATTTTAAAACAGACAGTTGGGGCACTCATTTTTAGGGTGGCTACTATATGGGAAGCCTGAAGTTGGTGGGGCTCAGGATCAGGAAAATCCACAATGACAGACTTGGGAGGCACGCATCAACCTCACTAGCAGAGATTTTTCTAGTATCTGCACATTCCAGCAGCGGCAGTTGGGGGTGGGAGAGACAAAGGGAGAAGAGCGGAGAGAGGGAGACTAACCAGAGAGGATATGAGTAAGAGAAGAGGGAGGAAAGGAGGAGGGAAAAACAGGGAGAAAGGAAGGGGTAAGAGAAGAGGGAAGTTGCGAGGGGGAAGGAAGAGGAGGTAGAGAAAGGAAAAGAAGAAAGAAGAGGGGCGCCTGGGTGGCTCAGTCGGTTAAGCATCTGCCTTCAGCTAAGGTCACGATCTGGGGGTCTTGGGATGTAGCCCTGTGTCAGGCTCCCTGCTGAGCAGGGAGTCTGCTGGTCCTCTCCCACTCCCCTAGCCCCTGCTCATGTTTCTCTCTCTCTCTCTCTCTCAAATAAATAAATAAATAAAATCTTTTTAAAAAGAAAAGAGAAAAAAAGAAGTAGTGCAATTCTAGGGGAAGAAAAACAACATAAAGGGGTTTTGGGGGAGTTTTGTTGCTGTTGTTTTGTTTTTTAGTGTACTGGTTTTTTTTTTTTTAAGATTTTCTTTATTCATTTGACAGACAGAGATCACAAGTAGGCAGAGGCAGGCAGAGAGAGAAGGAAGGGAAGCAGGTTCCCTGCTGAGCAGGGATCCCAACGTGGGGCTCGATTCCAGGACCCTGAGATCATGACCTGAGCCGAAGGCAGAGGCTTTAACCCACTGAGCCACCCAGGAGCCCCTAATGTATTGCTTCTTAATGCAGAGAGGATCTTGGTTGTCTCCATTGTGGCTGGCTGTGCTCCACGGTGACAGAGCATCTTTTTTTAGATAAAAACTAAGTATAATGACTTAAGCATACCTAGGAAGAGAAGAAACACGTACAGGAAAAGGAAGGTCAAAGAAGAGAAGATGAGGAAGCTTTAATGTATTATTATTGCTATAAGGCAAGGGAACCCTAGGGAGAACAGGTTCCAAAGTATTTGTTGGCCTGATTTTAGTGACATTTCTAAACCTGCCTAGGAGCACTCTGTAATTGTCAGCAGGTAGATTTTATTTAATAGAGAGAGGAGGGAAAAGATATCAGTCATCAAATGCCGTTTACCATTTTGTCTCCCACGTTGCACTGAACCAAAGGTAGAAAACAGTGTGAAAGAACAAACACAAATAAAGCTGGGAAGGCTTCGGAGGTTTCTCCTGGCGCGACAGCGCATGTCTGACAGAGGCAGGGGCCACGGGAGCAGTGGCTGAGCACTGCGCAAAAGATAGCTTCGGATTCTGCAGTTAATTGTCCTACAGCATCTTTTGCCAGGTTATCACTCTGTTTCGCATTTTTTCTTTGTAAAATGGTATATATTTTCTTTTTGCTAAAATTATTTTGGTGAGGAGTCACAAAACTGAGGCAGATAATCAAGTTGAGAGGCTGGGTATCAAAATGGAGGCCCTGGGACCGGTAGCACCAGCATCATCTGGGAGCTGGTTAGAAATGCAGAAATTAGGAGGCAGATATTCAAGTTGAGAGGCTGGGTATCAAAATGGAGGCCCTGGGACCAGTAGCACCAGCATCATCTGGGAGCTGGTTAGAAATGCAGAAATTAGGACCCAGCCCCAAGGCCCACTGAAACCGAATCTGCATAGTAATGAAATCTCCAGGGCATTCCCAGGCAGATGCAAGTTTGAGTAGCTGCTGGCCAAGAGAAATAAAAGTGATATGCTAACATCTCAAGTATTTATTTGTCTGTAGTCTTTGCCTCTGCTTCTGTGCCTAGCTGAGCATGCTTTTGTACCTGACACATGCAACCTCCATCCCCTTCCTGCACAGCCCAGGCAGACAGTCCTTAATTGATTAATCAATAGTGGACACCTGGAACACTCTCCTGAATTGTGAAATGAAATCTAACTCGACAGTAAGAGGAGAGGGGGAAAAAAAAAAGTGATCAGAGTTGGCTCTGGTGTGTGTGAACATGCGCGTGGGTGTGTCTCTATCCGTGTCTCAAGCTTTAGCCGGGGTCAACATCATCCTGAGAACTTGCTAAAGCAGACTACCGAGTTTCTCTGAGTCAGTAGGTCTGGCACGAAGCCTCAGACTTGGCATGTCTACTCCATTCTAAATGCTAATGCTGCTAGTCCAGGGCTCACATGTGGGGAGCCACTTGTCCCTATCCCCCCCACCCCTCCCTCTTTCCTTCCTATAAAGACTCTGTTCTGTATCCCTCCCCTTCAGAGCCTTGTTCTCTGCAAGCAGAGGTGTAGTAGCTTAATGTGGTAGCAGGTATCAGTTGCTTACCTTGTTATACTTAAGAGATCAGGAGTTTGGGGTGCCTGGGTGGCTCAGTGAGTTAAGCCTCTGCCTTCAGCTCAGGTCATGATCTCAGGGTCCTGGGATAGAGCCCCGCACTGGGCTCTCTGCTCAGCAGGGAACCCGCTTCTCCCTCTCTCTCTGCCTGCCTCTCTGCTACTTGTGATCTCTCTCTATGTCAAATAAATAAATAAAGTCTTAAAAAAAGATATCAGGAGTTTTATAAATATTTTCAAGGGGACACTTAAGAATACGGTCTTGGGGGGCGCCTGGGTGGCTCAGTGGGTTAAAGCCTCTGCCTTGGGCTCAGGTCATGATCCCGGGGTCCTGGGATCGAGCCCCACATCAGGATCTCTGCTCGGCAGGGAGCCTGCTCCTCCTCTCTCTCTGCCTGCCTCTCTGCCTACTTGTGATCTCTGTCTGTCAAATAAATAAATAAAATCTTAAAAAAAAAAGAATACGGTCTTGAGCAAACAATCTAAAGAGGATATTTTATGAGAACCATGTGTTAGAGAACAAGGATGGGTGTTTAGGGACAGACAGAGCTACACCGCATCCCCTATGTAATCACCTTGACAGCTGACTCCCTACCAACAGGACCATGGGCCAGCTCCTGGGCAAGCCAGCAAGATTCAGCCAGGGATGCCCTTTTCTTTACCCTAAAAGAGAAGGGAAGAAATCCTATAAAGAAGAAGGAAAGGCTGTCTTGCAGCATCTTTGGGAGAGAAGTAGAGTCTTTCCCTTATTTTAACACGTGAAGGCTTCTTTATTTCGGGGAACATGGTCTTCAGATCCAAACACACAATTACAGGACATTGTGAATACTGTATTAGAGGTAAGAATCGGAATCAGGTGCTATAAAAAGAGAAGAAGGGAGGCTCATCTAGCCCAAAGGTTAGGGATAGGGTCTCACAGAATAGGGGATGGCTAACCTAATTATCAAATAAAGATCAGGACTTACCCTAGGCAGGAGAATAATGTAATAGATGCACTCATTTCAATGGGACAGAATAGAGAACCCAGAAATGGACCCTCAACTCCATGGTCAACTCATCTTCAACAAAGCAGGAAAGAATAGCCAATGGGAAAAAGACAGCCTCTTCAATAAATGGTACCGGGAAAATTAGACAGCCACAGGCAGAAGAATGAAACTGGACCATTTCCTTACACCATACACAAAAATAGACTCGAAATGGATGAAAGACCTAAATTTGAGACAGGAATCCATCAAAATCCTAGAGGAGAACACAGGCAGCAACCTCTCTGACCTTGGCCACAGCAACTTCTTGCTAGACATGTCTCCAAAGGCAAGGGAAACAAAGGCAAAAATAAACTATTGAAACTTCAACAAGATAAAAAAACTTCCGCAGAACAAAGGAAAGCATTTGACAAAACTAAACAACAGCCAATAGAATGAAAGAAGATATTTGCAAATGAAGTATTAGATAAAGGGCTAGTATCCAAAATCTATAAAAAAAAAAACTTACCCAATACCCAAAGAACAAATAATCCAATCAAGAAATGAGGAAAGGACATGAAGAGACATTTCTCCAAAGACATACAAACGACCAACAGACACATGAAAAATGCTCCACGTCACTCAGCATCAGGGAAATACAAATCAAGACCACAATGAAATACCACCTCACACTAGTCTAAATGGCTGAAATTAATCGCTGAGGAAACAACAGATGTTGGCAAGGATGCAGAGAAAGGGGAACCCTCCTACACTGTTGGTGGGAATGCAAGCTGGTTCAGCCACTCTGGAAAACAGCATGGAGGTTGCTCAAAAAGTTGAAAATAGAGCTACCCTATGACCCAGCAATTACACTACTAGGGATTTATCCCAAAGATACAACTGCAATGATCTGAAGGGGCACGTGTGCCCCAATGTTTACAGCAGCAATGTCCACAACAGCCAAACTATGGAAAGAGCCCAGATGTCCATCAACAGATGAATGGATGAAGAAGACGTGGTATACATATACACAATGGAATACTATGCAGCCATCAAAACAATGAACTCTTGCCATTTGCAACAACATGAATGAAACTAGAGGGTATTATGCTAAGGGAAATAAGTCAATCAGAGAAAGAATTATATGATCTCATTCACATGTGGAATTTAAGAAACAAAACAGAGGATCATAGAAGAAGGGAGGGAAAAATAAAACAAGAAGAAATCAGAGAGGGAAACAAACCATAAGAGACTCAAAATCACAGGAAACAAACTGAGGATTGCTGGAGGAGAGGGAGGCAGGAGGGAAGGGGTGGCTGGGTGATGGACATTGTTGAGGGCATGTGATGTAATGAGTATTGGGTATTATATAAGACTGATGAGGGACACCTTGGTGGCTCTCCCAGTTAAGTCTATGTCTGCCTTAGACTCAGGTTATGATCTCAGGATCCTGAGATCGAGCCCTGCACTGGGCTCCCTGCTCAGTGGGGAGCCTGTGTCTCCCTCTCCCTCTATCACTGTCTCTGCTTGTGCTCTCTCGTGCTTTTCTCTCTCTGTCAAAAAAAAAAAATCTTTGAAAAGAAAAAAAGATTGACAAATCACCGAACTCTACCTCTAAAACTAATAATACACTATATGTTAATTAGTGGAATTTAAATTTTAAAAATTAAACAAATAAAAAAATAGTTCTGGCCTCCCATCAGTTTCTTTACACTTCTTAGGAGGCCTAGATGGAATGAAGACCCTCTCCCTCATAGCAATGGTCTCAATTATGTAACCTTATATTGCACTTTCCACCTTCTTCATCTCTTGCTCTCTCGCATCTCACTTCTCCACTCTTGCATCTCACTTCTCCACTCTTGCCTCATGAAATCAACTCCCAAATAAACCATGTGCACTGAAGTCTTCATCTCAGTTTTGTCTCCCCCAGGTGGGGTCTAAGATATAGTATATCTTATCTTATAGTATAGTATGTTTCACACTTTCATCTAAAATTACTCTCCAGGGGGCACCTGGGTGGCTCAGTCGGTTAAGGGGGTTAATAAGCACCTGCCATCGGCTCAGGTCATGACACCAGAGTCCTGGGATCGAGCCCACATCAGGCTCCCTGCACAGTGGGGAGCCTGCTTCTCCCTCTCCCTCTGCCTGTTGTTGGGGCGCCTAGGTGGCTCAGTGGGTTAAAGCCTCTGCCTTCGGCTCAGGTCATAATCCCAGGGTTCTGGGATCGAGCCCCAAGTTGGGCTCTCTGCTCAGCAGGGAACCTGCTCCCCCCCCTTCCTCTCTGCCTACTTGTGATCTCTGTCAAATAAATAAATAAAATCTTTTTAAAAAAAGAAAAGAAACAAATGAACAAAGAAAAAAAAAAGAAACAAATCACAAGAAACAGATGCAACTAGAGAGAACAAGCTAAGGGTTACCAGAGAGGAGATGGGGGGATGGGTGAAATAGGTGATGGGATTAAGAGGATTAAGAGTACACTTATCTTGATGAGCACTGAGTAATGTATGGAAGTGTTGAATCACTACAGTCTACACCTGAAACTAATACAACACTGAATGTTAATTATACATGAATTAAAATTTACACAAATGAAGTTTTATTGGCGTACACACACACACAAATACATAGTTTGTTAGTTTCTAGTCCATCTCCATCTTAGTTCATTTCCCTTACCTGTGACCACTGGGATCATCTTCCAAATAAAGTACTTCTACTCAAATCCTTGTCTCAGGGTCTGTTTCTCTGCCAACCCAACCTAAGACCAGATAACTGAACCTCATCCTTTCTATTAAAACAGGATAAAATTATGGGAGAAAACAATGTTTCTCAACGAGGGGTGCCTGGCTGCCTCGGTCAGAATAGCATGCGATGCTTGATCTCAGGGTTATGAGTTCGAGCCCCATATGGGGAAGAGATTACTTAGATAAACAAAACACATTACATTACAAAAAAAAGAAATTAAGGAAAAGGTTCTCTTTTTAAGACAAAAGGATCATTCTTGGGGCATCTGGGCTGCTCAGTTTTTTAAGCGTTCAACTCTTGATTTCAGCTCAGGTCATGATCTGGGGGTCTTGAGATCAAGCCTGCTTCTGGCTCCTCATTCAGCTTGAGATTCTCCCTCTCCTTCAGCCCCTCCCCCCACTCATTTTTTCTCTCTCTCTCTCTAATAAATGAAATATTTTAAAAAATAAATCTTTTTTAAAAAGACAAAAGAACCATTCTTAACCCCACAGTCCAACTGTACCCCCACCACCATAAACTCTACAACTCACTACTAAAGGTTGGAAGGGGAAAAGAAAGAGTTGGCAACACAGAGGCAAAGTCTGCTTCATCTCCAAACCAGTATACTGGCTATCTCTAGTTCAGGGGTACTGACCTTGAAGGAAGTGGGTTTGGGTAAACCACATTTTAATCAACTGCTCCACCCACCCCCCCAACTCTATCTGACTTGGGTGGAGATTGCCCTTAACAAGATCTTTTTACTTTTTGTAAGAAAGATTTTATTTATTTATTTGACAGAGAGAGCACAAGCGGGGGGGCGGGGATAGGAGAGGGAGAACCAGGCTCCCGCTGAGCAGAGAGCCCCACGTAGGGCTCGATTCTGGGACCCTGGGATCATGACCTGAGCCGATGATAGGTGCTTATCCAACTGAGCCACCCAGATGCCCCAAGATCTTTTTTTTTTCCCTTTTAAAAAGTAATCTCTATGCTCAACGTGGGGCTTGAACTCACAACCCTGAGATCAAGAATCTCACACTCCACTGATTGAGCCTGCCAAGCACCCCAGCAAGACCTTCTGAATTAGAACGGACAGAAAATTCACTACCAGTAGCATGATTCACATAAATATGCCTTCCCAGCTTCACCACCAGAGAAACAGACCTGATTTGTTGCCTTGGGGAAAATGAGAGCCTGAGAGAACCAGGCTCAAAAAAAGAAGTCAAGGAGGAAGGTAAAGAGTAGGGTCTTGTGGCATTTCCACCCCTGGTTCGATGGATTTCCGAATCCACCATTATCTCTGGCCTTCTTACAGATCACTTACATAAGCCAGTCAATTCCTCTTTTGCCTTATCTCATTTTTGGGTGCGAGTGAAAGAAACCCAACATGCAAATACTGATTAAAATATCTTACTTTAATAATCCTGAAATAATCAGGCATTTCTCTTCTTGAACCTCCCAGCTCCCAAACTGGCCTTAATCAGGCTCATTGAGCTTAATTTAAAGGTCAGCTTTCACCTAACAAAGGGAAATATGCACTAAAAAATTGTGTTGGGTGCTTCACAAGGCGAATTTTTTCGCCTGAATTTTTTCAACTGAAATTTAACAATTTCAGTTAAATTAACATTAAATTGACAATTATCAATCCACGTAAACAGTCCCATTTCATGTATCAGGAAACCAAGGCTCAGAGAGGTTAAGAAAAGACTTGCCAAAGGTTACCCACCCACCTCTGGCAAAGGTAGAGTCACAGAGGATCCCAAAGCACCAGTCTTTCCCCAGGTGTCATTTATCTCAATCCCTGACCATTAGGACACTGAGGTCCTTCTTACCACCCTGTCGTTATCTTTGCATGGATGGAACCCCAAAATGAATCCATGGTCCACTTACAAAAAGATGATACCACATGTAACCACCATGGAGATGCACCAGTCTGCTCTCCCTTTGAGAAGATACTCATCATGGAGCTGCGGGAACTGCAGTTGGAGGACAGCTCCCCTCCTTTGAGCCAAGGCTATGCTTCCCGGGAAGCTCCAGCTGCTGACTGAGCACAGGAGGGGCCCTAGAATCTACCCATTTCGGTCCAATGGGACAGTGGGACTCCTCTAACAAGTCGCCTTTGCTCTGCGGCTCCCCACGTGGTTGTCCAAGACCTGCTCATATAGACATCCAGGTCGAAGCAATCCTGCCCTGTCCTGCGTCCCGGGGCCCCTTCCTCGGGAATCGGCTCAGCATCACTGTCTCAAGGCTCTGCCTGGGCAATCCTGCTTCCTCTGGCTTATTTCCCACGGGCATGCGTCCCCTCAACAAAACGACTTCCATTTTTAACTCCACTGCAGCCTATGCTTCTTGCAAGACCCACTGGAATGCTAACCGGTGAGTGAACGAGCCAGAGAAGTAGGACGCAAGGGAAAATCATCCTTTCCAAGACCCCTTTTCCTCCAGATAAGTCAGCTGTGCCCCAGCAATGGAATTCTAGTCCGGTAAAGCAGATTGTGCTGACTATGCCACATGGCTTCTCTTAGCTGGAGGGAGCGCCTCCTCGAGACCTGTCAGGCTCTAATATTTATGGGACCATTTCTGTCTCAGTGATCCAGTCCCTCTTTATGGAGATGATTGCTTCACAGCCCTGCCATAGGTATTTACCATCAGGGCTATTATAGCCCACTGAGTCATCCAGGAGAGAAATCCAACTTGGTAATTAACATCCTGAGCAAGGTAATTGTGGAACACTTAAGCACGGGGCCATAACTTCTGGTTCAGAGTCAGTAAGGACAACCTGTAGGGCATATCATACTTAATGAGTCAGTAGCTGCCAAAGATGATTATAAAAACCCAAAGCATATTATTTTTATCAGCATGTGCAGGAGCTGCAGATTATGTCCTTTTGACCTATTTTGTGTTCTCCTCCCCTGCCAAATAACAACCATCCAGGAATGGAGGAAACAAATGATTCTTCTCATAATTAAGGAACGTTCGATGCCCACAGTATGTTTCTCTAAACAGAAAACTTGCAGGGTAGGAGCTTTTCTCCTTTATCCTCATGAGTTAATTTTCTGTTTTAACTATGAAAAGGATTCTCTTGACTTCGGGTTGGGGGAGAGGGATGGACCCCCTCACGTTCTGGTCCACCGATGTAACTAACATCCATTGGTAAGTGAAGGGACAGAAAGGTTGGGTTTGACCTTGGAAACAAAAGCTGGAGGAGAATCCTTCTGGTAACAGTGGGAGGGGGTGGCACGTTCAAGGACAGAGCAACTATCTACCCAACATTTCTAGCCTTCATAAGGGCACTGCTAGTTTCAGGCAGTGATGTTATTTAAAGGTAGCTATGTGTTATCCCTAAGGGTATTAGTTCATCCCTGCTCATTTCTCATATTTTCCTTTCCTTTGCATTCTCTGTGCTACAGTACATACACCTCGCTCACTCTGGACTAAAACTGACAGCTTTTACCATAGCAGAATGGTATGGTAAATGGACCCTTTGGGTCCTCTGATAAGCAGACACCAGAGTATAAGATGTGTGTTGCAGAGAAATGTAAACGATAAATGGGGACAAGGCAGGATTCAGCACAGAAAGACTTCAGACCCCCCCCAGACTCTAGGGAAAGGAAAGGAGGAAGGGAGACTTCCACAGGCAGAGCCTCAGGATGCAGTGGTGTGATGAGTCTGACCTACACAAGGGAGATAAATGAAGTAAAGATTGTCTACATTGGGCAGAAACAGCCAAGCTCTAATATATCCCCCCACAGAGCTCTGTCCTTGTCTAGGGGCTACTCCAGAAGAAAATGGCCTTGGCTTAAAGGCTGCAATGGATTCCAAAGGCCCTTCAGCTGAAGGCCAGCAGCTAGTCACAATCTTGGCCTCACAGGCAAGTTCCTTATTGAAGACCCATCCAAGCAACCCTCCACCATGGTTGTTACTAGAACCCACTCTGTAGGGAGTATGAAACAAACAGCAAAGATTCATGTCTTGATCACATCTTTTTTTTTTCTTTAAAGTTTTCTTTATTTATTTGAGAGAGAGAGTTAGTTCAGGGGAGAAGGGGCAGAGAGAGGGGGAAAAAGAAACACAAGTAGACTTTGCGCTCATCACAGAGCCTGATGCAGGGCTCCATCTCCCGACCCTGAGATCACGACCTGAGCCAAAACCAAAAGTCAGATGTCTAACCAACTGTGCCACCCAGGCACCCCAATCACATCTTCTTTATGGGTTGGGTGTGGTTTTATTCTACTTGTCCTCAAGCTCAGGACCCAAGCCAAGAGAGCAGCCATCATTGGGAGCACTGCCAGAAACTGGGGTAGAAGGATAGCTCTGGAGGGCTTCATACTAGTAAGAGCTCATAATTCCTTGGCCAAAATGGGTCACACCTTGATCCTAAAACCTTCCTGCAAGTGGTGGGACCAGGATGGTGGGTCCTATGCCATCATCTCCAATGCCGAAGGGAAATATGGTTATGGGTTTGTGAAAAAGCCAACTGAGGCATCGGCCCGAAAGCTCCTCCTGCTCACGGAATCTTACCCAGGGAAGTACCTGTGCAGGAACGTGCTAAAGTAACAAAGCCCCTGCAGATAAAGACTGTAACATGGAGAGTCCAGAGAAGTCTGAGATAGTCTATAACTGTGGGTAACTTTGGAAGTACTACCACCAGATCAAACACCTCCAATCACCAAAGGTCACGTGATAGAGGCAGACTCGAAATGCATGGCAAGACAAATGGTATCCGAGCGTTCTGAGCAGGTTCTTTGCTTTTCTCTTCTTCAAGGCACAGCCATCAGGATGGACCCTTAGGGCTAAGTAAACCATTATTCTTGGCTTATTACAAAAACAGGAACCCAGAGAGAAAGGCCAAGCTCTCTGCTCATATAACTGCAGGAAGACAAAAGAAACCCAGGGCGTTGTATCTGGGGACATTATCTTTCCCTGCATCTAATGGGATTCGGAAACATTAATATAAAAAGCTATGTTTTCACATCCTGATAAGAACACCCGAGGGCAAATTTCTCTAATTTGCTTTTAAATGGCCTGTCCTGATTCCTGGGGATCCTATGTGAAGATGAAATTGTGTAAGTCACAGTCATCAGTGATATTTCTCTGAATTTGTTTCCCACCCCTGCTCCAGCAGAATCTTCAGGCGTAGGTAGAGGAAAGAAGGGAGGCACTCTATTTCTGGGCATCTCCAGGGACACCTCGCCTTAGCTCACAAGTCTATTTCTCTTTGCCATTCCGTGGCATCAGCCATTTCTCTCTCCTGCTGCTGTACTTCCCTGGAGCTGAGATGTCACAGTGCTCAGGCCCACGAGAGGCACTACCCTTCAGTTTATAAAAACCTGACATCATGGGTGAGGGCCCTGCCATAATAGTGGAACTTAGTAGTTTATATAGAGCTTCTGCCCCAACACAGGTGGGAGATATTTTCCTCAGAGGTGAGGACAATTACTCTCCCCTTACCTTTTCATTTTCAATGATACCATTATTTCCTGAGTCTCAGAGATCTGAGTGTGGTCATTCTACCCACTTTTGCCCGCAGCTCTCACCAAGATTCAGGCACTGGTCTGTGGGAGCTATTTCAGAGGCCTACCACTGGAGTGGTAGGCCGCGAGGATACTCTGAATCGCCCCAACCATTCAAGCCAGCCGTGCTGGTCCTCAGAAGGATTAGTTTGTTGTGAGGAGCTATTTTTTTTTTAATTTTTTAAAGATTTTATTTATTTATTTGATATATATAGAGAGAGAGACAGCAAGAGAGTAACACAAGCTGTGGGAGAGGAGAAGCATGCTTCCCGCCGAGCAGGGCTCAATCCCAGGACCCTGGGAACATGACCTGAGCGGAAGGCCGACACTGAGCCACCCAGGCATCTGCTGAGGAGTTATTTCTTGAGAGACTTCTAGGTCCCCCACTAAAGATGAAACTGGGTGACCCTGAGCCCTACTGAGTGATGGCATGAAGCTCATGGAGAGATCGTTCCTACACATGCAGAGATCACATAGTCCTATATTTAGTGAAATGCAGTGGCGGAACAATGGGGTGGTGAAAATGGAGTGACAAGTGTTCCAACACTTGACAGCCAGGGTCAGATGTCAATACTTCTCCTAGCATCCAGACCACACCCTTTCATACCTGTTGTCTGCATGGCACTAACCTGCTGTGAGGAGGTAGAGAGACACCGTGATACCTTCCTCTCAGACAAGGGGAAGATTATGTACATAAGAACCAAGATGGGAAGATGGCCAATATGCTGAAGTAACAGTAGGTTAGTCAGGTTAAATGACATAAGCCAAGTGTGGAAGAATTTGCCTTAGAAATGTGGCTTGTGGGGCGCCTGGGTGGCTCAGTGGGTTAAAGCCTCTGCCTTCAGCTCAGGTCATGATCCCAGGGTCCTAGGATCGAGCCCCGCATCGGGCTCTCTGCTCAGCGGGGAGCCTGCTTCCCCCTCTTTCTCTGCCTGCCTCTCTGCCTACTTGTGATCTCTGTCAAATAAATAAAATCTTAAAAAAAAAAAAAAAAGAAATGTGGCTTGGGGCCAAAGGGTGGCTATCAGACTTCAATTTGGTAATTTCTAAATTACGTACAGGATTCCTAACCCAACAGTCTTGTTTATAGCCAGTGTCCTGGAACCCTATCTAGTACCTAGAGTAATTATTAGATGCCAAGTGTTCTTAAATGCCCATTTTGATGAACGCTAGTTTCTATGATTTTCTAACGTAACTGTGACAGAAGGATGACCCACCATACACTGTGATCTCGAAGAGCTTTGTCTCTCACGCCTTTTTATGGAAGACCAAATTACAAAACAATATGAGCCATGCTACCAAAGAAGCAGGCAGGGCATTTTTCGGGCACAGAGCTGAACCTCCTTATCACTGCTCTGCCCGGTGGAATACAGTAAGGCACCACAGATGAAGTGATGTCAAAACTAAATACCAAAGAGTAGGCAGCCTTTCACCAGGCACAACAAGAGGACATCCTCAGAAGAAAGTACACACTTGGGGCGCCTGGGTGGCTCAGTGGGTTAAGCCTCTGCCTTCAGCTCAGGTCATGATCTCGGGGTCCTGGGATCGAGCCCCACATTGGGCTCTCTGCTCAGTGGGAAGCCTGCTTCCCCCTCCCCCTCTGCCTGCCTCTCTGCCTACTTGTGCTCTCTCTGTCAAATAAATAAATAAATAAATAAAAAGAAGAAAGAAAAAGGAAGTACACACACCAAAGCAGACCAGGCATGAGAGGAGGCACAACTGCTTGATTAGAAAAGTAACTAGTCTGGGGGCGCCTGGGTGGCTCAGTGGGTTAAAGCCTCTGCCTTCGGCTCAGGTCATGATCCCAGGGTCCTGGGATCGAGCCCCGCATCGGGCTCTCTGCTCAGCAGGGAGCCTGCTTTCTCCTCTCTCTCTGCCGGCTTCTCTGTGATTTCCATCTGTCAAATAAGTAAATAAAATCTTAAAAAAAAAAAAAAAAGAAAAGTAACTAGTCTGACCTTAATGCCAGGGGTTTGTTTCCTCAGCTCTGCTTTGGAGGGACCTGGGCTAAGGTTTGTGAGTAGGTAATAAGGAAGTGAAAACCAGGGGCACCTGGCCGGCTTAGTCAGTAGTAGAGCATGTGACTCTTGATCTTGGGGTCAAGAGTTCGAGCCCCACATTGGACGCAGAGATTATTTTTTTTAAAAAATTGTTTTAAGTGAAAACCACACTGCTAAGGGCTAGGCCATGACATTCCTATCAGCACATAAACAATGCTCAAAGAATTATTTTTTTTCCCATATGTAGTCATTTTAATAAACATTCATTCTTATTTTAATAAACATTATTCATTCTTCTCAAATATAAAGTATTTTAACTGAGTAACTGGATACAGGTAATTTTGTTAAAATACTACACGTCGTATCTAGTGTGTTGAAATTACTTACACTTGGCTACTTAGGGTATCCGAACAAAACTCATTACCCAACTACTACAGGCGTCCCTCAGCAGCACATACTGCTCAAAGTATTATTAACAACATCCAGACAACTAGTGTACAACAGTGTTCGGAACATGACAGGGACAAGGTCACTCTACAACCACATGCGCACACATGCACACTGGCCATAAATAAAGATTCCCTTTACCGACTATTGTAAATGACACTTCTTAGCAATACAACCCTAGCCTCTCTTTAATCGTCCCAAGTCCTGAATAAAAATTACGAAAAATAACCAGGGTGCCTGGGTGGCTCAGTTGGTTAAGCCATTGCCTTCAGCTCAGGACATGATCCTGGAGTCCCAGGATCGAGTTCCACATCAGGCTCCCTGCTCAGCAGTGAGTCTGCTTCTCTCTCTGTCCCTCACCCCACTCATGCTCTCTAGCTTTCACTCACTCTTTCTCTCAAATAAATAAATAGAACCTTAAAAAAAAAAAAAGAAAACCAATAACCAAATTGCCCCCGCTGCCTAGCGTCACCCACATCAGAACTGACCCCCACTTTGTTAAATCCTCCTCAGGATCAACCAATACAACACCCCAAGCCCTGTAAGAAGTCCCTCCCTATTCCCCATTACTGAGATGTCCCTGAAATGTGTTCTCCCTTGCTCCAACAAGCAAACCAAATAGACTTATCTTATTATTATTATTATTATTATTATTATTATTATTATTATTATTACAGGTGTATTCCTAGTGGTGGTAGGTTCTAACAGCAGCTTATTTGGAGGTGCTGTCCAGGAAGCAGGAGTATGGGACAAGAAGTGAGTGACAGAAGGAGGGAAACTGAACATAAGGACATGTTGTCAAGTTGGCCACTACTAAGGGTGACTGATGGGACCTGACTTCTGGACCTTCTTTAGAAAGTTATGAAATGGTTCTGAGAATTATCTGTCTAGGGAAGAAAAGGAAGCACTTACCCATTAGTTCCCGTTCTCCTTGGAACAAGGAACATCCTACTCATATTAATTCCCTTGTCGGATATGAACGGGAGTCAGAAAAGTCCCAGGGCAGAAAGCAAGGCAGATCCAGTGTAGGCCCACCCCCGCAAAATGGCTAACGCCTTGTCAAAACTGGTCACCACAGTAATCATTAGAACAAGAGGCAGAGCCAAGAATGTTCAGAGAGCTGTCCAAGAGGTTTCTTTTCTTTTCTTTTTAAAGATTTTATTTATTTATTTATTTATTTGAGAAAGAGAGAGAGAGAGAGCGCACGTACAAGCAGGCTGAGGGGCAGAGGGAAAAGCAGACTCCCTGCCAAGCAGGGAGACCAACTAGGGACTCGATCTCAAGAAATGGGAATTGTGACCTGAGCTGAAGGCACACACTTAACCGACTGAGCCACCCAGGTGCCCCAAGCAGTTTCTTTTCTGCCAAACTTCAGTTCTACTGTGAGAAGTAGCGTCGCCAAACTGTCAATGATACAGCTTAAGGGTTGTAAATACACCACCCCAAAATAAGTCTCTTTGGTTTAAGGATTATTTTGAGAAACAGCAGACACAGGAAAAACCATAAAAACAGAGTAAAAAAGTTACTACTTCCTAAGAAACGTTTACCTTTATAAGGGCAATCTCCATTTGCACGGATGTCTCCCTTTCTGTACAAGAGGAAGATGAGGCTAACTCTCTAGAAACTCTTTTCAATAGAGAAGGCAAACTTCTATCTTCCTGACAACCCTCCTTTGTTTACTGTGCTTTTTCTGGTAACTTCCCATAACTGGCCTCCCCGCCCGCCCCCCACAGACACACGTTTCTTTTCTTTAGTTGAAGATGGTACTTAAGTCTGAATTATATGCTGCCTCTTAGAGCTACTCATTTTCCCCTGGCTAATTCCCATGTGTACATATCAAGAAATTTTTTGTTTCCCTCTTGATAATTTCTGTTTATCACAGTGGTCTCAGCCAAGAACTCAGAAAGGTAGGGGAAAATTGACATTTTCTTCCCTTCACAGCAACACAAAGTTTCTAAAGGACACCCAATCATTAATGAAAATTAGCAAATGAGTTTATAAACTGAGCACCAAGCTTGAGAGAACAGAAATGAAAACCTGGGAGTCTTTGGGGGCAGGGGGACAGAGTTGCCTAAAACATACAACATTAGCAAACAAGGGTCTTCTTCCTGGACACCGTAAAATTCAGAGAAAGTTTGCAAAGTGTCAGGGTCAGAGAAAATTTGGGTTATTCTTAGAAACTGATTTAGAAAGGAGGAAGTTTTTTTTTTCTTCCAAAAAAAGAAAAAAAGCCTTGTTACTAGAAGATACAGCTGACCTCAGAAACAAGCAGATGTGTCTCCACCACCGGGAGACGGTTTTAGAAAGGATTCCCCCTTGTTAGCTCAAGTTTATTCTTATTCCTAAGCACAAACTGCCTGAGAGATTTGGACATGGGTTGATTGCGGAATTGCATATGTTGAGAACCAGAGTAGCATAATAGTGGGGAATACAAACTTTGGAACCCGTCTGCCTGTTTGGAAAGACCATGCTTGTGACATTTAACTAGCTGTGTGCTAGTGAGCGATTTATTTAACCCCTCTAACCCAGTTATCCCTATCTGATGGATGAAGTAAAAAGGCCTACCCCACACAGCTGCAGGAAGAATTACCTGACAGCATCTGAAAAGTGCTTAGCAGTTTCTGGCACATCATCATTCAAAAGATGTTTGCTCTTAACATTTCAAGATCGGCACAGGAGAGAGCAGAGAGCTACCAATGACACTGACATTAAGACTCAGAGCTTAACTTGCTCTGAATTCTGTTCTGAAAAATAAGAGCCTCTGCTTATTCTAATCTCAGCAAGTTGTTTACACAAATGTCCAGAAATCCATAATTGTATTTACCTTCCGTGATTAAGACCCACCATCTTGAATCCTATGGAAAACAAGTTCCCAGAAAGCAGGACTTGAGGATTATGGTACAGTACTGGCATCTGGTGGTGGCTGGCTCTAAAACAGGCAACGGAAAGGCTCTCGACTGAAAGCTTTGGGAATGGCATCCATCAACACACACCGCAAGCTTTCAGCAGTCGCCTGTTTGAGAACCTCTTCAAGTTCTAAAATATAAACCAGTCCTAAGCTTTCTATAGAAAGGAAATCACAAATGACCAACAAACGTGTAAAAAGATGATTATGGTCTCTAAAATCAAGGACATGAAAACAATGAGTTACCAAACAGATCGTCTGATATTAAGAAGTCTGGTACCAACTGGTGGCAAGAATGTGGAAAAAAGGAAATGCTCCAAACTACTGTCCAAATTTGAAGTAGTATTTTGCCATCCTGATCGGAATTTTGCAGTGTCTAGTAAAAGTGAAGGTGTATGTGGCTCAGAAAATTCAAATTCAGTGGCTATATTCTGCACCAAAGTGTCTCAAGGAGAGGTGTCATAGAAGGATGTTCGTAGCAGCATTAACTGCAACAGCAAAAAAAAGTTGAAAAATAAAAGGAAGCATCCTCAACGTTCAGCAACTTGAGGATGGTAATTTGTCATATGCACACACTTAACTAGCATAACACGGAAAAACAGAATGAATGAGAGCTACGTGTATCAACATGGATGAATCTTCAAAGCAATGGCATAAAAGAAGCAAACTTTAGAATGACACACACTGGTATACTGTTTATGAATATAAAAGCACAATGCTACATATTGTTTTTTGGAAAACTAACCATATAATGAAAGTATTAAAATATACAATGGAAGGGGCGCCTGGGTGGCTCAGTCGGTTAAGCGTCTGCATTTCGCTCCAGTCATGATCTCAGGGTCCTGGGATCCAGCCCTGCGTCAGGCTCTCTGCTCAGCAGTTAAGTCTTTTTCTCCCTCTCCCTCTGTTCTCTGTCTCTGTCTCTTGTCTCTCTCTCTCTCTCAAATAAATAAATAAATATTTTAAAAATATATACAATGGAAGAAAACCCAGCTTTAACACAGTAGTTGCCTTTGGGGAGGGAGGAAACAGAATGGGATTAGGAGGAAGAATTTAACTCTACCTGTAATGTTTCATTTCTCAAAATTGCCTATTTTCTCTGGCATTTTTATATAAATTGCTTTTTACTACATTCTTTTTTATTTTATGCATATTTATATCTCTACAATGAAATATTACTCAGTCACAAAAAGGAAGGAAGTTCGGACACATGCTACAACATGGATGAACCTTGAGAACATTATGTTGGGTGGCAGAACAAAGTCAGTCACAAAAAGACAAATACCGTATGATTCTACTTATATGAGATCCCTAGAGTAGTTCAATTCATAGAAGCAGAAAGTCGAACGATGGTTGCCAGGGGCTGGGGCTAGGAGGAAATGGGGAAATGGACACAGAGTTTCTGTTTGGGAAAATGAGAAAGTTCTGGAGATGGATGCTGGTGATAGTTGCCCAACAATCCAAATGTACTTAATGCCATTGAGTTGTATGTACTTTATTTTTTTATTTTATTTTTTGAGGAGAGGGGAAGGACAGAGGGAAAGGAAGAGAGAGAATTTTTTTTAAAGATTTTATATATTTATTTGAGAAAGTGAGAGGGAACACAACAGCAGGATGAGGGGCAGAGGGAGAGGCAGACTTGCTGCTGAGCAGGGAGCTCTATGCAGGACTGAATCCTGGGCCTCCAGGATCATGAACTGAGCCCAAGGCAGCCGTTTAACTGACTGAGCCACCCTGGTGTTCTGGGAGCGAGAAAATTAACCAAGTTCCACATTCAGTGTGGAGCCCGACGGAAGGCTCCATCTCAAAGACCTGACATCATGACCTGAGCTGAAATGAAGATTCGGATCCTCAGCTGACTGAGCCAGCTAGGCGTCCCTGTATGTACACCTAAAAAAAACGATTAGGATGGTAAGTTTTATGTTAAGTATATTTTACTATAATAAACAAAATTTGGGGGCACCTGGGTGGCTCAGTGGGTTAAGCCGCTGCCTTCGGCTCAGGTCATGATCTCAGGGTCCTGGGATCGAGTCCCGCATCGGGCTCTCTGCTCGGCAGGGAGCCTGCTTCTCTCTCTATCTCTCTGTCTCTGCCTGCCTCTCTGTCTACTTGTGATCTCTCTCTGTCAAATAAATAAATAAAATCTTAAAAAAATAAAAAATAAAAAAAATAAAAAAAATTTTAAGATTTTATTTATTTGACAGACGGAGATCACGAGTAGGCAGAGAAGCAGGCAGAGAGAGGAGGAAGCAGGCTCCCTGCTGAGCAAAGAGCCCGATGCGGGGCTCGATCCCAGGACCCTGGGATCATGCCCCAAGCCGAAGGCAGAGGCTTTAACCCACTGAACCACCCAGGCACCCCTATAATAAAAAAATTTTTTCAACTCATAAGCCAGTTCCTGCCCTTTGGCTCACCACTCACATGTGGCAAGGTATGCTCTATCCAGACTCACAGTCTTTAATACAGATGTCAGTCAGGGGTGGGCTGAGAGGATGGCTGTAGCTAACACTTCAGCCTTTTATTAAAGCCACAGTAGTAATAGGATAAAACTCAAGATTTGGGGTTTCCATAATTCGAGACCAGAACAATTTTATTTTACTGCTCCTTGAAATCCTAGCTTCTCCTGCCCTCTTACCAACAACAGATTAGGGCCCACTAGGGCCTGCTGGTTTTTAAACAAGGTCTAATCTTCATCTCCACCACCCCCCAAACCCCACCCTCAGCAACGTAGGTGTGACTACAATTTCCAGATGAGTCTTGGCCATGGCGAGAGGACAACCAGAAGATGGCAGCAAAAGCTTATCTAGTGGGAAAGTCCTGCCACATGCCCAAGAGAACAGGGAGAAGTCGGAAGCCTGCTTTGTTAGGTCCCCAGCTCAGTTCTGGACTGACCTTAATGCTGTCACTGTGTAGTAACACCATGCCTGCGGCCAAGAGAGTCACGCCAGGCACAAGGGTATCAAAATCCAACCATTCAAGAAGGGGCACTTGCCAAGAGAGGGGAAGGAAGAATCAGGAAAGATCAAGAAGAACCCAATCAGTTAAACTCATCAAACTTCTAGGTCCTGGGCTTGGGGAATTCAAACCTAGGTAATGGTATCTCTTCCCTTGAGATATCCAGTCTAGTGGGAGGTATAAACCACAGGTACTTACATGAGGAAAAACAAAAGGCCCAAGGTATTCAGAATGTCACTGGGTGCTGGGTGTTTTCCAAATCCACTTCCCACCCTTTTCCATACCACGCTCTGCCCCAATAAGCTGAGGTCTAGAAAATGAAAACCAGAGTACACAGGAGTCTGTGAATGCAGCAAGGAGATGGCTGCCGTTGGGCTTTTATTCCCATGACTCTCTCCTGAAAAGTTGCCTTGGACTTGCCCTGTTGCAGAACGTCACGGTTCCTCTCACAGGACGGCTGTATGAGATTCTCTCCTATTCTAGTTTCAACAACAGCTTCGTCCCCTCAGCTCTTCTGATCTGGTGGAAGGGACAGCAGCTTCTGATTGGCTTCCTGCACTATCTGTTGAAGTCCTCTTCCCTCCATCTGTATTTGAATTAAACTTTTTCTAAATAAACCCCCTTAAATAATCCTCATTTGTGTGCCATCCATTTCTGGTTGAGACCCTGCCTGATATGGCCCCTGGCTGGATCACATTCCTCCTCCAAGACCGAGCTCAGGTAAAGAGGAGAAATAGCAGAAAGGCTTTCCAGGGAGTTACTACTACCAGCCTTCTGCAAAGTTGCTCTCTGAGGTGGCTGGGAGTATGCTGCTCACAACTCCCTTCAAGAGGGCCTGTGGTGGGGAACAGCTGACGGACAGTTTCCAGATAGATCCACCACGGAATTCACAACAGGTCATGCTTTTCTGGGGCTGTTCCCCACCCAGCACAGCCACCAAAGAAGAGCTGCGCCATTTATGCCCAAAGCAAGACTCCTAACGGACAACTTAGGCTCTGTAATTCTCCATTAGCCCAACCAAATCTTTCTCAGAGTTTGCCGTGGTCTGAAGCTCTTCTGTCCAATCCTTCCTTCATACTCCCCTTTACAGGCATCAGACCTGCATTGTGATCTAAAGTCTCTCCTTCTCCTCTACTCCTGGCTCTTTCCAGCTTCATCCCTCATATGTATTTCTCCCGATAAATCTCTTCTTGGTTTCTGCCTCTTTGAAAACCTCGATCAACTTATTATCCAAAGACATTCTATCCAAGGAAGTAATAATACCAAAACCAAGACCAGCAGACCTCATGAAACATCACCAAATTTTAAGAAAGATGTAAAACATTGTGGCTTCCCATTAATATGATGGTGAATGAGCCCCTAATTACCAGAGTGTGTTCCTATTCAATACTGGATAGGAAAAATCAGAACTTACATATAACATATTATTTTTTTAAAATATCACCTCCATAGGGTACTTGGGTGGCTCAGTCGGTTAAGCGTCTCTTGATCTCAGCTCAGGTCTTGATCTTGGGGTAGTGAGTTGGAGCCCCACCTTGGGTTCCACACTGGACATGGAGCTTATTTATTAAAAAAAATACACCATCTCCATTACCAGGAAAAGATGGATTTTCCTGGCACATCATCAACATTGTAACAAATGCTCTGCTGCTACCCAAGCAAGTTATTTGCAAGTTCAAAGTAGAGCAAATAATTTTTATGACCCTGGTCATCTGCCTGGGGATAAAACAAGCTTAAATGTGTTAGTACTCAAAGTGACATTTTGTCCCAGCACTATATTTGCTGTTCAAACCAGCAAGGGAAATTCTGTTCTTCAAATCTGAATATTTAAAGAAACCAACGGAAGTTTCTCAGATTTTCCAGGAGTAGCACTTACCCCACAGGAATCAGAAAAGGTAGTAAATGAAGATTCTCATCCATGTGACAATTATACCTACTTTAAATTAAGAAGTTTCCACCAGGGGCTCCTGGGTGGCTCAAGTGGTTAAGCCACTGCCTTCATGACTCAGGTCATGATCCCAGAGTCCTGGGATCAAGTCCCATATCAGGCTTCCCCTGCTCTGCGGGGAGCTGCTTCTCCCTCTCCTTCTGCTTGCCACTCCCCCTGCTTGTGCTCATTCTCTCTCTCTCTCTCTCTCTGTCAAATAAAAAAATATTTAAAGAAAAAAAAAGAAGTTTCCATCATACAAGAGGAAGAGGGCTCCGTTACTGGAATAAATTTACTTCCATGGGGCGCCTGGGTGGCTCAGTGGGTTAAGCCGCTGCCTTCGGCTCAGGTCATGATCCCAGGTCCTGGGTTCGAGCCCCACATCGGGCTTTCTGCTCAGCAGGGAGCCTGCTTCCTCCTCTCTCTCTGCCTGCCTCTCTGCCTACTTGTGATTTCTCTCTGTCAAATAAATAAATAAATAAAATCTTTAGAATAAATTTACTTCCAGGCTTAGAGTATAGGCACATAGGACTGGAAACACCAAAGGTCAGGATACACTTCTAAGGCACATAGTCATGTCTGTGGGGCCCCCACATACGCCTGCTCTTCTGTCTGTTCCCTATCTGCCCAGTCATTGTACCATAATCTTTATGAATCACTTCTCTGATTTAAAGAACTTATATGGTTGAGTGCTGTGGATTGTACCAGACTGATGGATTCACAGCCCTGTACCCCTAAAGCATATAATACATAATATGTTAATAAAAATAAAAAATAAATAAAGAAGGACGTGGGGGAGTCTGGGTGGCTCAGCTGGTTAAGTGTCTGACTTCAGCTCATGTCATAACTGGGGGTCCTGGGATTGAGCTCCGCGTCAGGCTCTGCACTCAGTGCAGAAGTCTGCTTCTCCCACTCCCTCTACTCCTTCCTCTGCTCATGCTTTCTCCCTCTCTCTCTCTAATAAATAAATAAAATCTAAAAAAAAAAAAATAAGGACTTGGGAAGACAGCCCCTAATCCCAGAGAAAGTTTTAAAAGCATTTAATCAAGCACACTCTCTTAAAAACAAAGATGTTTCATATCTTTTCCCTTAGGACTAGGAAAAGTTAAATAAAAAATAGAAAGGAAACAAAACCCTAGGAGAAAGGCCACAGAACAGCAAACAACCATGTGAAAGGCCTGGTCTGGGCAGACTGGAGATGTAGGGGAACTGCAGCTTGGACCCCATCAGTCAGTGAGACAAATGAGAGCTGAAAGGCTTTTTCCAGGGCCAAGCCTACATAAGCAAGAAGTTTTGCTGCCCAAGGCAGAGAAGCAGATGTCAGAAAGATTTATACTTTAGAATAGTCTACTTTAGTAAATGAGTTGCAGTCAAACCCTGTTGTTAGACTTGAGGATCCTAAATTAAGCAAAAAGTCTTATTACCAACAGACTGAAAACACAGCCATTACTCTAATTGGGCATTGTTAACAATGAAAAACAAGGATGATTTACTGGCAAAACTGTGCCCACTAAAGAAGAGGAACATACTGTCAGCTGTACTTGCTTTCCTAACCCCCCCACATACCCCCTTCTATGTCTGGGCTTGTAGGAGAACTGTCCACAAGAGCGTAAGAACCAAGGGAAAGTGAACGGCCACATTCTAGCAATCCTACTTCTAAGGATACCACCAAAAGGAACAGAAATGTCTACCAATGTTGAGAAAAATTAGGCACAACTTGGAAATAATGTAGCAGAATTGATGCGTGTTGCTTTCAATTATCACACTGAAGTGTGTTCTAAGAGAGCCATTCAACGATTATTTCATTATCTAGGAAAAGAGTGGGAAAACTGAATGGGAAGTCATCAGAGAGGGAGACAAACCATGAGGGACTCTTAACTCTGGGAAACAAACTGAGGGTTGCTGGAGGGGAGGCGGGTGGGAAGATGGAATAATTGGATGAGGGGCATCAAGGAGGGCACTTGGTGTGATGAGCACTGAGTGTTATACTCAACTGATGAATTACTGAACACTACATCTGAAACTAATGATGTACTCTATGCTGGCTAACTGAATTAAAAAAATTATCTAGGAAAACATACCATTCAATTCCATTTACTACTATTGTGGGTCAAGACCATGTAGTTACACATTAACATACAGAATTTAATCCTATAGAGATGGAAGTGATCTTCTTTACAAGTAGAAAAATAACTCCTCGGGCATTTTGTTGCCATTCAACAGTTTGGTATCAAATTTAGCAATCTTATTCCAACATTCTTTCAGGACCCACATATATTAAAATCTCTTGAATTGTCCTTTGAACCAGCTTTATCACCACCTGCCAGATCCTTCAGTAATGAGTTAAACATTGGACATGAAATTGCTACATTGTATGTAAGTGCTATATTTTAACATTCTTAAAACAAATATATTTCTACCAAGATTAGGCAATCAGGTCTAATTCTGGACAAGATGGAAGAGGTATGATAACCTTATTCTCCATAATAAATACAGCTAAAAATCTTGGAACCCCAAATATTAAGAGGTGCTGAATGACAATGAGAAGACAACCATCTAAGGACCTCAAGGGCTGAGGGATGACAAGGACAGGAATTCCTGGGTTTTGTTATTGCCTCCAATATTCACTGGATTGGGTTCCAAAGTCCACAATCCAGACATGGAAATTAGCAATACAAAATGTCCCAGGAAAAGTTTGCAGTCTCTGGCCAAAAGAGCAGTGACAGGTAGTCTCACAAGACAGAAATGTTTTATGTATTTTTTAATTCAATTAGCCAACATAGAGTACATGATTAGTTTCAGATGTAGAGCTCAATAATTCAACAGCTGCATGTTAACACCCAGTGACTGACTGACTGATTGACTGATTTGAGAGAGACAGAGTGGTGGCAGAGGGAGAGGCAGAGAGAGTCTTAAGCAGACTCTGCACTGAGTGTGGGGCCCAACGTGGGGGCTCAGTCCCACGACCCTGAGATCACTACCTGAGATGAAACCACCAGTCGGATCCCCCAGCTGACTGCACCACAGACAGAAACATTTTGACAATAGTCACCCAACCACAATCAAACACTCCTGAAAAAAAAAGTGAATCTCTCCTGTCCCCACATGAGCAGAGATGGAGTTGAGTGTGGATGACCTTCCACCTCCACTTAGTGGTGGTGAGGTAGTGATCTGAACTCTAAAGAAAAGGGTGAAAGCAGCTAAAGAAATAACATGTTGCCACCAGTGCAATGATGATTTGAACAGCAGAGGATTTCCCTTTGTCAATCATGGAAGCCAGAAGACATGGAAAAACTTTTTAAAGTAATGAAAGAAAAAAAATTTCTTAACCCCAAATTCTATATACAGTGAGAAGGTTCTTCAGGAATTAAGGTATCTTCTTACAGGAAAGAAAACTAAAAGTATGTGTCATTGGAGATCTATTCTAAAAGAATGGCTAAAGAAAGTTCTTCAAGAAGAAAGGCAATGGTATAAATATGAAACTTAGAAAATCAGGAAGAATGAATAACATAAAGGGTAGAATATGGGTAAATATAAAGGACTACCCTCCTCCTGTTCAGTTTATTAAATTACGTCTGATGGCTGAAAGCAAATGATGTATTATCTAATATGGTTTTCAATATATTTAAAATAATGATATTATAAAGGAGGAATCAAAGAATAAAGTGGGAGGTAAGTTATCTCCATTTCACTTGAGGTAGTAAAAATGTCAATGTCAGTACATAGTGATCTGAGCCTTGATTCCTTCATAGTCCAACACTCAAACAAGAAACATTCCAAGGGCTAGACATAGAGCATTGAACAAAGAACTCCTTCTCTGCCCTTACGCAGTTCACTTTTCAACTGCTGAATTCACTTTGTGTTTGAATGCCGTTCTCCATCCATGGTGTTGAGAGAAACTTCTACTTGGCCGTTGCTTCCGATTCCTTGCACAGAGCTCCTCAAGCCCTTGCAATTTCCTGACAGGAGTGTCATTTGTTACTCACAAGGCCTGCCTTCAACTAGAACTGAGTTTATGCTACTTGGGTTACTACTAGTGTTCCTAAGTAACTTTGGGATGGGGTGGGGCTGGTCGTCAAGGGAACCAACCCCGTGATTAGAGGTTTGAAACTTATGGCCCCACCCCCTGATTTCCAATGAAGTCTAATAGAGGTTGTGTTCAATCACCTACTGCCAAAGATTTAATAAGTCAGAGCTACATAATGAAACCTCCATGAAAACCCCAAAACAATGTCATTCAGAGAGCATCTAGGTTGCTGAATAGCCTGAAATATTGGCAGGAATGGCATGCCAGAGAAGACAAGGAAGCTCTGTGCCCCTTTCCCCATCCTTTGTCCTGTGCATCAATTCCATTTGGCTGTCCGAGAGTTGTATCCTTTATAATAATCTGGTAATGGTATAGTAAGTAAAACATTTCCCTGAGTTCGGTTAACTAGTTCTAGCAAATTATCAAAGCTAACTGAAGGGTGGGGGAAGGCCTGAATTTGTAGCTAGCTAGGCATAAATGTGGACAGCCTGTGTATTCCATCTACAGCTACTGTGTGAGGTGGGGGCAGTCTTGTGGGACTGAGCTCTTACTCTTTGGAGTCTGACTCTAACTCTAAGAGTTAGTATCAGAATTGATGGGGTACCTGGATGGCTCAGTTGGTTAAGCATCCGACTCTTAGTTTCAGCTCAGGTCACTATCTCAGGGTCTTGAGATCGAGACCTGCATCAGGCTCCATGGTGAGTGGGAAGTCTGCTTGAGATTCTCTCTCTCCTTCTCCCTCTTCCCCTCCCTCCATTCTCTCTCTCTCTCTCAAATAAATAAATCTTCTAATTTTTTAAAGGATTTTATTTATTCATTTGACATACAGAGAAAGAGACAGCACAAGCAGGGGGATGCGCAGAGGGAGAGGGAGAAACAGGCTCCCCACTGAGCAGGGAGGCTGACATGGGACTCGACCTCAGGACCCTGGGATCACAACCTAAGCTGAAACCAAATGCTTAACCAACTGAGCCACACAGGCACCCTAAATAAATCTTTTTAAAAAAGAGTTACTATGAGAATTGAACTCAGCTATTGGACACCCAACTGGTGTTGAAGAACTCAAGGACTGAAGTTGGGAAACATACCCCGTATTTGGTATCTGGGAGAAAAAATTCTTACATTTTCCAATACACTCTTTATTAGTCTGAGTAATTATAGAAGGAAGGGGGAGAAGGTTTAGAAAAGCATTCAACTGGGAGACCAGGGTGACAGTGGGCTACAGTTGATGCCCATGCCATCAGAGAACCACTGTCTAGGACCCTCTTGACTATATGAGAGATTTATCTTGAGTATGCAAAAGCTTTGGTACAGACTTCAACTTTGGCCAAAATGGAGTAACAAGGACTGTATTTATCCTCCAATCTCAAACAAACAAAAAGCTGGGCTGAGAGTCCAGGGAGAACAAGGAAACTACAGTTTGTAGATATAGTACCACAGAGGAGAGCGCTTCTGAGGAAGAAAATTGCAGAGACCTGCAGAGGGCCCCCCCTTGACTATTCAGTACCATCTGAACAGAAATAGTACCTGGTGCTCAGACAGGGCTCAGACTGGAAAAATAACAATTTATGTGGCACTGGAGAAGCATACTCAGGAATATCTTAAAATCTTGCCTTAGTAATGAAGAATAATGAATAATTAGCCTAAGATCATACAGTGCTCCAGTCTCTCCTAACAAATCATAAAAGACCAGAAAAGATTAAATTGTTATCAAGTACTGTAACTAAACTTAGAATAAACTTCAAGATTTGTAGCAATACAAACATACCCAGCACCCAATGCAGTAAAACTTACAATGTCCAGCATCCAATCAATAATTAGCAGGCATGTGCAAGAAAGCAGGAAAATACATCTCATAATGAGGAAAATAAATCAAAATAGACCCAGAATGATACAAATACTAGGATTGGTAAAAAGGACATTACAAGTTATTATAACTCAGTGCCCTGTTTGAAAGATAGACACATGAGATTGAAAAAGATATAAACAGAGTTACAGAAATGAAATGCAGGGGTGCCTGGTGGCTCAGTCAGTTAGTAAGTGTCCAACTCTTGATTTTGGCTCACGTCATGATCTCAGGGTCATGGGAGCTAGTCCTGCATCGGGCTCCATTCTGGACAAGGAGACTGCTTAAGATTCTCTCTTTCTCTCTACCTCTTCCTCAGCTCCTGCCCCCCACCATGCACATGCTCTCTCTATATATATAAAAAAATAATAATAAATTTTAAAAAAATTTTAAGAGAAATGAAATACAATGTCTGAGATGAAACACACACTAAATAAGATTACCAGCAGACTAGATACTATCAAAGAAAAAGTAAACTTGAAGATATAGCAATAAAAACTATCCACAGTCAAACACAGTCTGGCAGTTTTCTAAGAAGTTCAACATATACATACTCTGTGATCCACCAACTCTGCTCTTAAGTAGAATAGATGAAAGCAGATTATCTATAAAATGACACGTACATGAATACAAAGTTGTTCATAACAGATTTATAATAGTTAAGAACTGGGAACAACCTAAATCTCCATCAGTAGGTAAACAGATCGACAAACTGTGGTAGATTTTTTTTTTAAGATTTTATTTATTTATTTGTTCGAGAGAGAGAGAGAGAGAGAGAGAGAGAGCGCATGAGCACAGGCAGACAGAGTGGTAGGCAGAGGCAGAGGGAGAAGCAGACTCCCCGCCGAGCAAGGAGCCCGATGTGGGACTCGATCCCAGGACACTGGGATCATGACCTGAGCCGAAGGCAGCTGCTTAACCAACTGAGCCACCCAGGCGTCCCAAATTGTGGTAGATTTATAAACCAAAATACTACTCAGCGATAAAAAAGAATGAACTAATGATCACAACATATAAATCAACACATTATGACAATATATACTTCAAAATAATTATTCGGGGTAGCAGAAGCCAGACTCCCTCCCCCAAAGTGCATAGTCTATGACTCCATTGATACAAAATTGTTGAAAAAGCAAACTCTAACCCAGTATAACTTCATTTTAATTTGATTACATCTTTAAAGACCTGATTTCCAAATAAATTCACAGTCACAGGTACCCAGGGTTAGGAGTTCAATGTATCTTTCTGGGGGATAGAATTCAACCCACAACACCATCTGCATAAGCAGAAAAGCATTTTAAGAAAATGTTTGACGTGATCCCATTAATTAAAGGAAAACGAAGCACAGATACTTGATGCCAAATTGTTAGGATTTATTTTCCATAGCAATCACGTCTATGTAATCATGACCTGAACAGAATCAACACATTGCAAAATGCAATTATATATTCAATCTTGTTATCAGGAGCAGTGCCGCTGCAAGCAAAAGAAATACAAACAATTGTCCAATTTCAGTCACTGTTTTTATGGTTCCAGTGATGCTTTACCCCCATCTACTCGCAGTGCCTGAATGCCAAGAAAACAAAAGACTGTTCATGAATTCCTTTGATTCAGAGGGCGTTGAACTAGAAATAGCAGTTTAATATGCTATCACATACAAATCCTTTATGAATTGTTACAAGTACTCGGGACTTTGTTTTATTTTGTTTTGGGTGGAACTTGGGGGAAACGGATTAGGATTGGGGATGGAATGATAACACATTTTTCCCATTTAAAGTAATCAACTCTTCATTCCCAAATTTTGCTATGAGCATGTTTTCAGGAACAAACCGGACTCAGCCATGGGAGATGCACTGGACATGAAGCCTTAGTCCGGTACCAAGATTTTCCACATGGGGGCTAGAGAGCCCTCTCTCCAACTCTCAATTTGTATTTGTATTTTAATTCTTCCTAGACTTTAAACTACCAAGAGCCTAGACATTTTTTCCTTGGGTATATGGTAAGCCTTGCTTTAGAGGACCAGTTATTTGTAAAGCATTACCGTGCATCCAGTACATTCAGAACACCAACAGGCTTATGAGGTCACCATCCTCTTATGAGTTAGACTATTACTACCTTGGGACCTAGAACTATTTGAATTAAAAAAAATAGGGGTGCCTAGGTGGCTCAGTGGGTTAAAGCCTCTGCCTTCGGCTCAGGTCATGATCTCAGGGTCCTGGGATCAAGCCCCACATCGGGCTCTCTGCTCAGCAGGGAGCCTGCTTCTCCTCCTCTCACTCTCTGCCTACTTGTGATCTCTGGCTGTCAAATAAATAAATAAAATCTTTTAAAAAAAAAGTTAAAAAAAATAGGTTACAATGATTTTGCCGTGACCTTATGAATTCTTGCACTCACACCAAATTTCACTTGGCATTGGAAGGGTGCTAAAACGTACTATTAATTTTTAGTATCCTTAACTCAAAATGATAAGCACTAAGAAAAATAACAACTAGTATTCTGGTAGGAGTAACGTCCTTTACGATGTTGTATCTGTAGGAACAAAGTTGATGTAAAGGACAAGAATATATGGGGCACCTGGGGGGAGGGGCTCAGTCATTTAAACATCTCCCTTGGGCTCAGGTGATGATCCCAGGGTCCTGGGATCGAACCCCATGCTGGGCTGCCTCCTCAGTGGGGAGTCTGCTTTTCCCCCTACCCCTCCCCTGCTCATGCTCACTCACTCTCTCTCTCTCTCAAATAACAAATAAAATCTTTCAAAAAATAAAGAACAAGGATATAAAATGTGTATTCGTGGAACAAAGCGTAATCAGTTCATCATTCTTCATTAGGAGAATGCTGGCTTAGCTAGTGTCAGACTCACCCATGATCCAGACATGGTATTCCAATCACAGCACTGACACAGGACCCTGTGAACTCGCAGAAGTGAAACAAGGGCTTGATGTTGGCGGTCTACTCGTCTCTATCAGCATGATTAATACCAAAGGCAGCAGAGGGGTTTGGCCTTCAATAATCTCAAAGAGGTCACAGAAACAGACACAGCAAGCCCTAGATCAAAGCATAATCTCAGAACACCTGAAAGTAACATGTGGCTTCTTGGGAAAAGGCTGCTGGTTCACAAAGGGAACACCAAGAGAGCTGCAGGAAAGGAAAGAGGAATAGTCAGTGGACAGTCTTCCCCCAGGAAAATGTTAATACCATCTTCTAGGGCTCATTCAGTGGACTTTTCCTAGGCAGGCTCAGGTAGCCCATTTAATATGAACTACATGACTGTTTTAAGCATCCTGCCTATGTGGCCACCACTCCCACATCTTGCGAGCCCACACTCAAATTTCTCCAGCTGAGTCAAAAGCCATATTCACACCAAGGGGATGGGACAACACAGCCATAGTCATAGCCTGGGTTCCAGAGGGCATCTGGAAAATGAGGTCAAAAGCCTTGGGAGATATTTTAAAGATTTTATTTATTTATTTTTTGAGAGATAGACTAAGTGCGCACCAGTGGTGGGAGGGGCAGAAGGAGAGGAAGAAGCAGACTCTCCGCTGAGCAGGGAGCCTGACACGGGGCTTGATCCCAGGACCCCAGGATCACAACCTGAGCCAAGTCAGAGGCTTAACTGACTGAGCTACCCAGGCACCCCCTCAGAAGATCCTTTAAGCAGTTGAGAAGGAATATATTCCTTCAAAAGATACACACAGGGGTACCTGGGTGGCTCAGTCAGTTGGGCATCTGCCTTCAGCTCAGGTCGTGATCCCAGGTCCTGGGACCAAGCCCCGTGTCAGGCTCCCTGCTCATTTGGGGGAGGGTCTACTTCTCCCTCTGCCTCTCCCCTCCCCGCCACTCCTGCTTTCTCACACACACACTCTCTCTCAAATAAATAAAATCTTTTTTAAAAAGAGAGAAATACACACAAAAGGCCCAACTTTGGCTTTCTGCTAATATACATCTCCACATTCCCAGAGATCTCAAGTAGTTCTACCGCACAAGGAGAGAGATGACTAAGATGGTCCCCTGCTTCTCAAGAGTTATTATGTCTAGTAACTGAGACAGACTATTATATTGGATTTCAATGCTGGCATATGAAGTGTTTACCAAGGCAAAACAAACATTCGGTGGTGCTCCATGAAGCAGAGCGTACTCAGAAAGGCATACAGGTCTCCGCCTGCCCTGCCCTTTACAAAGCCAAATGCCTGGACAGGCTGCCGGGTATTACCTGGTAACTACTTAGATATTGAGAAAGTCTTCCTGAGCAACTCATACTCCAGAAGAGCTCGGGCTGTCACAGGAACCAGAACTTAAGTCAGCCCAGCCAGAAATGTCAGCAGTCCGTTTTCACAGGACATCTTGGGAGCAGGAGGCGGGCGTTCTCAAGACCCCAGGGTGCTCTGTTTGGGGCACAATTACTTGCTTTCAGCTGTTCCCTGCCTCTCAGGGAAGACAAAGTTCCACCCAAAGGGTGGGCAAGTCCAAGGCTGCAGCCAAGTGAGCACAGGGTACCCATCAAATCCCGAGTATTCTCGTGAAAAAGAATTGCACCAATGTTCCTCTCCTGGCTTTGGCCCTAGACTAGAGTTACATGAAGATGCTACCACTAGGGTAAGAGAGTGAACGGTACGGGAGGCTTTGTTCTATTTTTGTAATTTCTCATGAATCTATAATGACCTCAAAACGACTTTTTATTGTTGTTGTTTTAATGCATGAAAGGGGTCCCAGAGATCTTTCCCAAGGTCACAGAGCCTTTGAAAACATGTAATTAAATCTCAGGCCTGACACAGTAATTTATCTGATTAACTAGCCTTATAAAATACACTGCCAGAGTGCGGGTCACCCCCACCCATGTGCCCCAGGCCCAAATAAGCAATCAATCTTTTCAGTAGGTATTCTTAATTTCAGGACCCAAAGTCTTATAATACCCATAGAATCTTAATTTGGGGAAGCATTCAGCTTTATTTTTCTTAACCTCTAACTCAAATTCAGCACTCTTTTCTGCTAATATACTCAAACCACTGCACTGTTCACAGAATCCATGAATTTGTCACAATAGAAATGAGCTATTTTCATTCCATATCACTCTGTTGCAGATCTCAAATCTGTGTTTATCACCACCTCAAAATTACGATAGTAATTAGACTAGCCACCATATGTCACATGATCACTGTCTTTGTGCCTGCAGATATTAGCACAAGGCAGCTGGGCAGTTGCCTGACACTAGGTCGAGCAGATTATCAGCTACTAATGGATGAAGTAGAAAGCTATTTCATGGATGACCAAGACAGCCATGTGCTTTCAAGTACTCCCTATCTACAATTATTTTTCAATCCATATCTGGAAGGTGGGAAGCCATTCTTCTTCAGTTTTTGCAAAACTAGCACACTCAAATGAAAATACAACTGCCCACAAGTCAGCAGGACTTTTCTAACAGACAGTACATTGACTGTAAGGATAGACTAGGCAAGCTCCAACACATCTGACTGTTGAGGTAAATTTAATACATTTTAACAGATTATGCACTGACACAGGTCATACACGGTGTAAATGTGATGAATAACACGTTTTTCTTCTTATACTCTTTTTCTGCACACAATTGTGTATGTCTGCGTGAGTTGTGTGTGTGTGTGTGTGTGCGCGTGTGTATATGTGTTAGCTCTATGCCCGACATGGAGCTTGAACTCATGACCCTGACATCAAGAGTCGAGTGTTCTATCAACTGAGTTGGCCAAACACCCCTTTTTGCACACAGTTAAGAAGTAAAGATATGCACTAGGGTAATATGAGTTATTTTAGGGAAGGCATTCATGTATCATTCTGGAAAATACCCCATATTAAAAAAGAACAATTTTTGCATGAAAACCAATCACATGAAAGCAATTTTTCCAGGAAGACACAGAAGGTTACATGACTGGAATGCTAGAAGTTCTTAACCAAGATATAGCTGCAATTCAATTCTATTTCTTTGACAAAAGATAGCTGTTAATACTTGGAAGCCCTGCAAAACCCTTTCAAAAAATGTTTTCTTGGTGGTAAACTTAAACCATGGCTCCATAATCTTTTCCTAAATCTGAAAATAAATCAAAGAATTTGGCCTAGCCAAAGATAATCTATTGATTTTCTTTTAAATAATGGCTTTGAGATTTAAGCCATGAATTTAAAAATTAACTTAAGTATACAATTCAGTTATACAATTCATTGTATACAAGTATACAATTCAGTTGTGACTATTAGCATAGTCACAAGGTTGTGTAACCATCACTAATTTCCAAACATTTCATTATCCTCCAAAAGAAATCCCATACCCATTAGCAATCACTCCCCATTCCCCTCAACCCCTGGGAACCCTAGAAACCACTAATCTACTTTGTTTATCTGGATCTGTCTCTACAAGTGGAAATACACAAGATATGGCCTTTTGTGATTGGCTTCTTTCCCTTAGCATTAATGTTTTCAAGGTTAATCCTTTTTATTGGTGAATAATATTCCACAGTACAGATATGCTAAGTTTGGGTTACCCATTCATTAGTTGACAGACATTTGGGTTGCTTCCACTTTTTTGCTACTATGAAAAAATTCTACCGTGAGCATTTAAGTACAAGTTTTTTGTGAGGACAGACACTTAAATTTTCTCAGATACACACCTAGGAGTGGAATTGCTGGGTCACATGGTACTTCTATACTGAACACTTAAAGGAACTGACTGTTTTCCACAGCAGTGATGCCATTTTACATTCCTAGCAACAATGTTTGAGGGTCCAACTCTCCACATCCTTCTTAATACTTGTTGTGGTCTCTCTTTTTTCTTTTTTTTCAGCCACCCTAGGGGTGTGAAGTGGTATTTCATTGTGGTTTTGATTTCCATTTCTCAAATGGTTAGTGTGTTTATTAGCCATTTGTGTATATTCTTGGGAGAAATGTCTATTCAAATCCTTTGCCCATTTCCTAATTGGGTTATTTCTCTATTGTTGAGTTGTAAAACAGCCTATTGATCTTAGTGTGAATGCTTTAAAACAATTGGAATTTAACTCAAAAAACCTTGGGGAATAAGAGTTTTTACCCTGCAATATGAATTAGAGACGCCCTAATTCCTTTGGAAACAATTTGTAGAATAGAGATTTTTCAACCCTACACTCCATTAAAACAAGAAAATTAGAACTCATTGGTTGTCCAATAGGACATGCATATTGTCTTATCCAAAGACCACCTTAATTTAATGTTGTGATTCAAGGGGCACCTGACCTTCGGCTCAGGTCATGATCCCAGAGTCCTGGGATCAAGCCCCGAATCAGGCTCTCTGCTCAGCGGGGAGCCTGCTTCCCCCTCTCTCTGCCTGCCTCTCTGCCTACTTGTGACCTCTTTCTCTCTCTGTGTCAAATAAATAAATAAAATCTTTTTAAAAAAAAGAAATAAAAATGTTGTGATTCAAGCTAAGCAGCCTTCACACTGTTGTCTTTCAACTTGAATTTGCCTTTGCTTAAAACATACTGTCTTGGGGGGTACCTGGGTGGCTCAGTGGGTTAAAGCCTCTGCCTTCGGCTCAGATCATAGTCCCAGGGTCCTAGGATCGAGCCCCGCATCAGGCTCTCTGCTCAGCGGGGAGCCTGCTTCCTCCTCTCTCTCTGCCAGGAAGGCCTCTCTGCCTACTTATGATCTCTGTCTGTCAAATAAATAAATAAAATCTTAAAAAAAAAACATACTGTCTTGGGACATTTGGCTGGCTCAGTTGGAGGAGCATAAGACTCCTCCTGATCTCTGGGGTCATGAGTTCATGACCCATGTTGGGTGTAGAGATTATTTAGATGAATAAAACTTTAAAAATAAATAAACTGTACTGTCTTATTTAATGCATTCATGTACATATTTTTCTATCAGAAGCTTTTTAAAAATCAGTCCCTGTGCTATTCTTTTCTTCCCATGTGTTTTATTTAGACCTTTATACACATGATTCTGAACTGCCCACAGAACTCAGACTGCCAAAATGGTCCACCGGACAAGGACCCAAAGTTTCTATTGCCAACTGCATAGAGGACCAGACCTTCAGAAGGGAAGGATGGGGCACTACAGCATTTTTTTAAATGTTACACCGAAATATAGCTAGTGACAGCAAGCTTCTGGCTTATTCCTCGATCTCATGTTACATACTGGCATGGCCAAATATTGCCAATTTGATTGGGGGCAAAGGAAAAGCTGAAGTTCTTCTACATGAAAAGTCTTTCACCTTTAAAGACCTTTAAAGATGCAACCAGAGCTTTCCTTTGGAAAGAATGGGTGGAAAAGAATAGAGAGCAGAAAGAGTTTTGCTTTAAGGAACTGGAACATGGGATTGTAGAAATTTGGTGAGTCCATATGGTGCTTGGTCAGCTGGCAGGGTGGAGACCCAGCAAAGAGCTGCAGCTCCTGCCCAAAGGCAACCTGCTGACAGAAATCCTTCTGGCTCTGAGAAGAAAGATACTCCCCAGAATCTCAATATAACAACTTTTCAAAAATACTTCAGATTTCATCTCACATCATCACGGGAAGAAGAAGGGAGTTTCTGTCACCCACCAGCCTTGAATTAGAAACTGCCTAATTCACCTGTGGCAACCATCTAGCCTAGGTGCACCTTACCTGGATTGTGGTTGATATATTCAGCTATACATTCCCTCAACCACCTTTCACCAAAAGGACTAGGAGGAGGGACACCCAACAGAGGAAAAATTCAGAGACTGTGCCCTCTCCATCAGAAATATTGGACATATCCAAAAGGACTAGGAGGAGGGACACCCAACAGAGGAAAAATTCAGAGACTGTGCCCTCTCCATCGGAACTATTGGATATGGACATAAACAGTATGTCGGAAAGGGAATTCAGGGTAACCATTATTCAGGCAATGTCTAGGTTGGAGAAAACCATTAGTGACAACATAGAATCTCTAAGGGTGGAAGTGAGAGCCAACCTGGCAGGAGTTAAAAATGCTATCAATGAGATCCAATCTAATCTAAATACACTGACAACTAGGGTAACCAAGGCAGAAGATAGAATTAGTGATCTAGAGAACAAACTGATGTAGAAAAAGGATCAGGAGGAGACATGGACCAAGCAACTTAGAAGCCATGAAAACAGAATTAGGGAAATAAATTATGCCATGAAAAGTTCCAACATCAGAATTATTGGGATTGCTGAGGGGGGCGAAGAAAAAGAGAAGACTAGAAGATATAGTTAACAAATTGTGGATGAAAATTTTCCCAATCTGGGGAACAGAACAAGTGTTCATATCCTAGAGGCAGAAAGAACACCCACCAAGATCAAAGAATCTAGAAAGATCTCACAACACTTGATTGTGAAAGTCATGAATCATAATTTTAGACAAGGGCTTCTGAGGTCACCTAGGGGGAAGAGATTCCTTATGTGAAGAAGGTTCATCAGAATAACGTCAGACCTGTCCATAGAAACCTGGCAAGCCAGGAAGGGCTGGCAAGACATATACAGGGCACTAAATGAGAAGAACATGCAGCCAAGAATACTTTATCCAGAAAGGCCAACATTCAAAATGGTTGGAGAAATAAAGAGCTTCCAAGACCAGCAAGGTTTAAAAGAGTATGTGATCACCAAGCCGGCACTACAAGAAATATTAAGGGGGGGGGGGGTTCTATAAAAGAAGAAAGAACCCAAGAGTGACATAGAACAGAAATTTACAGAGACAATCTATAGAAACAAAGAATTCACAGGCAACATGATGTCAATAAAAACGTATCTTTCAATAATCACACTCAACGTGAATGGCCTAAATGCTCCTATAAAATAGTACAGGGTTGAAGATTGGATAAAATGACAGGACCCGTCCACATGCTGCCTCCAAGAGACACATTTAGAACTTAAAGATACATCTGGATTGAAAGTGAAGGGATGGAGAACCATCTTTCATGCTAACGGGTCCCAAAAGGAAGCTGGGGTAGTGATTCTCATATCAGATAAATTAGATTTTAAACTAAAGATAGTAGTCAGAGATAAAAAAGGACACTACATCATTCTCAAAGCGCCTATCCACCAAGAAAATCTAACAATTGTAAATATTTATACCCCCAATATGGGAGCACCCAACTACATAAGCAAACTATAATCAAAATAAAGAGTCATACTGATATGAATACATTAATAGTAGGGGATCTTTTTTTTTTTAAAGATTTTATTTAGGACGCCTGGGTGGCTCAGTGGGTTAAGCCGCTGCCTTCGGCTCAGGTCATGATCCCAGCGTCCTGGGATCAAGTCCCACATCGGGCTCCTCGTTCTGTGGGGAGCCTGCTTCTCCCTCTGCCTCTGCCTGCCACTCTGTCTGCCTGTGCTTGCTCTCTCTCTCTCTCTCTCTCTCTCTCTGACAAATAAATAAATAAAATCTTTAAAAAAAAAAAGATTAAAAAAAAAAGATTTTATTTAGTTATTTGACAGACAGAGATCACAAGTAGGCAGAGAGGCAGGCAGAGAGAGAGAGGGAGGGAAGCAGGCACCCTGCTGAGCAGAGAGCCCGATGTGGGGCTTGATCCCAGGACCCTGAGACCATGACCTGAGCCGAAGGCAGAGGCTTAACCCACTGAGCTACCCAGGCGCCCCAATAGTAGGGGATCTTAAACGCCACTCTCAGTAACAGATCATCCAAGCAGAAAACCAATAAAGAAACAAGGGCTTTGAATGACACATTGGACCAGATGGACCTCATAGATATATACAGAACATTCCACTCTAAAACAACAGAATACTCATTCTTCTCGAGCACACATGGAACTTTCTCCAGAATAGACCACATACTGGGTCACAATCAGGGCTTAACTGATACCAAAAGATTGAGATTATTCCCTGCATATTCTCAGACCACAGTGCTTTGAAACTAGAACTTGACCACAAGAAGAAGTTTGGAAGGAATACAAACACTTGGAATCTGAAGACCACCCTGCTTAAGAATGTTTGGATCAACCAGGAGATCAAAGAACTTGAACAATTCATGGAAACCAATGAGAATGAAGACACATTGGTCCAAAACCTATGGAATATGGCAAAGGCGGTCCTAAGGGGGAAATACATAGCCATCCAAGCCTCAGTCAAAAAAATTGAAAAATCCAGAATACACCAGCTCTCTTTACAACTTAAAGAACTGGAAGATCAACAACAAATTAAGCCAACCCCACACACAAGAAGGGAAATAATCAAGATTAGAGCAGAGATCAATGAGATAGAAACTAGATACACAGTAGAACACGTCAACAAAACTAGAAGCTTGTTCTTTGAAAGAGTCAGTAAAATTGATAAACCACTGGCCAAACTAATCCAAAAGAAAAGAAAGAGGACCCAAATTAATAAAATTATGAATGAAAGGGGAGAGATCACGACTAATACCAAGGAAATAGAAACAACCATCAGAAATTATTATGAACAGTTATACATATCAACAGTTATATATATCAACAGTTATATAACTTATTGTTAAGCAACCTAGAAGAAATGGATGCATTCCTGGAAACCTATAAACTTCCAAGACTGAATCAGGAAGAAATTGACAACTTGAATAGACCAATATGGAGTAAAGAGTTGAAGCAGTGATCAAAAACATCTCAAAAAACAAGAGCCTAAGACCTGACAGATGCCCTGGGGAATTCTACCAAACATTCAAAGAAGAAATAACACCTATTCTCCTGACGCTGTTTCAAAAAACAGAAACAGGGGCGCCTGGGTGGCTCACTGGGTTAAGCCACTGCCTTCGGCTCAGGTCATGATCCTACGGTCCTGGATTGAGCCCCGCATCGGGCTCTCTGCTCAGCGGGGAGCCTGCTTCCTTCTCTCTCTGCCGGCCTCTCTGCCTACGTATGATCTCTTTCTGTCAAATACATAAAAAAAATCTTTAAAAAAAAAGATTAAAAAAAAAAAACAGAAACAGAAGGAAAACTCCCAGACACTTTCTATGAAGCGAGCATAGCCCTGATCCCCAAACCAGACAAAGACCCCACCAAAAAGGAGAATTTCAGACCAGTACCCCTGATGAACATGGATGCCAAGATTCTCAACAAGATCCTAGCTAACAGGACCCAACAGCACATTAAAAAGATTATCCACCAGGAGCAGGTGGGATTTATCCATGGGATGCAAGGGTGGTTCAACACTCACAAATCAATCAATGTGATAGAACAAATCAATAAGAGAAGAGAGAAGAACCACATGGTCCTCTCAATTGATGCAGAAAAAGCATTTGACAAGATACAGCATCCGTTCCTGATTAAAACTCTTCAAAGTATAGGGATAGAGGGAACATTCCTCAACTTCATCAAATCTATCTATGAAAAACCCACAGGAAATATCATTCTCAATGGGGAAAAGCTGACATCCTTCCCTTTAAGATCAGGAATACGACAAGGATGCCCACTCTTGCCACTGTTGTTCAACATAGTACTAGACATCATAACAACAATCAGACAACAAAAAGAAATAAAAGGCATCGAATTGGCAAAGAAGAAGTCAAACTCTCTCTCTTTCCAGACGGCATGATACTTCATGTGGAAAACCCAAAAGACTCCACCCCCAAACTACTAGAACTCATACAGCAATTCAGTAATGTGGCAGGATACAAAATCAATGTACAGGGCACCTGGGTGGCTCAATGGGTTAAAGCCTCTCCCTTCAGCTCAGGTCATGATCTCAGGGTCCTGGGATCCAGCCCCACATGGGGCTCTCTGCTCAGCAAAGAGCCTACTTCCCCTTCCCTCTCTCTGCCTGCCTCTCTGCCTACCTGTGATCTCTATCAAATAAATAAATAAATAAATCTTGAAAAAAAATCAATGCACAGAATCAGTTGGTTTCTTATACACTAACTGAAAATACAGAAAGGGAAATTAGAGAATCTATTCCATTTACTATAGCACCAAGAACCACAAGATACCTTGGAATAAACCTAACCAAAAGGGAAAGGATCTGTACTCGAGGAACTACAGAACACTTATGAAAGAAATTGAAGAAGACAAAAAAAGATGGAAAAGCATTCCATGCTCATTAATCGGAAGAATAAACATTGTTAAAATGTCTATACTGCCTAGAGCAATCTATACTTTCAATGCCATCCTGAACAACATTCCACCAGCATTTTTCAAAGTACTGGAACAAAGAATCCTAAAATTTGTATGGGACCAGAAGAGACCCTGGATTGCTAAGGAAATGTTGAAAAAGTAAAACAAAACTGGGGGCATCACGTTGCCGGATTTCAAGCTTTACAATAAAGCTGTGATCACCCAGACAGCATGGTAGTGGCCTAAGAACAGACATATAGACCAGTGGAACAGAGGAAAGAGCCCAGATATGGACCCACAACTCTATGGTCAAATAGTCTTCGATAAAGCAGGAAAAAATACACAGTGGAAAAAAGACAGTTTCTTCAATAAATGGTGCTGGGAAAATTGGGCAGCTATGTATAGAAGAATGAAGCTTGACCATTCTCTTACACCATACACAAAGATAAACTTGAAATGGATAAAAGACCTCAAAATGAGGCAAGAATCTATCAAAATCCTAGATGAGAACATAGGCAGTAACCTCTTCGATATTGGCCACTGCAACTTCTTTCAAGACAAGTCTCCAGGGGTGCCTGGGTGGCTCAGTGGGTTAAGGCCTCTGCCTTCAGCTCAGGTCATGATCTCAGGGTCCTGGGATCGAGCCCCACATGAGGCTTTGGGCTCAGCGGGGAGCCTCCTTCCTCTTCTCTCTCTGCCTGCTTGTCTGTCTACTTGTGACCTCTGTCTATCAAATAAATAAATAAAATCTTTAAAAAAAAAAAAAAGACATGTCTCCAAAGGCAAAGGAAACAAAAGCAAAAATGAACTTTTGGGACTTCATCAAGATAAAAAAGCTTCTGCACAGCAAAGGAAACAGTCAACAAAACAAAGAGGCAACCCACGGAATGGGAGAGATACTCACAAATGACACTACAAAGGGCTGATATCCAAGATCTATTAAGAACTCCTCAAACTCAATACTCAAAAACCAGATAATCACATAAAAAAAAAAAAATGGGCAGAAGACATGAACAGACACTTCTCCAAAAAAGACATACAAATAGCTATCAGACACATGAAAAAATGTTCATCATCACTAGCCATCAGGGAGATTCAAATTAAAACCACATTGAGATATCACCTTACACCAGTTAGAATGGCCAAAATTAGCAAGACAGGAAACAACATGTGTTGGAGGGGATGTGGAGAAAGGGGAACCCTCTTACACTGTTGGTGGGAATGCAAGTTGGTGCAGCCACTTTGGAGAACAGTGTGGAGATTCCTCAAGAAATTAAAAATAGAGCTTCCCTATGACCCTGCAATTGCACTACTGGGTATTTACCCCAAAGATACAGATGTAGTGAAAAGAAGGGCCATCTGTACCCCAATGTTTATAGCAGCAATGGCCACGGTGGCCAAACTGTGGAAAGAACCAAGATGCCCTTCAACGGACGAATGGATAAGGAAGATGTGGTCCATATACACTATGGAGTATTATGCCTCCATCAGAAAGGATGAATACCCAACTTTTGTAGCAACATGGACGGGACTGGAAGAGATTATGCCGAGTGAAATAAGTCAAGCAGAGAGAGTCAATTATCACTTGGTTTCACTTACTTGTGGAGCGTAAGGAATAACACAGAGGAAATGGGGAGATGGAGAGGAGAAGGGAGTTGGGGGAAATTGGAGGAGGAGATAAACAATGAGAGACTGTGGACTCTGAGAAACAAACTGAGGGTTTTGGAGGGGAGGGGGGTGGGAGGTTTGGGTGAGCCTGGTGGTGGGTTTTAAGGAGGGCACATTATTGCATGGATCACTGGGTGTGGTGCATAAACAGTGAATAAAAAAAAATTCACATATCAGTAATGAAGTAATTATAGAAAGTTATCTAAAAGTAATAAAGAAGTGCTATTTTCTGTAAAAAAAAATAAAAAATAAAAAGATAAGGATGCAACCAAATAATGTATTTCCAAGATAGCTTGTTTGTAACGATCCCGAGCAAGTTTGTAGAGCAGATTCTTCTATCAGCCCAAAATGGCAATGTCTACAGAGCTACATGTGATTTTTCAGAAAAATCTCTCACCTTTTTTAGCACCACCACTCTGGGTAGCAGACTTGATGCTAGTTTGTACATCTTCACTGCTGTCTTATGGATGTAAGGAAGAGGAGTTTTTCCCACTCAATCAGGTAGCAGAAATAGAAGCCGGAGTCCCTGGGATTGAGGGCATCTAACTGAACGCTTCTGCTCCAGTAAAAAACAAAAGCCAACAAACAAAAAAACCTTATAGAGCAAAGCACGATAATCCTGGGGTCACCTGCTCTGCACCTAGGGCAGCTGGGAGTCATGGGCTGATTCCTTAGGGAAGCCCCAGAATCTAGACCCTCTCATGATACATACAGATATTTCAATACACTAAAAAGAAGCCTCCATGATTTAACTAACAAGGTCCCAATCCTGTGGTCTCAGAGACAAGGAGAACGAATCAAGAAAGAATTAAAGTTTACACACTAGGAAAACTAGATAATCCGAAAACAAAAGATGGGGAGGGGAGGCCTTCCTACTGCAGGGGATGGGGGGTGGGCAGAAATACTTATTTTGGGGTGCCTAGATGGCTAAGTTGGTTAAGTGTCTGCCTCTGGCTGAGGTCATGATCCCAAGGTCCTGGGATGAGCCCTGCATCCGGCTCCCTGCTCAGCAGGGAGTCCACGTCTCCCTCTCCCTCTGCCCTTCCTCCAACTCATGCTTCCTCTCTATCTCTCAAATAAATAAAATCTTTTAAAAAATAGTTATTTCTCCCATTTTAGTCCCTGCTGAATATACAAAGATAAACGGTTGCCCTTGACCTCAGTGAGTTTGTAGTATGGAATTTTGCATATGTAAGCATGTCGGAATCAACACATTCCAAAGAAACTCCAGGATCCCACTGCAATACCCCCCAAAACACACACAGCCTTACCCATCTCAGCCAATGTCACCAGCCACCCAGTTGTTGGGGACAAAAATTTGCATTACCCTGATTCATCAGTCATCCCACAGTCAATGCATCAGTAGTCATGGAAGTTCAAGCTTCAGAGTTTTCAAATTTCGATCCACTTCTCACTGCCATCCATCACATCCACCGGGGTTACCACCATCTGACAGACTAGTGCCGAATCCTCCCCACTGGTCCCATTCACTCTCACCCCTGCACAAGTCAGGGTGACTTTTCCACCACGTAGATCAAATAGCATGCCTCACCTAAACCCTCCCAATGACCTGACAGTATACTTAAAAAGAAATTCCCATCTCTCTACCATGGCCCACAAGACTCTATATAATCCAGGGCTTTTGCCTTATTTCCTTCCACTTTCCTCCTTATACAAAATTCTTAGGGCACCTGGGTGGCTCAGTCAATTATGCATCCAGCTCTTGGTTTCAGCTCAGGTCATGATCTTGGTGTCGTGAGATCAAGAGTCTGTTTGAGATTCCCTCTCTTCCTCTCCCTCTTCCCCTCCCTCCTGTTCTCTCTGTCTCTCTCTCTGTCTCTCTCAGGTAAATAAATAAAACCCTTAAAAAAAATTCTTCAGGGGTGCCTGGGTGGCTCAGTCAGTTAAGCATCTGCCTTCGGCTCAAATCATGATCCCGGAGTCCTGGGATCCAGCCCCACAACATGCGCTCCCTGCTCAGCGGGGAGTCTGCTTCTACCTCTCCCTCAGTCCCTCCCCACCCCATTCATGCTCTCTCTCTCACTCTGCTCTCTGTCAAATAAATAAATAAAATCTTTTTTAAAAAAGATCAAAGTGTTGCCCATGCTTTAATTGCAATTGATCTTTCACATTTGAACGTCACAGGTCTTCATTAAATTATACTTCCGGGATACCCCTAGCCTTGCCAGCCTTCAGGAAGGGCTTTTACCTATTACTAAAACTGGAAAGAACAACCCGGCTTGAACAATAAATGGATGCCCACCCAAAGCAAGGAAAAAGTGAAAGGCTATGGAGGGAATTAGGGTAATTTACCTGGGCCGTAGTCTCCCCAGGATCTTGCTTTAGGTAGCATCAATAGCTCCGAGGCCTGTGCTCACCTCTTCCTTCTGACACACCTGGAATAAAGAGATCCCCGGTGATTATATTTGAAAAGGCTGTGCAAAATTCTGTACCTAGGGGCGCCTAGGTGGCTCAGTCAGTTGGCTTCTCCCTCCGAGCCTCCCCCATTTGTGCTCACCTGCTCTGTCAAATAAAATTAAATTAAAAATTTTTTAAAGCAAACAAAAAAAATAGTCTGTAGTTGTGTCTCCTTCCCCATCACCCCCAGGCTCCTAAGGTGCATTAGTGTGGTTTGAGGAATAGCCATGCCATTTTGTTTCCCACAAACATGAATGTTGTGCCCATGTCCCTTTAGGGGGTAATTGCTCAGCCCCAAAACAGTTTCACACCAATTGTAGCTTCTATTCCCCTGGCATATACCACTGAATGCTCACTGGAGAGAGGGTACCCAGGGAACAAGACCCCTCCCCAGTATCCTAGGACCTGGAAGAAGTTCCCAGCAGCCCCCAATCATTTAGTCTCACAAGGACAGGCTATGTTGCTCAGGACTTCCTGGCTTTCCAGACTAATCACCCCTATGAAAAGAGTGCATTATCCTTCATCACGTTTGACAATTTGACTTTGGAACCAGCCATTTGCCTTTAAGACTTTTACATCCCAGTCTGTCACAGCACGAGGCGTGCAGCTCTGCGGGTCCAGCCCTCCCTCAGCTTCCCAGAACATCTGGCCCTCTTGTGGAGTCACTCAAGCCTACCAGCCACCCTCAGATCCACAGGCAACCAGGCTTCCCACATCTTCACGGTTAAAGTACCGCCATATGCCTCTTCTATTCCTAGGGTTCCCCCTCTGGTTTTAGGCCCCCAGGGCTATCACAACATGGCTACCGCGGAAGTCAGCTATCACAACATGGCTACCGCGGAAGTCAGCTATCACAACATGGCTACCGCGGAAGTCAGTCCTCGCTCCCCACAGTCCTGATAACTGAATGTTACCTGTGCCTGAAAGAGTAGCCTTCCCCAGGCCCAGAGCAACTCAAAGGGAAACTGCAGCCGCACAGCGCCCTCACGTGTTACGGAGCGGTCGTGCAGCTAGGTGAACCTTGGCCTAAGAGAAAAGCCGGACTCGGGAAAACCAAACGGGAAACCCAGCAAAATTCTGGGGTCCAATGAAGCTTCGGCACACAGAATGAAAACAATTCACACTTTCGCGGACTTTTAAAACTGAGAAGGGAAGAAACATGGGCAAGGGAACACAGTAAGACAAAAGCAAAGCCAAGGTCCTTGAAAACCCGAAATACCTTAAAGGACAGGACTTCACTCAGTTGACTTGAGACTCGATTTCTCTCCACAGCTGGTTGCTTACTTAAGCAGCTGGGAGTTTTCAGAGTTAGAAACAGTCACTTGTGGGTAAAAAGTGACGTCCAAATCAGAGTATTTTAGGGAATTACTGAAGAAAAAGAAAAGGAGTTAAGTTTTCTCATTTGTTTCCCGGGCTGCCAGAACAGAAATAGAAAACCAAAGGGATTGCGAGCCATGAACTTTAGCTTTTTAACATTCACGGGAACGGGGCAGAAGTGGTTTGTGGCCAAGGGAAGACTGGTCAAAAATCAGGCCAGGCTGTTTTTCAACAGCGCTGTGTGTCACAAATGAAGCTGTCCTTCCAAAGATTAACTCATTTGATTACTAACGATTCTCATCAGGTTCTAGCAAACACTGAGCAGTTTGGTGAAGAATGCCATTTTCTAAGAGAAGCCTGCATCTAGAAGCCAACATTAAAGTATTTGGTTCTTCCTTATTCTCAACTGGAAGACAAAGCTGGTAGTGAACACTCAATGAGGCCAGGGGTTAGGAGCACATCAGGGGAAGAACGGCTTTCAAATGAGCGGTGGGAGCTACATTTTGGCCACAGGCAACTTACAAAACAACCCACAACAGCCAATATCTGACACAATCTGCTCTCTTTCAGGAACAGTCTTGTACTGGTGCTTGTTGAGTAAAAAGTTCCTTTTTTCCAAGAAAACCAACCAACTCCTTGGCCATTATTGTAGGGGCCAAGGTCAGGCCATACCCAAATGTGCCAAATTCACATTATTTGACATATTGTTTTATTTTTTTAAGATTTTATTTATTTGATATTGAGAGTGAGTGAGACAGAGCACAAGCAGGGAGCAGAGGCAGAGGGAGAAACAGGCTCTTCATTGAGCAGGAAACTGAATGCAGGGCTTAATCCCAGGACCCCGGGATTAAGACCCAAACCAAAGGCAGCCACTTAACGGACTAAGCCACAAGGTGCCCGGACATACTGTTTTAAATAAAAGTTACTTAAGGAGCAGCCAATGCAGAAAGAACACTCTGACCCTGCCCACCTTTGTATCCAGAAAGCAAAAATAAAACTCCCATATTAAAGTTCCCCTCCCTATATCAAGAGGTACAGAGACATCCGTCTCACCAGAGACAGGAAATTCAGAGCCGAGAAGTCTATACAAACAACCCTTGTTACTTTTTAGTAATTTACTACTCCAGCCCAAATTCCGTTTAGAATTCCTTACTAATTGAAGTTCCTGTTAACCTTCAAAATAAAACTGCCAGTTATTTTACCAACAAAAGAGGGTTTATTCGGGAATAGCAGAGAACTGCAATCTGAGACAAGCAAACTACAGTAAAACCATAGGTAAGTCCGTGGAATAAAGGAAAGGAACACTCTATTATAGAGGAAAAGAGGACGTTTTGAAGGCTGTCATAAATAAAAAGTCCATTGAAGTAAACTGAGAGTTGAAGTTTGCTTTTCGTTGGCTGGGCCATGACTCTTGTTGCCTGGGCCTTGGGGAGCCTTTCATCTTCCTCCATATCCCAGAAAGTAGTACCCACGTGCTAGGTTTTGCTCTTCCCATTGGGTCTACAATTCACAATGAGGCGTAGTATATGAGAGCGCCCCCTGCTGGCCTCCCAATTCCATTCTAAGTGAGATTTCCTTTTATTGATTTTGCACACTCCCTAAATTTTCTTTGTCCTGTCGGTTCCTCCCAGGTTTATCATCTCTGCCTAAAAAGAGCAGAAAGTGCCTGCTTGGTAATTTCTTTAGGTCTCAATTTCATTATTGGGCCTCCATGCGCACGAAATAAAACTTCGTTGTTGTTTTCTTTCTCCTCCTGTTAAACTGTCTGCTGTCCATTTAATTCTTAAACCAGTGGAAAGAACTTGAAGGGTAGAAGGGAAACTTCTGTCTTCCCCCACCTTAGATCAATCAGCTTCAAAACACTGGGGCATACCTGTAGTCTGAGGATCAGGTTTGTTGACCCATTACAATAAGTGAGAACAAACAATGGAGGAATTATGGGGCATCTCCCATGAATGGAAAAGGTAGTAATTACAGAGTTTGGGGGAGCGGAAGTGGAGTGTAGGTAAATGATGGTCTGAACAAAGAGAACAAAGTTTCCCAGTGAGTAGAAAAGAAGTAGTCACTCAAACAACTTCTGGCTATATTTCATCAAATGCCTTTCAGTACATGTTATAATCATATGGGGTTTTTTCCCCTTTAATTTGTAGCTTTAATGGATTAGGTTAATATGTTTCCTGATCTTCAGCTTCACTGGTCCCTTCATGGTAGGGTGCTTTCCTTGGATCCATTGCTGCAGTCTATTTGCAATTAAATGATACTTTTCTACAGCTTCCTTTCTCCCTCCTTCCTCTCTTCCTCTCTCCCTTCTTTCCTTCCTTCTTTTTGTATTGTATTATCATTGTCAGGCTTTTACATTAATGTTAGCATCAGAAAATAAGAAATGTCAATTTTTTGCTTTAAAAAAAAAAGGTTCTTATATTTTGCATCTGCAACAACCTGGCGAAAAAAATACTATTTCCTGATCATTTGCAGCTGGCTTTATCTGTATCTGTTATCCCAAGTTGCTGGATGACAGGGCAGATTTTTTTACCTCCTTGATCTAGGCAATTTTTTACTGTATCACACCCAAGCCAGGCCTTTCCTGTGCCCCCCATAATTTGCCTGCCAGCTGTTTCATGAAAATTAAGTCTTCCTCTAACTCTGATGAGGTCAAAAAAGTTCTAAGAGGGGCACCTGGGTGGCTCAGTGGGTTGGAGCCTCTGCCTTCGGCTCAGGTCATGGTCCTGGAGTCCTGGGATCGAGCCCCGCATCGGGTTCTCTGCTCGGCAGGGAGCCTGCCTCATCCTCTCTCTGTGCCTGCCTCTCTGCCTACTTGTGATTTCTGTCTGTCAAATAAATAAATAAAATCTTTAAAAAAAAAAGTTCTAAGAGTACTAACAGCAGGAAAAGCAGAGATCATCAGTACTTTGCAAATGAAGAAACCCAAGATCAAATGCTTTCTCTTGAGTCTTAACCATATTACAAGGACAAACTCCTACATGGGGAAAAAAAAGTTACACTAGGAGAGAATTATCAAGGTGACTGACCAAGAGCCTAGTAAAGGCAGGGTCAATCAGACTAGAACGGAACTCGATTTTCCAGTTTTTCTACAGCAGCAAAACTTTCACTAGAAGCAGATGAAATAATAGAGTTAACCCCTGCTGGCAACTGGAGAAGATCTTTTATTATTGCCTGACAATTTGATTAAACAAAGAAAGCCCCAAGTTATTAGATTAGTTTGGGCCAACTGAATTCAGAGCCAAAGACAAATTACATTTGAAAGTCACTGACATTTGCACATTATTGGAAATCTGAGGCCATTTCTGCTGTCAGAGATGAGCAAGCACACAAACACTTGTGACACATGGGGAGGGCGGGGAGCAGTACTGCTGTATCTTCTCCTTATTCCAAGTCAAGACCAAGAACTTGCTTAGAAAAATAAATCATTCTGGAGTCTCATCCCAACTCAGTCATGTGCTAACTCTATGTTCTTGGGCAACTACACCTCCAACGCTCCAGTTGTTGGAGTTATGAAGTAGGGATGCCGCTTCAAGATGCCTCACGGTGAGGAGCACCTGGGTGGCTCACTCGGTTGAACGTCCAACTCTTGGTTTCAGCTCAGGTCATGTTCTCATGGTCCTAGGATCGAGACCTACTGGGTTCCACACTCAGTGAGGAGTCTGCTGAAGATTCTCTCTTCTTTCCATCTCCCTCTGCCCCTCCCACTGCTCACGTGTGTGCGAGCCCGTGTGCACACGTATGCACGCGCTCTCTCCCTCTCCCTCTCTCTCTCATTCTAAAATAAATAAATAAATATTTTAAAAAGAGAGAGACTTAAAAGATGCCTAAAGATGAAATGACAACAAAAGTGGAAACACTCTGTGAGCTGTACAACACCACACAATGTAAAGTTATTATTGTCAATGGGTCAAGACCCTGATCCATCTGAGGCAAGTCTTAATGCCAAGAAGAAGGCCAGGCAGCACCAATTTCAAGATAAATCCTACATTCCAGGGATAATCCACATATAATATAAATCACTTTTAGAAGTTGTTAGAGTAAAGGCGCCTCAGTGGCACAGAGGGTTGAGCATCCAACTCTTAGTTTCAGCTCAAGTGGTGATCTCAAAGTCAGAGGATCCAGCCCCTCATCGGGCTCCACACTTACTGTAGAGTCAGCTTAAGACTCTGTCTCCCGCTCTCTTCCCCCCCTCATATATATATATATATATTTTTTTTTTTAACCAAAAGAAGCTGTTAGAGCAGTTTCTGAGCAATCCTCTTGATTACACTCACAGTCCGGCACTGAAAGTTAATTGTACTCAGGAAGGAAATGACATGTGAGGAAACCAAAGTGTATCTTGAATCCCTGATCTATGGTTGTCCCATACAGTGAGCATCTCTACAAAACAAGTTTCCTCAGATCCAATTTTAATGTCTGGTTTCTCACTGGCCCGAGTAGTTAAGTATCAGGCTTGAGCTTTCTAGTTTAAAAGCTGAATGGCAGGGGTGCCTGGCTGGCTCAGTCACAAGAGCACATGACTCTCAGGGTCTCAGGGTCGTGAGTTTGTGCCCCACATTGGGCATAGAGATGACCTAAAAATAAATAAACTTTAAAAAAAAAGAAATAAGGGCACCTGGGTGGCTCAGTTGGTTAAGCGACTGCCTTCGGCTCAGGTCATGATCCCGGAGTGCAGGGATCGAGTCCTGCATCAGGCCCCCAGCTCCATGGGGAGTCTGCTTCTCCCTGACCTTCTCCCCTCTCATGCTCTCTCTCTCTCTCTCTCTAAAAAAAAAAAAAAAGAAGAAAAGAAAAGAAATAAAACCGGACGCCTGGGTGGCTCAGTCATTAAGAATCTGCCTTCTGCTCGGGTCATGATCCCAGAGTCCTGGGATCAGTCCCCGTGTCGGGCCCTCTGCTTGGCAGGAAACCTTCTTCTCCCCTTCCCACTCCCCTTGTTTGTGTTCCCTCTCTCCCTTTGTCTTTCTCTGTCAAATGAATAAACAAAATATTTTTAAAAAATAAAAAATAAATAAAACTGAATGGCAGACAACAGATTTTGATGTAGAAGTTTAAATTCATTTAAGAATAAAAGAAAAAAAACAAGAGAGATAAAAATCAAAAGTGCCTGGATTCACTGTTGTATCTGTTAAATCATTCTACTACAACTTAACTCCCAGCAATTTTATACACTTCCCACACACTGACTACACTTGGAAATGTCACGTTTCATCTTAATCTAGGATCAAGCAAAACTGACCCTCTGCTCTAAGTCGCAGTTAACCACTTTCTTACTCGACTGGACCACTAGTTCCCAAAGACCAAAGGTTGACAGGAGAAGAAAAGAATAAACAGAAGAAAGGGAAAGAGAGAAAGAACCAGCTTACCTAAACAAAACACCAACACAATGAAGAGGTACCTACCTTGAGGACATTCAGAAAACTGTAATGATGCACGGCTATACTCTTTATATAGACTGGCTTCCAGAGCTGCAGGTTAATACCAGCACCTAGCACACGTTTTTATCTCATTAAACAGGTGTTCCCTTTAATTTTTTGTTTAAAGTAGGCTCCACGCCCTGAGCAGAGCCCAAAGTGGGGCTCAGACTCACGGCGGTGAGATCAAGACCAGAGCCAAATCAAGAGTTCAGCGTTCAACAGACTGGGCCACCCAGGGGCCCATCTTTTTTTATTTTTGGCTCAGAGCTACTCCTTAGAAAATCCTAGCCATCAAAAGAAAAAAAAAATCCTAACCATCAATAGCCTACTATGGGAAAAGCTGATGAAATCCTACTCAAGTCCATAGTTTAGTTAGTAGGATTATATGAATGTTGACTTCTTATTTTTGACATATGTACATAGTTATGTAAGATGTTCACATTGGAGGTAGCAAGGTAAAAAGTACACAGGAACTCTGTATTATCTTCCCAACTTTTCTCTAAATTTATTTAAAAAAAAAAAAAAAAAAAAAAAAACACAGCAACCAAACTGTTCCCCAGCACTGTATTCTGCAAAGCAAGGGTTGGCCTCCCACAGCTGGGTATGCCTTCCCTTGTCAGCTGCACTGCCTCCATTGTCAATTCTGAACTATGAAGCAGCATCCAATCCAGACTACACCTCTGGAAAATGGCTTCCTTGATGAGGAGGAATACTTCTAAGTGCATGGCTCTGTCCACGATTGGAGGGAACAAAGAGCTCTGAGAGACTTGTCTCTGCCTTTCTCACTCCCACCCCCTCCAGCATGAACTGGATCCTAGAATCCATCTAGAGAGCCTCAGGAGGAATGAGAAGATTGCTGGAGAAACCTCTGCTACTGGAAAGACTGTTAGCCCCTTCTCTCCTCTTGCAAATGCTCCATTCAAGAAAGCCCATCTGCCACTCCACTGCCCATTTGGGACAAATGCCAACAGGGTGACTCACAGGCAGAGTTCTCCTCTGACACTTGTTGGCAGTCTCTCTTGATGGCTAGATTTCCTGCTTAAGCAGATCTCACGGCGCTTGGTAATATCCTTAACACCCTTGAATTGCATCACTCCTACTAAGAATTCATAATGATAATCCAATGACAAGATCCCTATTAAAGACCTTAGTGGGAATTTTACTAAGTGGAGGTATTTTGTGCTAGATGACTTTTAGCTAACTACTTCCTTAAGATGGTAGATTACTTATCCCTCTTTGTCTTAAGGTTCCTGCCTCAAGTTGGGGATATTAGTATTATATTAGTATTAAAGCTAACATTCTCTACTACACAACCTCAATACATTCTGTAGCTTTTAATATGTAAAGTAATTTTTATTTTTTAAATTTATTTATTTGAGAGAAGGGGGGACAGACTCCACGCTGAGCATGAAGCCCCATGACGGGCTCAATTTCATGGCCCTAAGATCATGACCTGAGCCAAAATCAAGACTCAGACGCTTAACCAACTGAAACACCAGGGCTCAGGCCCCCAAAGGAGTTTTAAAACCTCTTGGTTAGGTCTTGCTTATTGGCAAGCTCTGTCATAAGCTGTCCATGTAACTCAGTGAAAGCTTTATAGTGGAAAGGTAAATATCTCAGACTAAGTCAATCAACTGTTCCCAATCGCTTAAAAACTTGATCCTTTATCCATCTGATATATATAGAAGGACAACCATATAAAGACACAATGAATAGGGGGAAAAATAGGGTAAGCTAATGTTTTATATCATTCACCAGAAGATGCAAGGGGTGCTGGGATAATCATGAAGGACGAGACAAGCTCCCTGCCCTCATGGAGCTTACAGACTTGTAGGGGAGAAAGGGTAAAATCTGTTCAACACGGACATCAAAATAATGATGTGGTCATAGATGCTGCACATTAGAGTAAGGCGGAAGGCAGGAGAAATCTACCTTGGAATGGACTGTAAGGAGAGGGTACTCTGGGAAGATGGCATTTGAGCTGAGACCTACAGAAAGAAAGCAGCAGCTCAGCCAAGAGGAAAGGCAGAAATCTGCCACAGCTCACGGAAACCTCTGGGGAGGGAACACTGGGCACATGGAGCAAGTGAAAACAAGTAGGGCAACAACACACCAAGCAGGGGTAAGTGGCCCACGACTGGCGGAGAGGTAGGATTAGGGACAAGGGATGTGGGGCCCTGCAGGTCATGGGATGCAGGTTGCTTTCTGTTCCAGGTATAAACAGAAGCCAAGGAAGAGCTTCAAGCTAGGGGGGGTGACATGATCTGTTTCAAGAAGGTTCCTTTTGGGGCACTTGGGTGGCTCAGTTGGTTAAGCATCTACCTTCACCTCAGGTCACGATTCTGGGGTCCTGGGATACAGTCCTGAGTCAGGAATCCCTACTCAGCAGGGAATCTGCTTCTCCCTCTCTTCTTCTGCCCCTGCACCCCCCCAACCCCACCCCCGCTCATGCCCTCCCTCTCTCTCTCCCTCTCTCAAAGAAATAAAGAAAATCTTTTTAGGGGTGCCTGGGTGGCTCAGTGGGTTAAGCCACTGCCTTCGGCTCAGGTCATGATCTCAGGTTCCTGGGATCGAGTCCCGCATCGGGCTCTCTGCTCAGCAGGGAGCCTGCTTCCCTCTCTCTCTCTCTCTCTCTCTCTCTGCCTGCCTCTCTGCCTACTTGTGATCTCTCTCTGTCAAATAAATAAATAAAATATTTTTTAAAAAAAGAAAAGAAAATCTTTTTAAAAAAATGGTATTCAGGGGGTACCTGGGTGGCTCAGTGGGTTAAAGCCTCTGCCTTTGGCTCAGGTCATGATTTCAGGGTCCTGGGATTGAGCCCCACATCGGGCTCTCTGTTCAGCAGGGAGCCTGCTTCCCTCTCTCTCTCACAAGATAGACAGGCCATGGTAACAAGAAGCACATATGTTCAATTGTGTGGGACTACAAATCAGTTTTGCTGGCAAGTACTGAATCTTTGAGGTTCCCTGAAGCACGACATAAACCCGATACTAAATTAAATAAACATATTTTTTCCATGGGAAAGGAGGGGTAGGTTTGGGTCTTACTATGTTAAATATGATTTTAGCTAAGTACAAATTTCAGGAGCAGTGATAAGGTGTTAAAATCCATAGGAAGGGGGCGCCTGGGTGGCTCAGTGGGTTAAAGCCTCTGCCTTCGGCTCAGGTCATGATCCCAGGGTCCTGGGATCGAGCCCCGCATCGGGCTCTCTGCTCAGCAGGGAGCCTGCTTCCTCCTCTCTCTCTCTCTCTCTGCCTGCCTCTCTGCCTGCCTGTGATCTCTATCTGTCAAATAAATAAATAAAATCTTTAGAAAAAAAAAATCCATAGGAAGTTTTTTGCCTCTGGTGAAGCAGGGAGTCCCCAGGGGTTATCATTTATCATTCAAACACAGAAAGGGCAAAGCAAATTATTTCTGGCTTTTTTAATATTATGAAGGTGGCACAACCTTATGAAAATTACACATTTTAAATGCAGAGTTTCTAGCAATTCCACAAAACCTGGAGATGTTGAATCTTTATTCTCTCTGACCTGCTCGTCTCCTTGCTCTCTGTGTCTCACAAGATCAAGTCAGACTTTTGGAAGGACCCAAGGACTCCTTTCTCACCCCCACTCCCCATCATAGTGGATCATTGCATTAGTTAACCTAGCACTGAATAAAAACTAATCCCAAAACCTGATAGCCTCAAATAACAAATATGTAGAAGTTTCTGTGTCAAAAATTTGAGAGGGGCCTAGTGGGTGGTTCTGATTCAGGGTCTGCCCTGAAGTCACAGTCAAGGTGCTGGCCTGGGCTAAAGTCAGCCTATACTGAAAGAGAAGTAAAGCCTGTGGCTAAAGGATCCAACTCCAAGCTCACTCATGTGGCTGTTGGACAAAGGACTTAGCTCACACCTCATGGGTCATACCATAGGGCTAGCTGTGTCCTCACAACACAGCAGCTGCTTTCCCCAAAAGGCAATGATCCACGACAGAGAGAAGAAAAGAGGAAACCACAGTGCAATTACGACGCAGTCTTGGGAAGTTAGACAGCATCACTCCTGCCATGTTATTCATTAGAAATAAGTCTCTAAGTCCAGCTGACACTCAACGAGGAAGAAATTCAACTCCACATCTTAAAAGGAGGAGCACCGGAGAATTTGTGAACCTATTTTGCAAACACCATTACCACCCGCAACAAAAACAAGTGCCTTTCTCTGCCCAGCAGAGGAAGTTTCTATTAAATATTACTAGTGTCTTGTGGTTGCCAGTTAACAGTAGTTGAGTTGCTTAGTAAGAAAACAAAATGATGGTGACCTACTCTATCATGTGGGACATCATTTTGATGCAATTGTGGCCATCATCACGATCAGGCAAGCTATCCCAGAATCCCAGAGGTTACAGAACAAGAAGAGTCACAAACCAAATTATGATAAAAATAACAAATACAGTTTATTTAATCAGTTTAAGATACAGTGAGGAACAAGAGGGAAGAGATAGGATAGTTCAATAGACTTAGAATAAGATACAAGCAGGGGGGAAGGACCACCCATCTAAATCCTTAGAATGTTCTCCTCTTTCTCTTCTCTCCACCTCTCCCTCTCTCCAACCCCCCACCCACATTAGCCTTCCCTCACTGATGGTGTAGTTATATATCACAAACTGAAGATTCCTGACACCAATGATATGCACTTGTTGGAAAGCTGCAGGGACAAAGAAGTGAGGACACAGAGCTTGTCAATAAGCCTACTCAACACCAATGAGATTCATCTGTTTTTCTTGGGAAGAACACATAGGAGGCCATAACTGTACCCTACAGGATGTTTGTTACCAATGGGTGGCCAATTTGGGATGACGTAACTGTCAACCAGAGGCAGCATGACCGTGACTGGGTCTTCATCTTGCCATCACCACCCTCTATGCATAAGAACAGTCTTGCCTGTTTGATTATATATTCCATTTATCTTATCTTTTAACACAACTTTTTTTAAAGATTTTATTCGTCAGAGAGTGAGAGAGAGCACAAGCAGGGGGAGCAGTAGGCAGAAGGAAAAGCAGGCTCCCCACTGAGCAGGGAGCCTAATATAGGGCTAGATCCCAGGACACCGGGATCATGACCTGAGCCGAAGGCAGACGCTTAACCAAGTGAGTCACCCAGGCTTCCCATAACCCATCTTTGAGATGAGTAACTTACTACCCAAATTTAAAACCTCTTGTAATTCAGCATCTGTGTGGGCCAATAAAGAATTTTGCCTGTTATCTTATGAGCTGCTAGCTTACTATTTATGCTTACCATTTGTTATGACTTTCATCTATCCCATTTACTTTCTTTTCTACAGCAGAACTGAACCACTGAATTAGACTAAAAATATGAATGACAGCAGTTGTTTCATTCTCCAGTATTACCCCAAGCTCCTCATTTTCCACCGTTCCTAAAAGCAGACAGCCCGTTCTTAACTGGGAGACCCTGTCTTCTCCCAATATGGATTCAGATTGTATGATCTCTAAATTTATTTTTTTTAAGATTTTATTTATTTATTTGACAAACAGAGATTACAAGTTGACAGAGAAGCAGTCAGAGAGAGGAGGAAGCAGGCTCCCTGCTGAGCAGAGAGCCCGATGTGGGGCTCGACCCCAGAACCCTGGGATCACAATCGGAGCAGAAGGCAGAGGCTTTAACCCACTGAGCCACCCAGGCGCCCCACATTGTATGATCTCTTAAAGAAATGAATGAGAACACTTACGAGAGGTGCTTAGGTCACTGAGCAATGGAGCTGCTTGGCTGACAGCTCTCCTGGACAACAGTAGGTCTCGCTATTCATATTCACATCACCTACCCCCCCGCTACTGCCTGTTGACCAACCAGTGAAAAACACCAAGGTCTACCCAGAATAATGCAGGATACTTAGTGGATGCATTCAGGAACCAGACAGGATCCAGAGAGCCTCTTACGTGAGTTCTCTGGAAACAGAAGCCATGACAGAGTTTGCGGTGCAAGATGCTTACTAGCAATTAATATGTTTGAAAGGAAGGGGGAGCAGAAGGAGAAGCTGAGGTACAGAACAGGCCTGATACAGCCTCATTCAATCCAAAGGGAATCTTTGAAGGCAGAACTGCCCGACAAAGAGCGAGCGACTGTCTGGCTCCATCAGTAGAGCATGTGACTCCTGATCTTGGGTTTTAAGTTCAAGCCCCATGTTGGGTACAGTGATTACCTAAAAATAAAATCTTAAAAAATACTGTACACCAGAGTTGTCTCCCATCCAGTCAAAATCGCAGGGCCTTTAGACCAACCACTGCCTCCTTCAGCCATCAGATGTGGGCTGTCCTCGAAGGGCCTGACCTCCACAAGGCTGCTCTTCTAAGATGAGGTCATCCCTGGAAGTGCTCAGAGAGCTGGAAGCTGCCTGCTGACTGCCCTCCTCACCACCGGGTAGCAAATCTTTCCTTGGAGAAGGTATCCAGGATACCTCTGTGTTGAACACAGAGGTAGAACTTTCCCTGTGAAATGGGATGTGGTTTTCTTGACAAGGAGGAGAGAGGATTCAGACAGAGATTTGAAGCAGAGGCCAAACCTAAGGGTAGAAAAGCCAACTGGCAGGGAGGGGAAGTTGGCGAAGCGTGGCCTTTTCCAGGGGAAGACCAAGGTCTCTGTACATCTCTCAGGAAATGACAAGTCAAATGAAGCGAGAACTTTAATTTCTATCTCTGCTCTCTGTTCCTCTTTTCTAAAAATGCTTTATCCCTTTAGGGACACAGTAGCCAAAGAATATCCCTCATATCTCTGAGAGAGAAAAACAATGGGGATTTCAGGCCCTGGAAATCTTCCCACAGTTAAGCCAGATGCCACAGGACGCACTAAGCCTCTTAAAAAAATGTTTTGGAAAGAACATATGCCAAAAATAATACCAAGCCTTCTTCTGGGTGTATTTATAAATAAGCAAATGATACCTCTTAAGGAAGGGAGGGATCCCAGTGAAATCCTGGTTTACTTAACAAACTTCCCATATTGTGGACTAAAGTAGCTTTTTCTGAAATGTTTGCCTACCAGAGTAAAAGTCTAACCTATGTTCTAAATTTTCAGTTCAGCCACAGGTTCCTATCCACAGTGGGTGGATTAGTCAGGACACCGAAGGGAGTAATCCCTAAACTCTCAGGAACTTAACAAAACAAAAGATTATTTCCCATTCAAATAAGACAGTAACACTCAGAGGGAGACTGTGCTACACGAGTAAGCCCCTCAAGTAATAAGACCTCCACCATCTTGTTCTACCATTCGGAAAACACGTCTTCCACTCAGTTCCACATGAGACTCATGATCTGGAATCCAGTCACATACACGAAACCTAAACACAATGGAATTTGGGGATTGGAATCTTCTTGTGTATCTGGATACTAGAAGGTGAAAGGGGATTTGGTGAGCACATAGTGTGGCCTCTGACACAATGAGAACAGCTGGCTGTCAGGTTCTGCACAAGAACCTGGTGAACCCCCAAACCCACTGGTCAGGTGCTCTTACTTTTGTCTGGGTTGAGTATTCTCAGACATGGAACTGCATACTAACAACACTGAGTAACTGCTTCTGGAAAGAGAACATTAAATTGTATTTTGGAGACAAATTGGCACCTAGCTTATCTATAGACCTTGAAATTGTTGAGATATAAAATAGAGAGCGCAGGGACATCTGGGTGGCTCAGTTGGTTAAGGGTCTGCCTTCGGCTCAGGTCATGATCCCAAGGTCCTGTGATCAAACCCCACATTGAACTCCTTGCTCCATGGGGAGCCTGCTTCTCCCTCTCCCTCTGCCTGCCACTCCCCCTGCTTGTGATTGATCTCTCTTTCTCTCTCTCTGACAAATAAATAAAATATTTTTTAAGAAATGCTAAGCATAACTAAAAAACTCCATTAATATGTTCAGGCACTAATAATATTTTAGAAGGAGTCTTGACCATTTCAAGAAAACCAGACTCAAGGGGACTGGTGGTCTGGCAAAACACCAAGAAGCAAAATAACCGATTCCTCAGAAGATAAGGTAGCTCCCTGAGGTAGTTTCTGTGAACTATCTTTTAAAACTATGAGTAAGCAGAATGTTTCCAGGACATTCATGCCATCTGAACACATGGATAAATACGACATCTGAATATCTTTTATTCACTCTATCTCTTTCTCAGTTCAGTAAAACCATGATGAGAAGTTGAATCACTGTACTATACACCTGAAATGAATGTAACATTGTATGTCAATTTTGCTCAATGTAATATTTTACAGTGTAATACTGTGTCAATTTTACTCAAAATTTATTTTTGATAAAGTTTTTTTAAAGATTTTATTTATTTGTTTTGTCTGAGAGAGAGCGCGTGCACATGCACACGCGCAAGCGTGAGTGGGGAAGGGGCAGAGAGAGAGAGAATCTCAAGCAGGCTCTGCGATAAGCATGGAGCCCGACTCAGGGCTCGAGCCCACAAACTGTGAGATCATGACCTGAGCCTAAACCAAGAGTTGGATGTTCAGCCGACGAGCCAACCAGGGGCCCCCAGATAAAAAAAATTTTAATGCAAAATATGAATAAATAAAACCATGATAGACAGGTACCAGCACGTTTTCTCACTGAAACAAGTAGATGATTTACTTTCACTCTGCAAATATTCTAGGTACTCAAGCCTAAATATCTGCAAGTTGCTACAGTAAGAGACTGTACTTAGTGGAGGCCTCAGCAACCAGTTATATTCAGCCAAGATTAGTTTTCTGCTGCCAACGCAATTGAAAATTTTTTTTAACAATGTATAGAAGTTTTCCCTTTTTGCTTTAAAAAAATCCTGACTTTTGCTCCCTTAGTGGGTGACTCTTTGGGTTGCTACCCAAATCTGTGTTTCTCGAATTCCAATTCTTTAATCCCAAATGAAAGTTCTCGCTAAATTATCACCTCCTGACAACTCAGATTGACAAATTCATGCATCATGAACCTTACTTCGTATAGAAGGATATAGGTAATTAAATAAATGGCTTTAACAAAATCATGTACATGCCATTATTGAAGGAGAATTAAAGGAATATGTGGCAGGAATACTTAAACTAGAGAAGGCAATCAAGAAAGGTTTCTTGTAGGAAGTGATTTTTCAGCCAGATAGAGGATGCTGCAGATCATTAAGATAACAGAGGGGGTGCCTGGGTGGCTCAGTCAGTTAAGCATCTGCCTTCAGCTCAGGTCATGATCCCAGGGTCCTCAGATTGAGCAAGGCATCGGGCTCCCCAATCAGTGGGAAGCCTGCTTCTCCCTCTCCCATTCCCCCTGCTTGTGTTCCATCTCTCGATGTCGCTCTCTCTGTCAAATGAATGAATAAATTCTTTAAAAAGAGAGATAGAGGAAATGGAGCAGTTATGGTCAAGAAAATGAACAAATTTACTCAAGACCTGCTGCGTGAACTTCTAGTGCCTACATTCAAGTGATGACATTTTGGTGGCAGTCGGAAGAATCTTGTCTGGAGCTCACATGACAGATCTGACTTGGGAGTCCTCACCCTGTGTTTGGTAAAGGAAGCCACAGGACAAAGAGAGTTCACCCGCTCAGAGAACACATAATAAGAAGAGAAACTGCCGAGGGCAACGTCATGAAAGACTAAAAAAACACCCTGAAACAAGTAGAAGAAAAGGAGTCAGAGTGCTGCCAGAAAAGCAGGTAGAAACCCAAGAGCATGGTGCTCCTTCTAGAAGCAAAATGGAAGAGCGCTTCACGGAGACGGGGAACAATGAGTGCTGTTGAAAGCCAAAGAAAATGACAACTAAGAAATGTGCACTCGATTAGCAATAAGCGGCTGATTGATAAACAGAAAAATCAAGATTGAGCCGAGTACAGAGCCAGAATACAGATCGGTAAGGAGTGGAAGCTGAACTTGGAAAAACATCAAGTACAAGCAACTTGCTCTAGAAGTCTGGCTGTGAAAGGGTGTCGAGAGAGCTAGAGAATGAGATAACAAGGAAATGAGAAGGAATTGAAGAAGCAAGAGGTGAAACAGGATGGGACAAAAAGAAACCTTTTCATACAAGCCTAGGTGAGGACAGCAGCCAGGAAAATGCGCTCTTCACAGGAAAGAAAGTGCTCCAGAAAATGAACAGTTATTACAAACTTATATACTTTTTTACATCTTGTAAAAACTTGGAAGTTTATAGACTGGCATACAGGCAGGAATCAGGAGTTTTAACATCTAGGAATGCAGGGAGTAGGAGCACTGATGGCTATCTCAAGGACAAGATGGGTTTTCCTTTAGGCCACTCATTCACAAAGCAGGTGCACAACCTATGCATCGCGGGCCATAAAACGGGCTTTTGGTTTAGACAAAGTTTATGTACATTCATGCTGACTTAGAAGGTAATCTAAAATGGCTTCCCTTCGATCTCAGGCTTTTGGGAGTTTTTTTCTTGCATCACTCTTTAATGGGAGAAATTTAAGCACATTTACATTTTGATGGAAAGAGAGCATAAAAAAGAAAAGGTTAAAAATAATGGGGGGGCGGGGCGGGAAATGCAGAGATGGAGAGGAAGAGAATAAAAATAGCCAGAAATGATAGGAATTAAGAAAGAAACAAGCCCAAGGTGGAGTGATCAAAAAATGGTAATAAAGGAGTCATTTGACAGCAAACCAAATTTTATTTCAGCTTCAACCTCTCTCAGGAATGTCACCTCGTGACAGTGGATCTGAAATTCCCTGATCAGCACTAGGGAGGCATAATCTGCAGGTTAAAAACCCTGTTGTTTTCTTCCCCACGCCACCCCCACCCCCAAAAGCAGCCCCCCGGGGCCTGAAAGGATCCTTTTTATTTTGCCAGTGACTTCCTTTCTCTGCCCTCCTGCCTATAAACACCTTCCATTTTGTACAACTCCTCAGAGCATCTCTCCGCTTGCTGAATGAGACGCTGCCCATTTCCTGAACCGCTTAATAAAGCCCATTAGATCTCAGATTTACTCGGTCGAGTTTTGTTGTTTCACAATACTAAAAGAGAGCACAGGTTCTACTAGAACTGGAAGGAATGAGGGGCACCTGGCTGGCTCCAATGGTGAAGTATGCAACTCCCGATCTTGGGGCTGTGAGTTCTAGCCCCACCCTGGGTGCAGAGATTACTTACAAATAAACAAACTTTTTTTTAAAAAGTGCCACCTGATCATAAAGGATATTCATTTATTTAACAAACATTCAGCTAGTACTAGAGTAGATATTACGAGGAAACTTCAATGAAAAACATAATGCCTTAATTTTATGAGCAGGGGCGGTGGGGAGACCACCCCACCCCCCCCAGTAAATGGCAGCTCCACTATTCCACCATTGATCTAGTTGCTCTGAAAAGAAACCCAGGAATCAGCCTGAACTCCTGCCTTCCCCTCAGCTGTTCTCTGCCACCTTCCTCCCCTCTGCATGCACGTGCAAAAGTTCGCAGGTACGCAAGTACGCACTGTGCACATAAAGCGCATGCGCACGTACGCAAGCGTGCACATAAGCACATGTACAGGTAAGCACGCGCGCATGTAAACACATGCACACATATGCACACGCACACAACCAACTCACTGGGAAGCCCTGTCAATTCTAATTTCAAAACAGGTCTGGAATGTGACTGCTATTTCCATCTCCATTACCTTAACCTTGGTCCACACCACCAGTACTTTTCATATGCACTACATATGCATTATTCTGTTAAAGAATTTTTCAAAAAATCAACTGAGTAAGGGTTAAAGGATTATTTGGCTTTATTCAGTTGTTCAATTGGGCGGCATCCAGTCTAGATAGTAGAAAGGCGTTCTAAAGAACTATACAGGCAAGAGATTTTATTAGCAGAAGGGAGTAGGAACAAGGAAGGCAAAAGTCGGATTGGTTTTTGCAAGACTATTTTCCTTACAGGGGATGGTAGGGATTTATCAAGCCGATCACCTAACTTGCGTTATTCAGGCAATTCCTGATTGGCTAGTTTAAGATTCCAACTCGGGGGCAGCCAGAACTCTTAAGGCTCAGTTTGGTGACATGGGGCTTAGCAATGAGCAACTCCATTCCTGCTGTGTAGTCTTTTAACACCCCCTAACTTGTCTTCTCTTCATATCCATTCCTATCTCTTTCCACCCACTTTCCACACAGGGGCTAAAACATAGATCACATCATTATATGTCCCTATGTACAATCTCCCAACTGGGTCCAACTGCTCAGAAAATAAAATCCAAAATCCTCCCCATGCCCTGTAAGACCATGAATATTCTCCTTCTCACCTTTCCAAATTCATCCTTACTACCTTTTCCTTGTTCAAAACACCTTCTCCACATGAGCCCCATCTAAGTTCCTAGAATATGCTACATTCTATTATCAACTCCCAGCCTTTGAGCTTCCTGTTTCTCTGCACAGGGAATGTTTCCCCCAGCTTTTTGCATGGCTTTCTCTTACTCAACTTCAGTCTCACTCTCGAAAAACACATGTCTGGGCAATTCCACAAAAAGTGTCTCACTTTCCTCCCTAGGGAAGCCTGGCTGGCTCAGTTGGTAGAGCATGAGACTCTTGATCTTGGGGCTGGGAGTTTGTGCCCCATGTGGGGTGTAGAGATTACTCAAATAAGTTAGTTTTTAAAAAATAAAAATGGGGCGCCTGGGTGGCTCAGTCATTGGGTGTCTGCCTTCCGCTCAGGTCATGGTCCCAGAGTCCTGGGATCGAGCCCCATGATGGACTCCCTGCTCTGCAGGAAGCCTGCTTCTCCCTCTCCCACTCCCCCTGCTTGTGTTCCCTCTCTCACTGTGTTTCTCTCTGTCAAATAAATAAATAAATATTTAAATAAATAAATAAAAATGATGAGGCGCCTGGGTGGCTCAGCTGCTTAAGCAACTGCCTTTGGCTCAGGTCGTATTTCTCAGGGTCCTGGGATCAAGCCCCGCACTGGGCTCCCCACTCAGCATAGACTCTATTTGTCCCTCTCTCTCTGCTCCTCGCCAACTTGGGAACGTTTGCGCTCTCTCTTTCAGTCCAAAATAAATAAACATATAAATAAAATCTTCAAAAAAAGAAATATAAAAGTGAAAAATAAATTGTAAAAAATTGTCTCACTTTACTCCCTATCTCAGCACTTTAATGATTCCCATTATAACACTTATGACAATCTGTAGTACTTTTATGTGTTTCCTTTTGTTGTCTGTCGTCCCGACCTGAATTCTATGAGGGCAAGGACTATGTATGTCTTGTCCTCAGTTCTTAGAGTAGTGCCTGGCATACAGCAGGTATAAAAAATGTAGCTTGAATAAACAAACTGATGAAAAACAACGACCAATAAAGCAGAATCAAATTGTACTGAACGACATGAAAGTTCTGAGAGCCTAAGAAGAGATGATACATTCTCCTCATTAAATAAACATAATTACAATGAGATAACACTTAAAGCAAACCTCATCTGTGCTCCTAGAAGTCAGGAGGATGGTTTCTCTTGGGAGGAGCACATGAAGTGACTACAAGGGAGCATGAGTCAGGCTTCTGGGGAGCTGGTAATGTTCTGTTTCTTTATTTGGCTGCTAACTACCTGGTTGTGTTCAGTTTGTGCGATTTTCTGGGTATTTAGTGTATTTCAGTAGAAAGTTAAAATTGAGAAAAAACACAGTGTAGGGACACCTGGGTGGCTCAGTGGGTTAAAGCCTCTGCCTTTGGCTCAGGTCATGATCTCGGGGTCCTGGGATCCAGCCGCACATCAGGCTCTCTGCTCAGCAGGGAGCCTGCTTCCCCCTCTCTCTCTGCCTGCTTGCGATCTCTGTCTGTCAAATAAATAAATAAATCTTTGAAAAAAACCACACAGTGTATATGGAGGACATGATATCAAAGTACAATGGCTGCTATTCATAATGGTGGCCCAAGTCATCAAAAAGATTATGTTTAGGGGCAGCTGGATGGCTCAGTTGAGTAAATGCCTGCCTTCAGCTCAGGTCATGATCCCAGGGTCCTAGGATCGAGTCCCACGTCAGGCTCCCTGCTCAGAGGGGAGCCTGCTTCTCCCTCTCCCTCTGCCTGCTGCTGCCTACTTGTGCTTTCTATCTCTCTGTCAAATAAATAAATAAAATCTTTTAAAAAAGGATTATGTTTCTTGGGAACCACTTTCAAAAAACTTCAATGTATTATGTATAGTATAGTTTCTAAAAAATTTATAATGTATAGCGTATATAATGTATAATGTAGTTTTTTAAGAAGATTTTATTTATTTGTCAGAGAGCGAGAGACAGAGAGACCAAGCGTGTGCACAAGCAGGGGGAGCAGGAGGCAGAGGGAGAAGCAGGCTCCCCGCTGAGCAGGGAGCCCAATGGGGGGATTCGATCCCAGAACACTGACAGCATGACCTGAGCCAAAAGCAGATGCTTAACTGACTGAGCGACCCAGGCATCCCTATAATGTAGTTTTCTGAAAGATTTCCACTCAAAATCGGTAACATTATGCCACCTATTAGATGGGTCTGTTACCTGAAAAACTGACTCAAGTGGAATGCCTTGTGCCTCAGTGATGCCATTAGAAAAACCACAAGAACCAAGATAGGATACTGCTCCCATTTTTACAGAAGAGAACACTGAGGTTCAGGGAAGTCACCCGATTTCCTTACAGCTGCACACGGAGAAAGTGCGATCAAGTTCCTCTGACTCCAGGAGCAGTGCGGTGTGCTTCTTACCCTCTTGGTTTGAGTACATGGAAATCTGGAAGAGAAAAGGCAGTGGGGTTGGGTTAGGCCCTCTGAGGGAGAAAGGTCTGTTAAGATGCTCTGTAGGTGGTCCCCATATTCAACACTTGCCTTAACATGTCCCATGACTCCCCCTTACTTCCTCTGAGTGGCACTTGGCATTCGTTGGAAGAATGAATACTATTCTTCAACAGGTTTCACTAAGCCTTACTACAGATACAGCTAGGCTCTCAGAAGAACTATCTTTTATTTCTAGGGGCCTCTGGTACATCTACCTGTTCCTTGGTTGTAGAGAGTAATAAATACAAACAGAAAGGACCCTGCAAAATGACTATCTTCTGTTGGGGCCTAGAAATCTCACCTCAAAGCTGATAGAAACATTTGAGCTAATGCTTGAGTAGCAACTCCTTCAACATCCAAGTTCTAGACTGATTGATTTAGGATCTGATCAAGGACTATTAGGTCCAGCATGAATGAAGGTGTGGGAGGTCAGAGGAAAAAGAAGGTGTGAGGCCCACTTTGGTATACAGCAGTCCTGGGACCAGGATCCTATCAGGTCTGGAGGGCTTGGTGCAGACCTCTTCCTGGGGCAATAAGATGACATGTGTAATTCACACAAAGCCCATACAGCCACGGAACCCCCATGTAGGCCTCAGAAATGGCAATCGTGTCCCAGGAAGAACCTGAATTCCATCCGAAGTTCTAAGGTAAAGCACTAGATAGGACCAAGAATGCGAAGAAGACCTGAGACCATATAAGGTTTAACAAAGCCACACTCAACCTCTCAGGCCTGTGGAAGATCAGATATGGCAGAGAAATCGTTCCTCACCCTCAAAGAATTCTAAGTCTTGCCAGGGTTTTCAATCCTGTTGTGATCCATTATCCCAGATTCCACTTTGAGGACTGAGACACTCATTGTCCCAACTGCTGGGAATGTTGGCGGCTGGTTTCTCTCTGCTGAAGCCTGTCCAGGTGTCACCAAAAGCCAGAAAGAATCAACTACCTCACGGTCATGCTCTTTTTCTTGGAGTAGACCTCATCCACTGATGGATCAAGGTTAGAGTGGAAAGACTGGTCCTCTTATCTCAGGGTCAATAGCAACTCCAAAGGGTCACCCCCAGCTTCAGAGCTCCCTGGGAGATGAGCTGAGCACTTTGCTCTGTCTCCAGCACAGTTTGCCACCACCAGGCCTTGCTCCTTCACGTTCCCAGAGGTGGATCCTGGGAATGGTCCCGAATACACTTCTATACGCTAAGCTTTACACTAAGCTCTGGCTCAGGGTCAACTTTCTGGTACTAGGGACTCTGGCCTCAAACAATTCCTTATAAAATATAGAAAACATTCTAAGTTGGGGAAACAGAAAGCCCTTGGGTATAAATAGCTAAAATATGAATGCAACAGAAAGTATCTTCCTTAGAATGTTGTTTTAGGAGTGGTAATACATGAAACTTTGAAAAGAGGTGGGTAGGACACTGCAATTTACAAAATAATTTAGTTTCAACTTAGTTTCAGTTTTAGGGAGATGTCAGCCTACAGCTATTTTAGAACTAGAGTCCCAGGCAGATGTGCTGAGTGTTCATTTGTGGTAAATTTTTCATGGATAGACCAAGGGTTGATATTTTTAATGTCTAAGAAGCTCATATACATCAATAAATAAAAACATGGACACTTCAAAAGTTATAAATGTTTAATGCCATGAGTAGATAACTCAAAAGAAAGCAAATATTATGAACAAATCACCTCCAGTAATATAAAATGCAGTTAAAAGAGAACAATGTTTTCTCTATTAAATTAGCATACATGAAAAAAATTGTAAAACGCCTAACCCTGGTGAGTCTTCAATGCAACGCATTCTTACCATCGGTGTGGTACAAATTGGCATAGTTTTTTGGGGAAGTACTGTAACATTTCATATTAAAACTAAAAGATTAATAATTTTTATGTTAAGGTAATTCCATTTCTTGGAACCGTTCCTAAAGAAACAATTCCAAATACTAGAAAAGCTTTGGTCTACACATTTTTTTCATTACAGTATTAATTCAAGTTGCAAAGACATGAAAACAAATAAATGTGAAACGTGTAAAGTAAGTCAATATATGCATCCAATGGGCTGCTGTGCCATCACAAAGTGATTACAAAGAATTCATAAAACATGAAAACGTTCCTCTAACTTCATGCTGAGCAAAAGAACAAAAATACATACATTCTGTATTCCCTCTCTGCTGTTAAGTACAAAAGATCTCTTCCACCTAATATCACTTTTAAACAATTATATCCTGCATTTAAAATATTTTTTCTCACAGGGGCACCTGGCTGACTCAGTTGGCAGAGCATATAACTCTTGATCTCAGGGTTGTGGGTATAGAGAGGATGGAAAAACAAACAAACAAACAAAATCTTTTTTTTCCAAGATTTTATTTATTTATTTGTCAGAGAGAGAGCACAAGCAGGGGGAGCAGCAGGCAGAGCAGGCTGAGGGAGGACCAGGCTCCCCACCAAGCAGGGAGCCCAATGCAGGACTCCATCCCAGGATGTGGGATCATGACCTGAGCTGAAGACAGATGCTTAACCGACTGAGCCACCCAGGAGTCCCAAAACCAAAAAATCTTTAAAAAATATTTTTTCTGGGGCACCTGGGTGGCTCAGTTGGTTAAGCAGCCAACTCTTGATTTTGGCTCAGGTCAAGATGTCCGGGTTGGGAGATTCAGCCCTGCATAAGGCTCCACACTCGGCAGGGAGTCTGCTTGTCCCTCTCCCTCTGCTCCTCTCCCAACTCACTCTCTCTCTCTCAAATAAATAAATAAAATCTTAAAAAACATTTTTTCGTGGGCGCCTGGGTGGTTCAGTTGGTTAAGCGACTGCCTTCGTATCAGGTCATGATCCCGGAGTCCCGGGATCGAGTCCTGCATCGAGCTCCCAGATCCAAGGGGTGGGGGGTGTCTGCTTCTCCCTCTGACCTTCTCCCCTCTCATGCTCTCTCCCACTGTCTTTCTTTCAAATAAATAAATAAAAATCTTTAAAGAAATATTTTTTTTCTCACAACAATTTAAAATACTGAAAAGATCTTACCTGTATCAGTTTTCCATAATTTTAAGATGCTCCATTATCATGTTGGGTAAGATCCATTCACATAAACGTTCTCCAGACTGAAGGATTCATTGAAACTGACTGGAATACAATACAGGGTAAGACATCATCCCACTGTACAATGGCTTCCAAGACTTTTAGGTCTTTTAAACATCCCAAAGCACTGGATCATTGCCCTAGCTCTATTTGCTCCAGCAAATGCGGTAAAACCACTTTATTTACTGACCTACCAAAAGGATTTTGCCTCAAGGTTACTCAACCCAGAAAGCCATCAACAGTGAAGCCCAAGGACCCAAGAATGTTCATCATGCACCAGTTAGACCCCATGTTATCTGTGCAGTCTATAACCTGATGTGAAGGTGCTACCTTTATGTTTTGTACAAACGTTCCAAAGTAAAATCCACAGTGAAGTACGAGAGACACAAAAATGACTCTACTTTATTTCTCTGCATTTTCTGAACAATAATCCTTGAGCAAAGAAATGCTCATGAAATGGCTTGTTCTATGACTTATTTCCTTAGCCCTGCTGCCCGAAATGAGTTTGACACAAAGAAAAGTCTATTTCTTTACTGGAGCAGGACTGGTGGTCACTTTTATGTCACTAAGAAATGTGTTCATTGAATACTTTGAATGTTTGTTTATTTTTACATTTCAAACCAAAAAAATGTGGTGATAAATTTATCATCTGTCTTCTTGTAATACAAGTTTTCAAAAATTATTCCTAATACGTGTTAAAATGCCTTAGCTCTTTAAATATAAAATCAATGGTTTCATTTTCCTCTTTTTTTAAAGTAATCTCTATCCCCAACATGGGGTTCGAACCCACATCCCCACAATTAAGAGTTGCATCTCTATTAATTGAGCCAACCTGGTGCCCTGATGGTTTCATTTTCCATAATTGAACTTTATTGTCCCATTTCTTTTCAATGGGATAGGATTTTCCTTAAGAGGGAAACAGGAATTTAGATTTTAAGAACAGGTAACATTTGTTACAACAATACTCTTAGTTGTCCCAACCACACATGGAAATAGACTCCTATACCAAAAAAAAAAAAAAGAAGAAGAAGAAGAAAAGAAAAAAGAAAGCTTTCTCTTTATTATAGCAATCACATCAAATCCATTTTGACACGGTAACACTTTTTTTTTAAATATTTTATTTATTTATTTGTCAGAGAGAGAAAGACAGAGCACAAGCAGGTAGAGTGGCAGGCAGAGGCAGAGAGAGAGAGAAGCAGGCTCCCTGCTGAACAAGGAGCCCAATGTGGGACTTGATTCCAGAACCCTGGGATCATGACCTGAGCTGAAGGCAGCGGTTTAACCGACTGAGCCACCCAGGCATCCCCAAGGTGACACTCTAAATATTCAACAAAATATTGCAAAAATTTGGAGGCATTGGAAATTCTGTACATTGCTGCTAGGATGTAAAATAGCACAACCCCTTGGAAAACAGTTTGGCAGTTTCTTAGAGGGAAACATAACAACTGTGTGACCAGGTGTTGCATTTGCAGGCATTATCTAAGAGAAATGAAAGCAGAAGTCCATACAAGGACTTGTATGTGAATGTTCGCAGCAGCTCCATCTGTCATAACCAAAACTAGAATCAACCCAATGTTCAAGAGGTGAATGGATAAACAAAATGTGGTAGATCTACAATTGCCCAGTATCCACAAACACCCAACATCCGCAATAAAGCATAATGAGGGGCGCCTGGGTGTCTCAGTCGGTTAAGCAACTGCCTTTGGCTCTGGTCGTGACCCCAGGGTCCTGGGATAGAGCCCCGCATGGGGCTCCCTGCTCATCGGGGAGTCTGCTTCTCCTTCTCCCTCTGCCCCTCCCCACTGCTTTTGCTCTCCCTCCCTTTCTCTCTCAAAATAAATAAACAAAATCTTTAAAAATAATAATAAAACAGCATAAGCTGAGATACATAAGACAACATGTATGAATTTCAAAATAATATCCCGAGGAAAGAAGCCAGATTTTTTAAAAAAGAATATATTCTGTCTGAGTCAGCATATACAATGTTATAGAAAATGCAAACCAATCTAGAGTAAGAGAAAGCATTATCAGCGGCTGCCAGGGAGTTAGGTGTAGTGAGGGGATGATGAAGCCCCCCAAGGAAACTTTTGGAGGTGGTGGATATGTTCCTTTTCTTAATCATGGTGGTGGTTTCAGTGTGCACACATATGCTAAAACATATCAAATTATACTCCTCATATGTGTGCAGTTTGTTGTGTGTCAATTATATTTCAAGAAAGCCCTTAAAATTAAAAAACATAAATAAGATAGAAGAAATCATATTCAATAGAACATGGTTATAAAAAATAAGAGGTTGGGGCACCTGGCTGGCTCAGTCAGTGGAACATGTGACTCTTGATCTTGGGGTTTTAAGTTTGAGCCCCACACTGGGGGTGGAGATTACTGAAAAATAAAAATCTTAAGAAAAATAAAAAATAAGTAGGTGGGTGGGAGATGCCTGAAAAAGGTGATGGGAATTAAGGCGTACACTTGTGATGAGCACTGGGTGTTACATGAAAGTGTTGAATCACTATATTGTATACCTGAAACTAACATTACACTGGATGTTAACTAAGTGGAGTTCAAATAAAAACTTTAAAAAAAAAATAGGGTCCCCAGGGCATCTGGGTGGCTCAGTTGAGTTAAAGCTTCCATCTTTGGCTCAGGTCATGATCCCAGGGTCCTGGGATCGAGCCCAGAATTGGGCTCCCTGCTCAGCAGGGAGCCTGCTTCCTCCTCGCTCTCTGCCCGCCTCTGCCGACTTGTTATCTGTCAAGTAAATAAATAAAATCTTAAAAAAAAAAAAAAATAGGGGCCCCTGGTGGCTCAGTCAGTTGAACGTCTGCATTTGGCTCAGGTCATGATCCCAGAGTCCTGGGATCAAGGCCCACCACTGGGCTCCTTGCTCAGCAGGGAGCCTGCTTTCCCCTCTCCCTCCGTTGCTCCCTCTGCCTGTGCTATCTCTGTGTCTGTCTCTCTCTCTGTATCAAATAAATAAAAAATAAAATCTTAAAAAAAGAAAAACCTTAAAAAAATAAGATGTGGTGATCGAGTTTCTCAAAAAGGGGGCTATAAAAAGGGATTTTTATACCCTGATTGTTCAAGAACTGCATGGGAAGCACACAATGACTTGCAGCAGAGCTAGAAGACTCCTCTGTAAGGGACAGTCACTAAGTGACTTGCTATTCACTAGGTCATCAGCTACATTAATACCCCAGGGAGAGACAGAGTCTACTGAAATGTCAACAAAAACACAGTATTCAAGGGACACAATAATCAAAGATTTGGGAAGAGCCAAGTAGAACACTGAGCAAATATAATCCTGCTTCAAATATAATCTAAAGTTCATCCGTCTAAGAGAGAGGGATATAAAATAATTAAAAGGCTCCTAGAATATATAGTGGGCAGTCACCTGCCAAATTATAGCCTATTACCTGGGCAAGGAAAGATGGCCAGGGAGTACATGTGAGGACCTGTAACATCCTGTGGAAACTCTTCTTTTAATAAAACTGTGCCCATGGACAATTTCCCCAAGCATCTTTTAATATTTAAAACTTAAACCCAATTGAAAGATTTTAACATTTCACTTTGGTACAAGCCAAGGAGGGAGAGCGAGAAACAGAGAGGGAAAGAGAGACAGCAAAGAAATGTCAGGGGCCTGGGGGTGTGCTGTCCCTGATTTAATATGCCAGCCACAGAAGCAGATATCCTAAACTAGTTAGGAATATTGGATCTGCCTCCCTCCTCAAAGCAAAGGATTAATCGTATTCAATGTATTTTTCCACCGAGGCTGCTCTGAAACTGCTCGTTCACATCTTCTCTGGATCCTCTTGGCAAATGGCTTGGAGAAAACATGATAAAAATGAGCTTTGGGGGCGCCTGGGTGCTTCAGCTGGATCAGCATCTGCCTTCGGCTCAGGTCATGATCCCGGGGTCCTGGGATCAAGCCCGGCATCGGGCTCCCTGCTCAGTGGGGAGTCTTCTTCTCTGTCTGTCCCTCCCTTTCCCTCCACTGGTGCTCTGTCTCTCACTTTCTCTCAAATAAATAAATAAAATCTTAAAAATAAAAGAAAATGAGCTTTGGGTCTTGTTTTAAATGACTCTCACATACACACGAAGAACAGGCTCACATCTAAAAGTTCTGACGTGGACAGTGGTAAGTGTGGGAAGTAACACAAGTATGAAACAGGCAAGGTGAGGAGGATGAAGAGTACAAAAAAAGATGAGAGAAGACCTTCCTTTGGGGTAGGGGAAGTAAAGGAACCTGGATTGCTAGAACGGCAGACCATTAAATCAACTGGGACCCCATATTTACTGAATGATACAACTTCATAAGGAGATGATGTTTAATTTAGCCTAGATGAAGAGAGACCATCGAGGCAGAAATTCATATAGAGAATGAAGCCCAGTCTGCAGCACAAATAAAGGGGTGACATCATGGAACATTGTGTTGCTCTTGTGGATGCACAGACTATGGGCAGACAGTGAGCAGTGGGGCAGGCAGAGAGGGCCAAGCCAGGAAACCGACATTGGCTACACAATTAAACTAGACTACAGCTCTGTTACTCAGATTTTACCAAATAGCTATGCGTTAACACTGAAGTGTTAGCATCTTTCTTTTTTTTAAAGACTGATTGGTTGATTTTTTTTTAAAGATTTTATTTATTTATTTGACAGAGAGAGAGAGAGAGATCACAAGTAGGCAGAGAGGCAGGCAGAGAGAGGGGGAAGCAGGCTCACTGCTGAGCAGAGAGCCCGATGCGGGGCTCGATCCCAGGACCCTGAGATCACGACCTGAGCCGAAGGCAGAGGCTTAACCCACTGAGCCACCCAGGCGCCCCTGATTGGTTGATTTTATAAAGAGGACAGTTGGGGGAGAAGGGGAGAGAGAGAAAGAAAGAGCAACAGAGTTCCCACTGAGCACAGAGCCCAACTCGAGGCTCAATCCCACAATTGCGAGATGACGACCTGTGCAGAAATCAAGAGTTGGACACTCAATTGACTGAGCCACCCCCACTCAGGCACACCTGAAGTGTCAGCATTTCAAGAGTGATATGAATACAAGTCAAATACAATTGCTAATAGCTTCTGTAGAGCATGGCTGAGAAATAATACAGTGACACTGGTATGTACCAACATATAATGTAACTACATTTCCTGGTATAAGACACAACACCTGTCACATAGAAGTTGGCAATCCAGATGGGAAACTGGACAATGCAAATAGAGATGAATACACAATCCAAGTTGTTAATGGAAGTTCCAGGCAGAAGCAGTACAGTTGGGTTGGAAGAACTGGAACTTGCCTACAAGGCTAACTCCGTGTAGTGCAAAAATAAGAGGGCAGGAAAATTGTAGCCTGAGTGTTAGGCCTAGTTATGCCATTTTTGCTGGGACAGCAGATATTTATAAGCAAACTATGACTATTAAACTTGGCAGTTTTGTTCTTTGCTCCTCAACTGCGGGCAAGGGAGGTTTCCAAAATGACATAGGAGAAGGAAAGATTTTTTTTTCCTCTACCCATCTTGGGTTCTCAACAAGTGAAACACAACCAGAAGTACATTAACATATGCAACATGCATACACCTGGGAGAACTCAGAGACATGTAACTCAAAAAAGTTGTTAGAACTTGGGCTTATATAGCAGCTTAACATAAGAGCACTGCATTCATAGAAACGTGAAAAGAAGAGGGAAAAGGGTTGTAGGCTTCCAAGCACAGCAAATTGTGAAAGGGTCAGTAGATGGTGAAAATTTATGGAAGGTAAGGTTATCTGCGCAGGTCTATTGCGGTGCTGACTCTCCATCTTCATGGCCATTAATCCTGCCTAAGGGAGGGAATTAATGGCAGTCCTCATTTCTCAGAAGTTTCTGCTTTTACTCAGATAAGAAAAGCTCCAGAGAGGCTTCATTTTGCATCTGTGGATTCTCATTTGCCTCCAGCTCAAAATAATCTTATAATCAGTATGGCATATTTTGATATGGCATATTCTGCTACCCCTCAGTGCAAACAGGAAAAGTAAGGGAGAATGGACTCTCCTCTATCCCCAGGGGACAGTGCTCCTAGGAACACTTTCCAAGGAAGTTACTCTCTTCTGGACTCAACAGAAGCCAAATTATCTCTTCAGACCATTCAAAACCTAATGACTGCAGGGGCGCCTGGGTGGCTTGGTCAGTTGAATGTCCAACGCTTGGTTTTGGCTCAGATTCTGATCCAGCCACACAAACCTCCCATCCTTGGGCTCTGTGCTCAGCGGGGAGTCTGCTGGAGACTCTCCTTCTCCCTCTGCCCCTCCTCTCTAAAATAAATAAATCTTCAAAAAGTAATGACCGAGGTGGTTACTGAGACCTAAAAAATCAATAGACTAGAAAACTTGCAATGATTTACAAGTCAGAGCTGGTAACTAAGGGAGATCTTTGTGCCATGGATCCTTCTACAGTCTGGATAATAATGTTTTTAAATTAATAAGGGAAAAGATCTAAGATTACAGAGGAAACCAATTCCATTGAAACACAGTTACCAAAGTATTAAAATTTCATAATACAATAATATGTGTGACTCTTTTTTTCTGAGATTCTTTATTAGTATATGAAGTAGCAAGATCTAGCAGTGAGCTTTAGGACTAATTTTGAATTACTGTGATAAGTGTAAAGAACTTTTGGGATTCCTTCAAGAACTGTATGATGTTAACAATGCCTCCCTATGATGCTTATTGGTGACAAAGTCACAGGTAGTGCTACTACTGCTACTGTGGTTTGTTACCTACATGCATAATTGAAAGAAATGCCAATCTTAGCTAGAAGTTAGTAAAAATGCAAATGTAAGTTCTTTCCCTTTTCAAGATCACCGATCCTCCTGAATTCTATAAGTTGACCCCAAGTTAAGAACCCCTAGTCTAAAAACCTGTGGTCTTATTGTACACACACATACACACACACACACACACTGGGTCTGCTAGTGAGTCCTGAGAAAGTCCCCATCATACAGCAAACTCCATGCTCAGAGACAATAGCCAGTCTTTCTAGACCCCTCCCTTCCTCAAATCGTGGAGAAGTGTCAAAAGACCATGCAATGCCTGGCACCCTTGTCACTTACACAGTGTCCATTCATGTCTTTTTATCTGTAACTCTCTCTGCTTGCTTGCCCCATTTCCGATGCTCTCAGCTTACTCTCATCTTTTAAAAAAAACTTTATCGCAGGGACACCTGACTGGCTTAATTGGTACAGCATGCAACTCTTTCTCTCTCTCTCTCTCTTTTTTTTAAGTAATCTCTGTGTGGAGGCCAAGAAAAACAAGGCTGTACCTACCTCGAGTCTAGCCCAATTTCCAGAGACAAATAACTCAGTTCCTTAAGCCCTAATGTCATCCTCCCCTCCATAAACAAAACTGAAGGAGGCTGAGGTAGAAGGAAAAGTATATAAAGTTAAATTTCTTCTAAACCCAAATCTCACTAACAAGGACGCTTGATAGCAGGAATGTTGACATTCCACCAGGAAACTCCCAATTGTCTTCACGCTAGTGTCTCATTAAAGGGAAAAACGGCCTTGGCTTGATAGTAGCCAGGCCTTCAATATCCTGACAGTCTTCTTTACCCTGATAGCCCTTCTGAACACCCCCTTTGTTCTCACCCACTGCCGGGTCCACCCCTACTCTGCTTTTAAAAACTCTGACTATAATCTGGCTCGGGGTCCAAGTCCCTACTCAGCTGTGTCGGGTATACTTGGGCCCAGGCTTAAGCTTGTCAAATAAACCCTCGTGTGATTGCATCGGTGCTTGGCTCCTTGGTGGTCTCTCAGATGCAAAAACTCAGGCATAACACTGCCCCCAATTCAGGGCTTGAATTCCCCACCCAGAGATAAAGAGTTGGATGCTCTACCGACTGAGCCAGACAGGCACCCCAAGGATGGGACCCTTGATCTTGGGGTAGTGAGTCCAAGCCCCACATTGGGCATAAAGATTACTTAAAAAAAATTTTTTTTTGCAGGGATACCTGGGTGGCTCAGTGGGTTAAGCCTCTGCCTTCGGCTCAGGTCATGATCTCGGAGTCCTGGGATCCAGCCCCGCATCAGGTTCTCTGCTCAGCAGAGAGCCTGCTTCCCTCCCTCTCTGCCTGACTCTCTGCCTCTCTCCCTGTCAAAAAAATAAATAAAATCTTTAAAAAAAATTTTTTTTGCAATAATCATGACTTTGGGGGCACCTGGGTGGCTCAATCTCTGGGCATCTGCCTTTGGCCTGGGTTGTGATCCCAGGGGGTCCTGAGATTGAGCCCTGGGCTCCCTGCTCAGCAGGGAGTCTGCTTCTCCCTCTCCCACTCCCCCTGCTTGTGTTCCGTCTCTCACTGTGTGTCTCTCTGTCAAATAAATAAATAGAATCTTAAAAAACTCATGATTTCAGATTTTAGTCCCCTCCGGGGAAATGTTTAATTAATCTTAATATATCACAGAGATAAACCGGAAGGATTTTGGCCAACACAGGTGCTCTACACTTGTAGCAAGAGCTATTAACTACAAGTTTTTTATGCGAACAGGAAGCAGTTGGAAATAATGAGGCTGAGTCATGCTCACACCTACCAATCGAAACCTTTCGAAAGAACTTTCACCCTCACACATAGGATCATGGTGACTGATAACAGAGGTCAGGTCACCTCTTTTTACACGTTCTCTTTCCAGCTCAGCAGATTTGGAATGGTTTATTTACTGTGCATATACACTGCGATTGCCCACATTTTTGAAATATTTTTATTTAATGAGAATGTACCCCAATGCAGGTCTTGAACTCACAATACTGAGATCAAGACCTGAGATGAGATCAAGAGTTGGATGCTTAACTGACTGAGCCACCCAGGCACCGCATCATTTTTTGAAATATTTTTAAGGGACTCATTTAAAAATAGAACATAGAGGGAAGCCTGGCTGGCTCAGTCAACAAAGCCTGTGATTCTTGAACTCCAGGTTGTAAGTTTGAGCCCCACCTTGGGTGTACAGAGTCTTTAAAAATAAAATTTTTTAAAAAATTAAGATTCAGAAATAAAAACAGACCATAGAAAGTAAACAGAGCTACAAAGTCTTTCTTATCAGTTGGTCTTGCTCTAGGCAGTTGAGCATTAATCAGGGTCCTGATAAGAGCCACAGGACAAGCTCAGTTGGGATTTTTCGAATGAACTTTTTCAAAGGAGAGTATTTACAAAGGCGTGGACTGGGTATAGGGAACCTACAAGAGATGCCAAGGCACTCAGGGGACTACCAGGGTAGAAAGCCATTACTTGGCCTGACAGGACATAGGGAAGAAATGGTGTTAAGGGATCCCGGCTGGAGAGGAGGGGAAGGGTGGGTGGCTCAGTTGGTCAAACATCTGCCTTTGGCTCAGGTCATGATCCCAGGGTCCAGGGATCAAGCCCCGCTTTGGGCTCCCTGCCCAGCCAGGAGTCTGCTTCTCCTCCCTCTGCTCCACCCCCTCATTCTATTTCTCTCTGTCCCAAATAAATAAATTAAAAATCTTAAAAAAAAAAAAAAAAAAGAGGCATCCAGGCTGAGAGCTGGAAAATGGCAGCACAGAAGAGGAGGCAATCGTGACCATAACCTCATCTAAGTGGGATATGGGGAGAGATGGTGATGGTGATGCAATAAACACCCTGACCTTGTCCTCCAGCCCTTCAGTCTCTTGCTAATACCCCTACCCCTCTGGCCCAACCCAACCAGAAGCTAAAAGGCCAGGGTGTTCAGACCGTGCACTCCACGGGGGTCAGAGCAGGGCAGAGAAAAATGGAAAAATCAGTGTGGAAGAGGGAGAAACACCGAGGAGCCAGCACACGCCCTCAGCCCTTTTCAAGTGTTTATACAAAAACAATTTGAGGAAATTGAAGGCCGTTATCTGGTTTATAATTCAAGTCCCTCTTAAGATCATGCTTTTAAGGAAGGTCTTGTTTGCATGGTGTTCCAGTTCCACATTGATCAAATTGTGTAGATAATTGCTTGTTTATCCTGCCATTTTACTTTGCCTCCCTGGTCCCAGTCAGTGGGAATGCCTGGAGCTGCATTTCTTAAGTGAGGCAGATTTTGAGCTTAATTGTTTATCTGCTTAAAAGAGCCCTGCCTGGGTGGTTGGGTTTTGTTGTAGGGGTTTTTGTGTGTTTTTTGTTTTGGTTTGGTTTGGTTTGGTTTGGTTTTTTGATCATTCTCGTTCAAACTCTGTCTCGAAATATTGAAAGTTAAAAGGATGATTTAAAGAAGAGCCTGGACTTTTCATTGCCTACAGCCACATGATTCAGACGGTTCTTCCAATTCTTGTATATTTAGGTGAAAGAAAGAGTAAACACGTTTATAAATGTCAGACGTGGCCCCTGTAGGGGCAATGATGCAGACAGCCAGAGCCAGCATTAAAAAAATTATCCAAAGGGCTTGATTCAATATCACTGCTGACCAGAAGTCTGGCAAAGAACTGATGTTGATGTGCTTGGAAAGCCTTACCTTTCCCCAATGTCCTATCATTGCACATAAGAACCTTTAAAGGAACTAGGCACTCCTCCCTCTGAGTATGGAAACTTCAAGGTCAACCACTGAGCCGCTAGGAAGATGGAGTTCCCAACACATCATTCTACCATCCCGTGCCTACTCAGAACTGGAGTCACCTGTCATCCACATACCTTTATTATTTCTTCTTGTATCTGGGAGACTCTTCGGGGACTTTAATTCAGTCCACAGATAGCATGTCCCAGGGATACCATCACCGGTGTCCGCACGGTCATCAGTGTGGTTCTCTCCCACGACAGGGTTATATTTCAAAATATTATTCTGGCGGTATTCTGTCTTTTCCTGCCCCCTCTCTACTCTCATTGATGCCCTGAGGGCTGCTTCCATTCTTCCAGTCTACACTGAAGATGAAGTTAAGTACATAAAGAATGACCAAAGAAAGTTTTGACTTGTGCGTCAAAAAAAGATTCTTGGGAAATGTGGATGTCAGCTTTTCCTCTCCCAGAGATTAGATAAGACAGAGCCTAGGCAAAGTAGAAAGAGATGCACAAGAGACATTCAAATGGAAAAGGAAGGACAGAAGAGTGGGAGGAATGGATTTTCTGTCACAATAACCACGGAGCTGAGGATAAGGGGATCAGCTTTCCTCTAGTTCCCCCGCCCTGTCATAATCTGTGGACAACCCAGCTTTCCCACAATACCAGAAATCTGTTAAGTCCCCCTCTCCCTCCACTCTTGAACAAAAAGTGGAGATAGGAGGCACGAAAGGAGAACGTTAGCCCCTTGGGGTAAGGTAGAACAGAACAGAAACAACTGGCAGTATCTTCCTTGAGCAAGGCAACAATAAGCACGTATTTTCTGTACCACATTCACTTAAAGAACTATACAGAAGGATTAAGTTCAGCTGCTTATGGCTGAAAACCCCAAATAATAATGGTTTAAACAAAAAGAACGTACCTCTCATGCAGAAGAGGTCTAGAAATATGTGTATACTCCTTCCCTCTTATTACTCTGCCAGCCTCCTTCTATCTCACCATCCCAGATGGCAACGTGATTTCTAGCCTTCATGTCTACATTCCAGGTAGCAGCAGGAAGGAAGAAGAGTGGACAATCCCTCCCTTTAAGGAAACTTCCCAGGAGTTTCACATGACATTGCCAATTGCATCTATGAGCCACAACTGTCATACTTAGTACAACAGAGCCTTGGAAATTACAGTCTTTATTCTGAGCAGCAAAAACTATGGGTTTTAGTTCTTTTTTTTTTTTTTCTGTGCTTAGTTATGGGTTCTATTTCTAAGGAGAAAAGGGAAAAACAGGTTTTGGGGGGGGGCGTGGTGTGACTGTCTCTTCCACACAAATAATCACAGTGATCTTCTTTCATCGTGTTAAAAACAAGACAACAGGGGCGCCTGGGTGGCTCAGTGGATTAAAGCCTCTGCCTTCAGCTCAGGTCATGATCTCAGGGTCCTGGAATCGAGTCCCGCATCGGGCTCTCTGCTCAGCAGGGAGTCTGCTTCCTTCTCTCTCTCTCTGCCTGCCTCTCTGCCTACTTGTGAACTCTGTCTGTCAAATAAATAAAATATTTTAAAAAAAAAAAAAACAGACCAAAATGGAGTGACAAACTAAGCCCCACCAGCATCAAATTTAAATATAGTTTCAGTTCTCCCAGAAATGGATTCATTAGCCAGTCAGGAACTACCCGATCAACACTAGGGAAGGAAGTCGGCCAGATATATCCCATGCCATCCCCTAAAGGAAAGTAATCCCGCAACAACCAATCAGCTTTTCCGCCTAGTACAACTTCCTTCTTCCTGCTTCCTTCTGCCTATACCAGTCTTTCATGTCACAAAGCACCTCAGAGCACCTCTCTACTTTATAGAGAATCTTGAGTCATTTAATAAAGCCAATTAGTATTTTCAAATTCACTCAGTTGAATTTGGTGTTTTGAACACACATGAAAGTCAGCTGGGGCATTACCCTGATACTCAGGTTTAGTCTTTTCAGTGTGAGCCTCAATTTTGATAACAACTTTAGAAGGTAAGAGAATAGTAGAATATTGTTTGCTTGTTGCCCATTTTTGACCGGGATCCCAGAGGACGTACAACATTTTAGGATAATAACTCAAATTATAATGATGACAATCTACCAGGACATACCAGATTTTCAGGAGTTTCATATAATTTCTAGAACATTTATATACCTATACAAACACAACAGAAGGCTTAGTGTTACTTCTATTTTGACAACGCTTCCCATGTAATTTAACATATCAAATAAGCCTAATTACCAAATCCATTGAAATGTTGCCGGGACTATCTGGAAAAATGCCAAAGTTTCTTCCAGGTAAAAAAGACTTCATTCAGGGCTTAAATTAACAAGTCAGGAAATGACAAGATGCTGGCGAGGATGTGGAGAAAGGAGAACCCTCTCCTACACTGTTGGTGGGAATGCAAGCTGGTGCAACCACTCTGGAAAACAGCATGGAGGTTCCTCAAAAAGTTGAAAATAGAGCTACCCTATGGCCCAGCAATTGCACTACTGGGTATTTACGCTAAAGATACAAATGTAGTGATCCAAAGGGGCATGTGCACCTGAATGTTTATAGCAGCAATGTCCACAATAGCCAAACTATGGAAAGAACCTAGATGTCCATCAACAGATGAATGGATAAAGATGTAGTATATATATACAATGGGATATTATGCACCCATCAAAAGAAATGAAATCTTGCCATTTGTGATGACATGGATGGAAATAGAGGGTATTATGTTTAGCAAAATAAGTCAACTATCATATATGTAGGAAAAGAATAAATGAAACAAGATGGGATTGGGAGGTAGACAAACCGTAAGAGACTCTTAATCTCACAAAACAAACTCAGGGTTGCCAGGGGGAGGGGGACAGGGAGAGAGTGGTGGGGTTATGGACATTGGGGAGAGTATGTGCTATGGTGAGTGCTGTTAAGTGTGTAAACCTGGTGATTCACAGACCTGTACCCCTGGGGCAAATAATATATTATATGTTAATTAAAAAAAAAAAAGACTTCATTTAGAATTTGCCTTAGGAAGGTAGCACCAGGTTGGTTCAGTTAGCAAAGCATGTGACTTTCTCACGGTCTTAAGTTCACCACCTTAACGCCACCTTGGGCATGGAGCTTGGTTTTTTTGTGGGGGGAGCTTGCTTTAGAAAAAAAAGAAGGGATGGGGGGGATTTGCCTTGTGAACATTTTTCAAAAATATCAAAAAAAGCTTTTAAAGCAGTTGTCAGAATGCAATCACAGATTATTATAAAACTTATTAATTACCATTAACAAAACTTCACTCTCTTAATATTAAGACTCAGTTTTCCTACTTATTCAAAGACCTGATAAGGAGAGCAAACATAGGAAATTACAGTGATAAAATGCAGAATCTTTGTTTTCTGGGTAGAGTACTTTAAAAGTAAAAGAACTTTCACAATCTATTATCAAAAGGACATGAAAAGCCATATATATATATATATATATATATAAATCTCCATCCTTTTAAGAGAGAAAACCAAATTCTAAATTTGCAACAGCCCACTTCTGTACAGGGGCTCAGGGGGTGGGTACAAGAGCAGTAGGGGTCCCAAACTGACCAGGTTCAGCCATTTGCTGCTGACAAAACCTGAAGGTGGAAAAACCAGTGGAGGTGAAACAAAAGAATTTAGTTCAGTGAGGCTCCCACTGGGCAGACAATGGACTAGTGATTCAAAGACTGTCTTCAAAGTGCTGAAACTTCTCAGTTTATAGAAGGGAAAAGTGGAACAAAGGTCAGGGCTAGGTGCAGGTGGACAGCAAAGGTCAACTCATCATTGACATGGGTGGGGTCTTGCTAGCTCAAGACAGTCCTTATTGCTAATGGGCAGGGGCAGGGTGCGGGGTAATTTCGGTTCCCATCAGGGGGTATTTTGCACACAAGGTCTTTTGCCTGAGTTAAGAATTAAGCTGGAAAGAACTTAATTAGAAAGTTTGAGGTCAAAATGGAGGTAGCTGAGGTCTTCTTACACTTTTGATATTAAAATATATTCAAATAAATAAATAAATAAATAAATAAAGGTATATTCATTTCAACTTTAGTCCTGAGCACACATAAAATACCTTTCCAATTATTCCTTTTTTCACAAACTTTCAACTTTCTTTTTCCTCAAAAAAATGCATCTCCATTCCCTGTATCTTCTTTTATGGAAAACACATCTTATTTTCTTTGCATATGAAGATCCTCCCCTTACTATTTCTAGTAGCTTCAATTACATATATGAATGAGAATTCTTAACCCTTAGAAACCTTATTTTTAGTGAAAATTAAGAAGTAAACAATTATGAATGGTATTAGCAGTCTGTTGCTTGACAGACTTATAAATACGTTTTATAATTTCTAGGAGCATATGCTTTCTTATAATAAATGTTTCAGCATGGCACAAAGTGTGTTTACTAACACAAAAATCTTCAGCTTCTCTGAAATAAGCTGTAAGTGGATAAACCTATGTTCAGTAATTAATATTTCCATATTTTATACTTTACTTGGAAATGATCTAAATATTCAGTAAATTTCCATCATTTAATTTAACTTAGCAAAACTCTGAAATTTCAAGCTACCGAAGAGATTAGGAAGCTATTTTTAAGGACATATACCATGAAATATAATTATTCCTAAAGATTTTGTCTATAAACTGTTATTCCTCTTACATCTATACACCTAAATCATTTGCTTCCAACATGCCACTCTTGCTCTTGGGGTTGTGAGTTTGAGCCCCACATTAGGTGTAGAGATTACTTAAAATTTTAAAAAAATAAATACATACAAAATAAAATGATCTTATTTATTTGGAATGTTCCTCATAATGGCCATTGTAATTCCAAGTCATTTTTAGTAAAATTTTGTCAGTTTGTTACATCTCCGAAACTTATGGGACTATGCTTTTTTTTTTTAAGTAGTCTCTACACCCAGCATGGAGTCCAACACAAGGGCTTGAACCCATGAGCCTGAAATCAAGGCCTAGCCCAGATCAAGAGCCGGAAACTCAACCAACTGAGCCACCCTAGCATCCCTCGGGACTATACTTTTTTTTTTTTAAAGATTTTATTTATTTATTTGACCAAGAGAGACACAGTGAGAGAGGGAACACAAGCAGGGGGTAGTAGGAGAGAGAGAAGCAGGCTTCCCTCCGAACAGGGAACCTGATGAGGGACTCAATCCCAAGATGCTGGGATCAGGAGCCAGGCCCAAGGCAGATGCTTAACAACTGAGCCACCCAGGCAGGTAGGCTGGAAGTTTGCACAGTCACTCACCTCTCTGGATATAAAGGATCCCATTTCCCGCAGCTAGGTCTTTTGGTTTCTGAGAGCCACACTACTAATCTGAGGATTAAGGAAAGGGCTGAATGAGCCTGCAAGAAATCGAAGAATGAGGATGACAGCTACCACCAACAGTTCCTACCATGGAATCTGAGAATCTGGGAACTGATATGAGAAAACAACTCTTTAAAGGCCTGAGGTAGGGATGCCTGGGTGGGTCAGTCGGTTAAGAGTCTGCTTTTGGCTCAGGTCATGATCCTGGAGTCCTGGAAGGGACCCCCCAACCGGGCTCCTTGCTCAGCAGGGAGCCTGCTTCTCCCTCTCCCCTTCCTTATGCTCTGTCAAATAAATAAAATCTTTTAAAAAAAAGGCCTGAGACAGAAGGGAAATTTTAGATTTTCATCTAAGTCAGAATGACTGTACATAAATTTCGTCTAAACCAAAAGCGTGTCTTCTGACCCGTGACACATTAAGTTGTGCCCCTGCCTGCTTTGTGAATGAGTAGCCTAAAGGAAAACCCATCTTGTCCTTGAGATAGCCATCAATGCTCCTACTCTCTGCATTCCTTAATGTTAAACTCCTGATTCCTGCCTATACGCCAATCTATAATCTCCCGAGCTTCTACAAGATGTAAAAAAGCGTATCAGCCTGTGACTGTTGGCTCTCTGCAGAACCTCCTTCCCTGCGAAAAGTGTGTTTCCCAGGCAGCTGGACTCAACCAACACTCCAACCAAACTCCCTTGACTCTTAAGAAATTCCAAAAAGTTTGTGATTTTGTGCCAAAGGGACAAACCAAAGAGGCAGGGTTTCTTTCTAGCTTCCAAGATACCCAGGTAGCAATAACCTGCATCTACACAAAGCAAGACAAACACAGGCACCTCAATGTACCAGCAGTAACTAATCGGGGTCACGGCCTCCGGGTGACCAGAAGACGCTCTGCGCGCCACCAGCAACGCCATGCAGTATTGCACTGAGGAAGGGACTGGACCAGCAGACTCCAAGGAACGGGACTGCAGACCAAGTCCAAACCAATGGGGAAGTGCAGACTGAACCATCAGCTGTTCCCAGCCTGTAATCCCGAGACGGAGCTAATGCATAGGGTTTTTCCAGCCCGGGGAATTGAAGTCTGAAAGGCCAAAGGCTTGGCTCCACGTAGACGCACCCGTATCAGCCAACTAGGGCGGAACCCTGCCAGATCAAGCTGACCTGCCCTGTCAAGGAAACCCAGTTATTTCGGGAGCTTGAATGAAAGGAAAAAAAAAAAAAAAAAAGGAGTAAGATCCACCGAGAGGAACTTACCACAGCCCTTAGGAACGGCCAGAAACATGGTGAACTCAAGAGTTCTCGGGCCCCCACGTCCGTTTCTCAGTTGTCGCCAAAGGCCAGTGGTGGTTGGCTTCTTCTAATCCCTTCGCTGACACTAAATTCATTAGAAAACAACATTCAACCAAGTAAACTTACAGATGTCATTGGCTTTCCGAAGTGTCTCGTGAAAAGGACAGCACTCCTTCTAGCAAGCAGAGAAATGATACAAAATGGAAGCCTCTTATAGGAGAGAGGGAGGGTGGGGCAAAAAAGTTATTAACAAAAGAGAACAAACGGTTGTTTCAGGCCAGGACATCTTTGTTGGGGGAAGGGACCACAAGTTTCTTTTTACAAATGCAGATTACCTTACGGGAGCCAATCAAAGAATTTCAGATGGACTGTTACAAGGTCACATTCCTAGGAGAGTCGAAATTGTAATTAAGTCTTGCTTTGCCTACCTGGGGAGCAAATGACCTCCATTTTCTGCTTTTTTTTTTTTTTTAAGTAAATGAATCAAGAACATCCAAGCAAAAATTCATACAGAGGGAGAATTTAGGTCAAGAAGCAGCACAGTATAAAAAGTTATGAAACACTATGTGGCTCTTGCCCATGCATGGAGTGTGTGTGTGTGTGTGTGTGTGTGTGTGTGTGTTGGGGAGGTGGAGTGTAAATGGGTAGCTAAACCAGGAAATTGACAATGGCAACGCAATTATCTAGATTACAAATCCTACTTGGATTTGACCAAATGACAATATTTTATAAATCAAAGTGTTGGCATGTCAACAGTGATATGTATACACATGAAGTATAATTGCTAGTGGCTTATATGGACTATTATTCAGAAATAACTTCAGGGGTGCCTGGGTGGCTCAGTCATTGTTAGCATCTGCCTTGGGCTGGGGTCATGATCCCAGTTTCCTGGGATCCAGCCCCCCACGGGGCTCCCTGCTCAGTGGGAAGTCTGCTTCTCCCTCTTCCACTCCCTCTGCTTGTGTTCCCTCTCTCAGTCAAATAAATAAATAAATAAAATCTTTAAAAGAAAGAACGAACGAACGAACGAACGTCAGTGATGCTAGTGGTAAGTTACTGCTGGGGAAAGCTAGGTGAAGGGTACATAGGACCTTTCTCTACCGTTTTTGCAACTTTCCATGAGCCCATAATTATTTCAAAATAAAAGCTTAAATTTTAGGATTAATGTTTCAGTGATTATATTCGCTTTACATAATTGAAACCACATGCCGCTTAAATTTTTATCATACTTTTTCACTCAATCTTATATCATCATATTTTTCTCCTGCTAAAAGTCCTTGTAAAGATAAATTTTTAAGGATTTTATTTATTTATTTATTTGACAGAGTGAGACACAGTGAGAGAGGGAACACAAGTAGGGGGAGTGGAAGAGGGAGAAGCAGGCTTCCCCCCAAGCAGGGATCCCGATGCCAGATCTATCCCAGGACCCTGGGATCATGACCTGAGCCAAAGGCAGAGGCTTTAACCCACTGAGCCACCCAGGTGCCCCATCAAATTGATTTTCTACTAAGTTTGTACCAATCCACTTTCCCAAGAGTTGGGTGTGAAAGAAACTTTTGTCACCAGCTAGACCCCAAGAACTGACCTTTACTGCTCACCTGCTTGTCCCCACAGACCTTCGTCCCACATTTTTCCTTAAGCCCTTCTTTCCAACTTATCTCTTAACTCAGGGAAAATCCCCGAGGGGCATAACATCCCTGATGGAAATTGATACTATCTGTCAAATGATAGCAGCTACCTTTTTGAAGCTCTCCTGGCCAGGCAACCCTGACTAGTAGGAGCTAAACCCTCAGCTCACCCCTGCACAGAGAGACCCATGGAGTGACTGACAGTTACCTTTAACTCATCAGAGTACTAAGTCTCCCCTGGGGAGAAGCACAAGCCACATTTACATCACAGACAATGTACGGATAGGCAATTTTTTTTAAAGGTGCATGTGGGACCTTATACCAGCCTCTACAGACCATGACAAAGCTCCCCTTTCTAAATATTAATCTTAACCCTAAATAAAAGGAACCCATCCACCCTTGCTCGGGGAGTCTCCACTTCGGAAGTTATTCCCCATGATATCCTTATTTGCCGCAAATTATGTTTCCTTTGTGCAACAACTCTCCCTGGTATAGTTTCTATCTGGGATTTACCAAGGAGAAAACTCATGTTAATTTGGTTACACTTTCTCCACACTTCCATTGCCACTTCTGAAAGAACACATCGAGAAACACTTCAGACAGGGGATTCCTGAGACTTTGCAAACCTTCAGTTCTAGAAGATACCACTGGGTCACGTCGCAAAATTTTGGTTTTGCCAACCAAGACTGTTTACGGCGGATGAATGGCATACAACCAGAGACTGGGGAGGACTGCAAGTTAAAATGTATTTCTTAGGGGCGTCTGGGTGACTCAGTGGGTTGGGGCCTCTGCCTTTGGCTGGGGTCCTGGTTTTGGGGTCCTGGGATCCAGCCCTGCATCGGGCTCTCTGCTCAGCAGGAAGCCTGCTTCCTCCCCTCTCTCTCTGCCTGCCTTTCTGCCTACTTGTGATCTCTGTCTGTCAAATAAATAGAAAAAATCTTTTTTAAAAATGTATTTCTTAAAAGAGCCATAAGGGGCACCTGTTGGCTCGGTCAGTAGAGCATGTGACTTTTGATCTTGGGGTTGGAAATTTAAGCCCCATACTGGGTGTAGAGATTACTTAGAAATAAAATCTTAAAAGTCATTTGATCCTTAAAATGATTTTATTAAAGGAGTGCCTGGGTGGCTCAGTCATTAAGCATCTGCCTTGCTCATGTCATGATCCCAGCGTCCTGGGATCAAGCCCCACATCGGGCTCCTCGCTCAGTGGGAAGGCTGCTTCTCCCTCTCTCACTCCTCCTGCTTGTGTTCCCTTTCTCACTGTGCCTCTCCATGTCAAATAAATTAATTAAATCTTTATTTAAAAAATGATTTTATTTTAAAAATAAAAATAAATAAAAGAGCCATAAATTCTGTATACCTGAAACTGATGTAACATTGTTCCTTCACTATACTTCAATTAAAAAAAAAGGGGGGGTGCCTGGGTGGCTCAGTCGCTAAGCATCTGCCTTCGGCTCAGGACATGATCCCAGGGTCCTGGGATCAAGACCTGAATCGGGTTCCCTGCTCATTGGGGAGCCTGCTTCTCCCTCACCCACTCCCCCTGCTTGTGTTCCCTCTCTCACTGTGTCTCTGATAAATAAATAAATACTTTTTTTTTTTTTTAAAAAAGAGCCACAAATTCTGACAAATGACAAATGACAAAGATGATTTTTTTGTTGTGATAAACAAGGTAACTGATGCATTGCTTTTATGGGAGGCTAGCTATGCTGAACACCTTCCAGTTCCAGTTACCCCTCTAGATCTACTTTCCTCTCTTCCACGCCTCTTCCTGCCGCAGAAGTCTGTTTTCTATGTTCTGTAACAGGCTCCATATGCTCCGGCTTCTTGTTGAGTTTGTCCAATGGGGAGATAAAAGGGGAAAGGGGAAGTGTGGGGTACTGATCCCATCACTCCTTCCCTGTGAGCTCTTCAGGGGCTACTTGTGTCCCTCAACTAGTGCTCACTGCTCCTCTCGAGGGAGTCCTCTCTGTATGACTTTATTTTTCCAGATTTTCTAGCCCTTCCCAGTAGTGATAACAGCCCCACTATTATTTCCTCAGGGGTTACCTCACTGTTCTTTGTAGCCTCCCTGTACTCTGCCCACACTTTGGTAAATATTCTGGATCCTAACACTTCTTCAAATTGTCCTAATTTACCGTGTGCCTTCTTTTCCCTGGTGGGGCCCTCCTTGAAAGAGTGACTAGCTGTGGTGGTCTGAGAGAGTAGGCGTACCCTCTGACTTTCAGAGAGGTTGTGGGTCCTGTGACTGTAGGTGCTGTGCATCTGTGGGGAGGGACAAGGACTGGCTGAGCACCAGAAGGCAGGGGCAAGTCTCTGCGGCTGAACTGACATGTGTCATCTGTTCAGTGTTTGAGGCAGGAAACAACCTCTGCAGAAATGACACAAAGACGCTGAGAGTTGGCAGGCAATCGGCCCCCGAATGGTTCTTATGTCTCACGGAAGCACTCTAGATGACAGGGGGAGGGGCAGTGGGGAAATCAAAAAAGAATGTCCCGTGTACCCCAGTGACCTGAAAAGAGTGGCCAGTATGCATGTCCTTCCTGCTGAGATGAGCAAAACCAAGGAAGGGCCTGTTGGAAACACCTAGAAACAATGCTGTGCCTAGCAAGAGGGAAACTCGGAATTACGAATCCTGTCTTTATTTATAATTTGGATATTTTGTTCAGGGTTAACTTCGGCATTCATTTTGATTTTTTTAAAAAACTGCATGAAAATATTATTTCTCTTGATTACTCAGTATTTGGTGCCCCCTAAACTTTGCACCCGAGGAAAGTGCCTCATTCTCCTCACCTTACTTTGCCAGGCCAGCTGCAAGGACTTTGCTTTGACTCCTCACAGCCTGTACTTGGCTCTACTTTCCAAATAGTTCCAGAATTTGATTACATCTGGCCCCCTCTGCATCTACCACTCAGATTCAAGTCATTGTCACCTCACACATGGTATTCTTACTATTCGTGTATCACACATTACCGCCCCAAAAGGAGGAGAATGAAACGACAACCCCTTAATTCTGCTCACGATTTTGTAGGACAGGACTTCAGGGAAAGACTCAGCCAAGCAATTCCTGCCTGGAGTTCCTTATGCTGTTGTAGCCCAGTGTCAGCTGGGGCTATAGTCATCTTAAGGCTCGACTGGGCTGGCTGTCCAAGATGGCTCACTCATGGGCCTAACAGCTGATGATGGCTGCCGGCTGTGAGCTCACCTTGGGCTGTTGAGTGGGACCCCTAATACATGGCCTCTCTGGCATAGGGCTCTCTCAGGTGGGGGCCAACTCCCACTGTGGCAAGCATCCCAAGAGAACCAAGTGGAAACTTCATGATATTTTATGACCTAGCCTCAGAAGTCAAACATCATCACTTCCACCAAACTCTATTGCTAGAACTGGTCTTAAGATCACCCAGATGCAAGAACAAGGGCCCTACCTGTCTATCTGTCACAAAGTAGCTAGAATTATCTTTCTAAAATGGAAGTCAGATTATTTACTCTTCTGCTCAAAATTTTGAATGGCTTCCCATCACGCAGAAAAAAATCATCCAAAGTCTTTAGCATAGGGGCACCTGACTGGCGCAGTCAGTGGTGTAATCTCAGGGTTGTAAATTCGAGCCCCACGATGGGTGTAGAGATTAGTTAAAAATAAAATGTTTTTTTAAAAACTCCTTACCATAGTCTACAAAGTCCAGTAAGATCTGACCACCCCTGCACCACACTCATCTCCCCCTACTCCCTGCATTTCTCACTGCACTCCGACATTGCCGGTCTCCTTGCTGTTCCTCAAACAAGTCAAGCGTATTTCTAGATTTAGGAATTTGTACTTGCCGTTTTTCTGCCTGGCATGCTCTTCCCCAGTGATCTTCTGGGCTCTGACCCTCAATTTGTTGTCATGGCTATTCAAATGTCACCAGATGGAAGAAGCCTTCCCTGCCCACCTTATACAAAATATTAAACCCTATCCTATTATTCTCTTTCCCCTTGTTGTGTTTGATTTTTCTTCAGAGCCCTTCTATAACCTGACATCCGATATAGCTACTTATTTATTTAATTGTTGTTTCCTCTTCTTTTTCTTTTCTGTCTAACCCCATTAGAATCTAAGTTCTAGAGGCACCTGGGGAGCTTAATCGAAGTCAGTTAATCGGCTACCTTCAGCTCAGGTCATGATCCCAGGGTCCTGGGATTGAGTCCCTGCTCCACAGGGAGTCTGCTTTTCCCTCTCCTTCTCCCTCTGCCCCTTCCCCTGCTCATGCTTGCTCTGTCTCTCTCTCAGGTAAATAAGTAAAATCTTTAAAAAAAAAAAAAAGAATCTAAGCTCTATGAGGGCGGAAAAATGATCTATTCTGTCCCCTGATCTATCCGTACCATCAAGACCAGTGCCTAGCACATAAGGAGTGCTTGATATATATATTTTAAAGATTTTATTTATTTATTTGACACACAGAGATCACAAGTAGGCAGAGAGGCAGGCGGGGTGGGGGGAAACAGACTCCCCACCAAAGCAGAGAGCCCAGCCCAATGCAGGACTTGATCCCAGGACCCCGGGATCATGACCTGAGCTGAAAGCAGAGGCTTTAACCCACTGAGTCACCCAGGCGCCCCTGATAAATATTTTTCTAATATTTATTTTGGAGAGAGATAAAGAGAGCATGAGCTGGGGGAGTGGCAGAGGGAGAGAGAGAATCCCAAGCAGACTCCTTGCTGCATGTGGAGCCCGACAAGGGGCTCGATCCCAGGACCCTGAGATCATGACCTAAGCCGAAATCAAGAGTCGGACACTTAACCAAGTGAGCCACCCAGGTGCCCCAATAAATATTTCTTAATGAATCAGTGAAGGAACATAGCCATGATTACTCCTGAATGAAATATACATTGTTATTTTTAATGGTTATAATAGTCCGTTTTTTGGGTAATCCAAAATGTATTTACCAAATCCCCTTTATTTGGGTTCCTCTCAATGTATCACTTGTATGAACAATGAACCTGCTTATCAGTAAATCTCTTATAATTATTTCCTTAGGCTAATTCCCTCAAGTAGAATTACTAAATAATAGAGTATCCATATTTATAAGGCTTTTAATACATATTATCCTAAAATAGGCTACTGAGATTCACAATTCTATCAGCAATATACGACGTACTTTTTTCCCACAGTCCCAAGTCATGGCACTATTTCCTCACTTGCCTACTTTAGGCACTCTCTACTGACTTCCCTATATTTTAGGTGAGGATCTAATTCAGTTACACCACTCCCACATTCTCTCTTCACTCCCATTTTTGCTTGTTGGCTCATTATTTTAGTTTCTCCTTTATATGTTTCAATAATATACTTAAACTCTTATTTCAGTTTCTACCAATTTTCTATGGTATCTTTTGACACTTGATAAGTATTGTGACACTTCTACATTTTTCCTCCCCATCATCTGTCAGCTATTCCTTTATTTTTTATTGTCAAGATTGATAAATTTACATTATTTTCTGCAACCATAACTAAGTATTCTAAAAGTAGAAGAATCGATAGAAGTTTTATCAAATAACATAGTTAATTGTAGAGCTGAGTTATATGGCATAATTATATAGTATTTTCTTCTCTCTGGTTCCATGGTCATGATCTTCATGCCAAGCAAAGGAGAATTTGCCTAGTGTCAAGATCAAATGGATTTGCTTCTCTTAAATGTAATAAATTGCTCAGCAATGCCTCCTTTTTTGTTTGTTTCTCTGTCTTTGTTTAATTGAGAGGATAATAATAGGCTTTCATGGATGATGGGCATTAAGGAAGAGGGCACGTACTGTGATGAGCACTGGGTGTTATATGCAACTGATAAATTATAGAAAACTATACCTGAAACTAATGATGTACTATAAATAGGCTAACTGAAGCTAAAAAAAAATAAAAGCAATGATAATAAACTAACAAACAAAACAAAAACAAATAATGGGCTTTCATTACTCTACTCCTGTGTATTCCAATTCATTCACTCTATATCTCCTTTGGAATCCACTATAGTCTTCTTTTTTTTTTTTTAATTTTTATTTCTTTTCAGCATAACAGTATTCATTGTTTTTGCACCACACCCAGTGCTCCATGTAATCCGTGCCCTCTCTAATACCCACCACCTGGTTCCCCCACTCTCCCACCCCCTGCCCCTTCAAAACCCTCAGATTGTTTTTCAGAGTCCGTAGTCTCTCATGCTTCACCTCCCCTTCCAATATAGTCTTCTTAGAACCCACTGAATTTTAATTTGGCCTATTTACTTTCTAGACTGCCAACCTGTGGCCACTGACATTTTACTGGATTTCCAGTTAGTTCCTTGCCATGGGACAACCCTCTTTCTTACTTTTCAGGCTTTATTTTTCTGGAGTGAATACTAAAAAAGGTACTTTTAGAAAGAGAGGTAAAATCTCTTCTTTACATATTTGATTAATTTCTTTTGCCTTCCTAATGATTGACTTCCCTTAGTAAAGAACTTGGGGTTCAAAATAATTTTTCTTCCAAACTGTTTTCTTCCCAACACTTTATATGGAAAATATTTCAAACCTGCAGAAAATTTAAAGGAATATTTTTATCAACAGAGTGTCTGGGTAGCTCAGTCAGTTAAGCATCAGACTCAATTTAGGGTCAGGTCATGATCTCCAAGTCCTAAGATCCAGCCCAGTGACTCAGCATGGAGCCTGCTTAAGAGTCTGACTCTCCCTTACCCTCTGCCCTCCTCTCTGCACATGCGTGTGCATGCCCCCGCATGCTTTCTCTCTCTCTCTCTCTAATTAAAAAAAAAAAGAATACTTGGGGCGCCTGGGTGGCTCAGTGGGTTAAAGCCTCTGCCTTCGGCTCCGGTCGTGATCCTCGAGTCCTGGGATCGAGCCCCGCGTCGGGCTCTCTGCTCAGCAGGGAGCCTGCTTCCTCCTCTATCTCTCTCTGCCTGCCTCTCTGCCTACTTGTGATCTCTGTCTGTCAAGTAAATAAATAAAATCTTAAAAAAAAAGAGTACTTTCATCAACACTGATACACCCTACACTAGATCCACCAATTGTGCATATTAACACATTTTCAGTGTTTGTTTTTTTCTAAATTATTTGAAAATAAGTTGGAACACTCAGGGCACCTGGGGGGCTCAATCGTTAAGCATCTGCCTTTGGCTCAGGTCATGATCCCAGGGTCCTGGGATGGAGCCCCGCATTGGGCTCCCAGCCCAGCGGGAAGCCTGTTTCTCCCTCTCCCACTCCCCTTGATTGTGTTCCCTCTCTCGCTGCATTTCTCTCTGTCAAGTAAATAAAATCTTTAAAATAAAATAAGTTGAGGGGCTCCTGGGTGGCTCAGTGGGTTAAAGCCTCTGCCTTCGGCTCAGGTCATGGTCCCAGGGTCCTGGGATCGAGCCCCAAATGGGGCTCTGGGCTCAGCGGGGAGCCTGCTTCCCCCCACCTCTTCCTGCCTCTCTGCCTACTTGTGATCTCTGTTTGTCAAATAAATAAAATCTTAAAAAAAAAATAAGTTGAAACACGCATGATATTCACCTCAAAGAATTTCTGCCTGTATCTCTGAAGAGCAAGAAAGTTCTCCTACAAAACCGCAGTACTATGATCACATCCAGGATAATGAACACTAGTGAATAACATCACCAGATATATAGCCCATATTAGAATCTTCTCAATTGTCACCATGTCTATAGATTTTTTTTATTTTCCAATCCAGAATCCAGTCAGGTTTCTCAGTGTTTGGTCTTTATGTCTTTTTATTCTCTTCATCTTCAACAGTGCTCTTGTCTTTTGGTTTCTTTTCTTTTTTTTTTTTTTTTAAAGATTTTATTTATTTATTTGACAGAGAGATCACAAGCAGGCAGAGAGGCAGGCAGAGAGAGAGGAGGAAGCAGGCTCCCCGCTGAGCAGAGAGCCCGATGCGGGGCTCGATCCCAGGACTCCGAGATCATGACCCGAGCCGAAGGCAGCGGCTTAACCCACTGAGCCACCCAGGTGCCCCTTTTGGTTTCTTTTCAACACTGACTGTTTCGTTTTGTTTTTTAAAGGATCCAGGCCAATTGTTCTGTAAAATATCCTTTGTCTGGATTTGTGTGGTTATTTCCTTATGATTGGATTCAAGTTAGACATTTTTGCTAAGAATATAGCACACATGAGACTGTGTACTTACTACATCATATCAAAGGACATTTTATATGTCCAATGTGGGGCTCAAACTCACAATCCTAAGATCAAGAGTCACATGGTCTACTGACTGAGCCAGCCAGGTGCCCCTATATTAAATTATTGATAATTGGTGATCTTAAGTTTGATCATGTGGTTAAGGGGATAACTACCGGATCTCTTAACAGCAAAAAAAAAAAATTTTTTTTCCTTTAAAATTAGTACAATAATGTATGGAGTTCTACTTGGAGACCATGTAAATAAACTGTTTCCTAATGATCTTTCACTCAAGGTTTTTAGCATTTGCTGAGATCCTTGCTTAAACCAATTATTACAAGACTTGAAATGGTGTTATTAAAAAGAAATCCTCTGTTTACAACCTGATAGTTTCTATAAAGAATAATTTTCCTTTTAAAGACTCTTTTCTCCTAATATTTTATTAATTTATATTTTCCTAACACGATGGACTGACGCATTTTTTATTAATCTTTTATTAACAATCATCATAATCCTTTGGATGTTCTAACTGTTCCAGTTTGATGAGGCAACATGATTTATGGCCAACCTAAGTGCCTCCTGATCAGTCAAGAGCATGTGGACTTGTAGAAACTATAAATGAACTATAAATACTTGATGCGAATGCCATAAGCTGGGGATCCCTGGGTGTGGTGACTGTTGCAGTTGGGTGTGTCCCATATGAGGGACCCTGGATATTATGCCTGTGAATCAGTTATTGGCGCCTATGGGCATGAGGCTGCCACGCCAGGTGAGGTTCCATACTTGCCTGATGGGAAACTTTTCCCCTTGTCCCTGAGCAACCACTCGTGGGATAAGAGAAGAGCTGACTGATGCTGTTTGGACGGCTCCATGATCTGTCTGCTACTGCAGGGTATCCCGTGATGGAACATTCTGCCCTGCCGGCAAGCTGTATCTCTCTGAGCAGACTGAAGCCAGAAGGGGCCCATCGTAGTTTTGTGAGTGTGAAGGTTTCATTGAGCCCATGAAAATCCATAAGAGGAATTGTGCTCTTTTAGAACAGAATACTCAAAAAACTTATTCCCATCCCTACCCCCACCATTACATGGTCACATATTTCTTCACTTACGATTTATCTTACTTATGTTTCTCTTTGCAAATAAAGGTACATATTTTTTTCTTACACACAGAAACACACGCACACACATACATACACACACATACATGTAGAGGTATATATCCTGAAAATCACTCATATCAGTTCATAAAGAACATCCTCATTCTTTTTTTTAAGATTTTATTTATTTACTTGAGAGAGAGAAAGATAGTGAGAGAGAGAGAGAGCACACAAGCAGGGGGGAGAGGGAGAAGCAGACTCCCCGCTGAGCTGGGAGCCCAATGCAGGGCTCGATCCCAGGGCCCTGGGACCATGACCCAAGCCAAAGGCAGATGCTTAACCGACTGAACCATTCAGGAGCCCTGTCATTTTTTTTTTAACGGCTGCATAATGTTTCACTCTGGAGACGTAATCAAAGTTTATGCAAGCAGTTTCCCATCAATGGGCATGTAAATTGCTTCAATTATTTTGCTCTTAAAAATAAGTTTACAGTAGGGATGCCTGGGTGGCCCAGTTGGTTAAGCAGCTGCCTTCGGCTCAGGTCATGATCCCAGCGTCCTGGGATTGAGTCCCGCATCGGGCTCCTTGCTCATCAGGGAGCCTGCTTCTCCCTCTGCCTCTGCCTGCCATTCTGTCTGCCTGTACTTGCTCTCTCTCCCTCTCTCTCTGACAAATAAATAAATAAAATCTTTAAAAAAATAAGTTTACAGTAAATAACTTCAGGCATATGTTAGTCCTGTTTGTTGAGGTATATGGTTAGGACAAATTCCTAGAAGTAGGAGTGCACGGTCCAAGGGTGAATGCATATGCGATTTCCTGAGATGTCACCAAATTCCTCTCCACAGGGGTCGTAGCATTTTGTGTTTGAGTTAGCAGTGAATGAGGCTGCGCTACATGTCTGCAAAGAAGAGCATTTCAAACTCAGTTGATGTCCTCAGAAATTGCACAAAACTAAGTCGCTGTGAAACAAAATTCGGAAGTCATAAGGAGAAGATACAACGAGATATATGTGGCATCAATGAAAAGGATGAAATAAAGATTTAAAGGTCAAGAAAAATCCTAAACTGAGATGGCATTGTCAATATCTGCAGTAGAGGCAGAGAAAAGTAGAATTGGAACTGGTGAGGGGCCCCTGGCTGGCTCAATCAGTAGAGCACCCAACTCTTGATCCCAGGGTTGTGAGTTCGAACTCCACATGGGGAGGGGAGCCTAGTTAAAAAAAAAAATTAAATGCTTCAAATCAAAACCACATTGAGATACCACCTTACACTAGTTAGAATGGCAAATATTGACAAGGCAAGAAACAACAAATGTTGGAGAGGATTTGGAGAAAGGGGAACCCTCTTACACTGTTGGTGGGAATGCAAGTTGGTGCAGCCGCTTTGGAAAACAATGTGGAGATTCCTCAAAAAATTAAAAATAGAACTACCCTTTGACCCTGCAATTGCACTACCGGGTATTTACCCCAAAGATACAGATGTAGTGAAAAGAAGTATTTCAGTGTCTGTTTTTTTCTAAATTATTTGACAATAAGTTGAAACACTAAGGGCACCTGGGTGGCTCAGTCGTTAAGCATCTGCCTTCGGCTTGGGTCATGATCCCAGGGTCCTGGAATTGAACCCCGCATTGGACTCTGGTGCACCCCAATGTTCAGCCCAATGTTCACAGCAGCAATGTCCAATAGCCAAGCTGTGGAAAGAGCAGAGATGCCCTTCAATGGATGAATAGATACAGAAGATGTGGTCCATATATACAATGGAATATTACGCAAACATCAGAAAGAAGAATACCCAGCTCTTGCATCAACATGGATGGGACTGGAGGAGATAATGCTGAGTGAAATAAGTCAAGCAGAAAGAGTCAATTATCATATGGTTTCACTTACTTGTGGAGTATAAGGAATAGCATGGAGGACATTGGGAGAAGGAAGGGGAAAAGGAAGTGGGGGGGAAATCGGAAGGGGGGATGAAGCATGAGAGACTGTGGACTCCAAGGAACAAAGGGTCTTAGAGGGGAGGGGAGTGAGGGGATGGGTTGGCCGGGTGATGAGTATTAAGGAGGGCACGTATTGCATGGCATACTGGGTATTTTACACAAACAATGAATATTGGAACACTATACCAAAAACTAATGATGTACTGTATGCTGACTAACATAATAAAAAAATTTTAATCAGGAAATGCAAATTTAAAAAAATAAAATGCATGTAGAAAAAATAAAAACAAAATAAAATGTAGGTAGAAACTAAAAAAATAAAATGACACACTTAGAAAAGAATTAGAACTGCAGAAAATTAAATCACTAATACGAAGGATAAATATGATTAGCTGTCTCAGAATTCAGAGGAAAAGAACAGAGACATGATAATGATAAAGGACATAGAAAGATGCTCCAATAACATAATTATAAGTGCTTCTCAGGAAAAAACCACTTAGAACAAATGCAGTAATCCAGATTAGAGTAGAAGAAAATGTCCTAGCATGGAGATTAATTAAAACTCCAAATTAAAAATCCACAGATTGAAAGGAGTTATGATACCACATGCATACACCCATACACACACAGATCCACATTATCCTCACAAAGTTATTTCACTTCAGGGATAAATAAAACCATGTCCTATAAATATTCTGGAAATAAAGACATCTTTTAAAAAAGATGTTAGGAGCCCCAGCTGGCTCAGTTGGTAGAGCATAGGACTCTTGATCTAGGGATTGTGAGTTCAAGCCCTACCTTGGGCGTAGCACTTACATAAAATAATACTAAAAGTAATGGGGCACCTGGGTGGCTCAGTGGGCTAAGCCTCTGTCTTTGGCTTGGGTTGTGATCTCAGGGTCCTGGGATCGAGCCCCGCCCCGCATCGGCCTTTCTGCTCAGCAGGGAGCCTGCTTCTCCCCCACCCCCGCCTGCCTCTCTGCCTACTTGTGATCTCTTTCTCTGTCAAATAAATAAATAAAATCTTTAAAAAATAATAATAAAAATAAAAATAAGATGTTAAATCTAGGAAATCTAAATTTCCTAGAATAATGTTTAGGAATAATCACCATCTCAATTAAATTAGCCTCTTGGTGGGAAATTGGAAGGGGAGGTGAACCATAAGAGACTATGGACTCTGAAAAACGATCTGAGAATTTTGAAGGGGTGGGGGGTGGGAGGTTGGGGGCACCAGGGGGTGGGTATTGTAGAGGGCACGGATTGCATGGAGCACTGGGTGTGGTGCAAAAATAATGAATACTGTTATGCTGAAAAAATAAAAAAAAAAATTAAAAAGTGAAAAAAAAAATTAGCCTCTTGGCTAATTTGAGTTTGAATTGATGAAATGATTCTAAAATTCATTTAAACATACAGGAATACATTAACAGAAAGAATATATAGGAATATCATAAATAATTTATAAAGAAGAGTATTGGGAAGGGACTAAACCCTCTATCTGGTAAAATCTACTATAAAGCAGCTAAAAGTAAATCACTGTGGCATTGGTAGCAATGTGGAGAGAATATGCATGTAAATATAACAGAAGAGATGGTCCAAAGCCAGATCTTAGTATTTATGTTATATTATGTAAGCAAATCCATGGAAAATGGAAGGATTTTTCTTCTCTTCTTCTTTTTTCTTAAAAAGATTTTATTTATTCTTTTTGAAAGAGCAAGAGAGACAAAGAACGAGAGAGTGAAAGAGCACATGCTGGGGGAGGAGCAAAGGGAGGAGAAGCAGACTCCTTACAGGCAGACTCCTTACAGGCAGACTCCCTACGGAGCAAGGAACCAGACTTGGGACTTGATCCCAGGACCCTGGGATCATGATGGGAGCCAAAGGCAGACGCTCAACCAACTGAGCCACCCAGGTGCCCCTGGAAGGATTTTTTCAATAGACACTTTTGTTATGAGCGGTTAACTGTTTAGGCGTGTGGAGGGTGTCTATTTATTTATTTGGTGCTGAAACCTGAGATGGAGTGTCTATTTAGATCCTCACTCTATAACATAACAAAATACATCCCAGTAGATTAGGATTTAATAAATTCTAAAATAACCAACCATCAAAACACAAAAGAAAACAGAATTCATCCTTCATATCTGTAAGTTTAAAAGGAATGGGAGAAATTACCAAAAGACAGATACAAGCACCTACACTTTAAATTTCTGCTTATCTACAATGCCATAAACAATACTAAAATATAAATTGGAATAAACTATCTGCAGTGAAAATACCAAGGAGGGGGTAATATCTTACTGTACAAATCACTTACAGAAATCAACTACATAAAGGCATGAACTGATCATTCACAACAGAAGAAACTGAAATGGCTAATAAATATCTGAAAAAAGTAATTGATCAGTAATCAAAGAAACACTGCTGCAGATAGCAATGCCATGCTGATTTTTCACCTTTCAAGTTAAGGAAGTTTAAAAAGGGAGCACCTGGGTGGCTCAGTGGGTTAAAGCCTCTGCCTTCGGCTCAGGTCATGATCCCAGGGTTCTGGGATGGAGCCCTGCATCCGGCTCTCTGCTCAGTGGTGAGTCTGCTTCCTCCTCTCTCTCTGCCTGCCTCTCTGCCTACTTGTGATCTCTGTCTGTCAAAGAAATAAATAAAATCTTAAAAAAAAAAAAAGAAAGTTTAAAAAGTTAGCTTCCTTAATGGCTTAATGTGAGAGTGGGGGCAGTAAGAACTTGGACAGTCTTTTTTTTTTTGAAGGAGGAATGAGAGCTTTGTTCAGATCCTAGGGCCCTAGATAGTTATTCTTAGACATTGTTGATGAAGTATACATTTGTATGATCTCTTGGGCAAGCAATTTGGTAACTTCAATCAAAGAGTTTTAGAAAATCTCCTACTCTCTTACCCCATAATTTTAGTTTTAGGACTCCATCTCAAGGAAATTCTAAAAAAATATGTTTGATACTTTCTGCACAAAAATATTCATCTCCAAGCTATGCATTATATTTAAAAATTAAAAAGTACTACATGCTTCATGTTAGAGGATAACATGACATGAATATAAAGCAGTTTTTAAAAATTAAAATGTGCGTATGTATTGAGTAATTGTCTAAGTATTTTGTATTTGCTCATTGACCCCTCACTACAAGGATACTGGTTAGATTCCTTGGCCCTTCCAGGTGCACCCACCACTCTTCTCCAGTTTCTTCTGATTGGTAAGAGCTGCATCAACAGAATCTCTTGCCTTCTATTTTCTGGTTGGGGTAGGGCAATGGAAAGGACCAGGGGAAGGCCGGCGAGGAAGTTTTGGATATTATTTGTCCTGGTTCCCTCTCTGTGAGTTTCCTGTGGGCTGTAAACTTCCCTGAACTAAAGACCACAGCTTGTGTAGGCAGCCCCTACCAAACACCACCGTCACCAGGTTCTGATAACTGTTCTATCCCTTTACCCCTTCACAATGATGCCTTCTTGCTCTCACCAGCCTGGGGATGCTGACTGATTCCCTGTGGTTTCTCTTCATCTTACTTATCTCTTTTAAAATATTTCCTTTATGGGGCACCTGGGTGGCTCAGTTGTTTAGCATTTGCCTTCAGCTCAGGTCATGACCCCAGGACCCCATCAAGCCCCACATGGAGCCTTGCATGGAGCCCCACGTCGGGCTCCCTGCTTGGCAGGAAGCTTGCTTCTCCCTCTTCCCTGGCTTGTGTTCCCTCTCTCGTTATCTCTCTCTCTGTCAAATAAGTAAATAAAAACTTTAAAAATATATATATTTATGTCAGTTTCTTCAAATGATTTAATTAGAGTTTTCTGTTTCCTACCGGATCCCTGACAGACACCATGGCTTATGAGACTTTATATCTGAGGAGATAGACACAGAGAAGTTAATATGCCCAAGGTCACAAAAGGGAGGAAATAATAATTGTAGGATATGTCAAAATTGTTCCTTTATCTATTTTAAAATAACTTTTATTGTTTTTATTACAAAAGATATACAAAATATACAGTACAAACAAATAAAACGAAGAGAAGAAAATACCCATATTTCCACTCACCCAACCCATCCATTATTTTTTTAATAAGATTCCCACATTTTTGTTTCTAGGCAAACTCCTGCTTCTCATCCCAGGCTCTACGTTCAATTGTCTACTCTATAACCTTCATCTGGATGTCTCAAAGGCACTTGAAACTGAACATGTCCAAAATAGGCTCATGATCTTCCAAGTTCTAGCCACAACCAAGTCCTGTCAATTTTACATGTAAATGTCTCTAATATGTCCACAGCTCTCCAGCTGCGACCACCCACCTTAGTCCAAGACACTATCACCTCTTTCTTTGAAGAATTCCAAGCTTTGGTCTCCCTGTATCTATCTACTCTTGTCTCCTTCGGCCCATTATTCACACAGCAGGCAGATAGACCTTTTCAAAATGCAATCTAGTCATAACACCCCCTGCTTAAAATGGCTTCCACTGCTTTAAAATACAGACCAAGGGGCGTCCTTTGGCCCAGCTAACCTCAGCAGTTTTGTCTCCTGTGCTCCTTTCCTCCCCTTGGTTAGCTCTACTGTCTGGCTTTTAGCTTCACCAAGGAACCATGCTTCTTTCTACCACAGGCCCTTTGCCCACATTGCTCCCCCATTTTGGCTCTTTTTTTTTTTTTTTTAAAGATTTTATCTGTTTATTTGACACAGAGAGAGGGAGACAGCAAGAAAGGAAATACAAGCAGGGGGAGTGGAAGAGGGAGAAAAGGGCTTCCTGCTGAGCAGGGAGCCTGACACAGGGCTCCATCCGAGGGCCCTGGGATCAAAACCTGAGCCCAAGGCAGGCACTTAACAACTGAGCTATCCAGGTGCCCCTGGGACTTTTTTTTTTTAAGAATTTATTTCTTTATTTGAGCATGAACACAAGCTGGGGGTGGGGGCAGGGGCAGAGGGAGAGAGGGAGAAGCAGACTCCCTGCTCAGCATGGGGCCCTATGGGGCTCAATCCCAGGACCCTGAGATAATGACCCCGAAGGCAGACGCTCAACCATCTGAGCCACCTAGGCCCTTTCTGGGACGTTTTTACATACCTCCCCAAAGTTAACCTCCAGAGTGATAAGATACCCTAACACTTTCTTATCACTAGCAGCCTTTCCAACATTACATTTATCAGAGCTTATGTGAACACATCAAGCATGTTGTTGCCTTCTCCTTTACCAGATCCTCTAGCAGATGGTAGGCTGTCTTGTGTCGCCTGCACATCTCCATCCAGTACTTTGCCCTGTGCCTAGCACATAGTATGAAATCAGTATTTGAATGAAAAGAAATAAACGCAACAGGGATAAAGACAAAGCTGGACGAATCGTATTAGAAAGGTCTGAATTCTTTATATCCATTATTTCCTCTTTTTTTGCTTCAGAGTCTAACAAGATAAAAATGATACTTATTTAGTCATGCGTCAACTACTTTTCTAGAAAGTAAAAGCTATTAAAACTGGGTAAATAGGGGCACCTGGGTGATTCAGTCAGTTAAGCGTCTACCTTCAGCTCCAGTCATGATCTCAGGGGCCTGGGATCCAGTCCAGCATCAGGCTCCCTGCTCAGCGGGGAGTCTGCTTCTTCCTCTCCCTCTGCTCCCCTACATGCTCGCTCTCTCTCTCTCTCTCAAATAAATGCATTAAAAAAAACTTTAAAAAAACTGGATAAAAAGACTATATCTATATTCCCTTACAGTTTCTTCAACAAGATTGATACACAACTCAAGAAGCATGGATTCTAGTTAACTTCCTGGAGTTTTCGTCACTTACTCTAGATGTTTTATTTGTTTTGAGGGTTCTAGTGATGACAAAATCAGCTCTAGGCGGATAAAGTGGACATTTAAAGAAGGGATAAAACTAGCATGAGGCTGGTTGTACAGTAAAATACGTTCACTAAGTATCTTTTCGGTAGGATTGGGAAACACGTGTTTTGTTTGCTTGTGCTCCTTAACTAGCCCTTGATCTTCACTTTTAAAGTGCAGGTCCCACTTAATCTGAGATAGCTGGGGGATTTTTTTTTTTTTTTTTGGTTTATTTTCTTTTTTTCAAAGACTTCATTTACTTATTTAAGAGAGAGCGCGCGCATAAGGGATGAGGAGGCAGGGATGAGGGAGAAGCTGGCTGCCCACTGAGCAGGGAGCCTGATCAGGGCTCCAGCCCAAGATTCTGGGATCATGACCTGAACCAAAGGCAAAAGCTTAACGGACTGAGCCACCCAGGCGCCCCTGATAGTTGAGTTCTTAATTTTCTTATCTACTTGCTTCGTTTGGGGTCAAGCACCTCAACTTGGACAACCCCACAGAGAATTAATAATCGCCCCTTGGCCCCAACGGCTTCCCACCTCACCCCGCCCCCTCCCTAGGGAGGGGGCGCCCGCGTCTGCGCAGACCTCACCCAGCCCCTTGTGACGTCACAAAGGAGCCCACCCAAGTGCGGTGCAGCACCGGGACCCCATAGTCCTAGTCCCTGCTCTTTAATTACCCGCTTCCCTTACCCCACTTGGCTCAGTCTTCTTTTAGTCAGGGTATGAGAATAAAGGTGCTAGGCTCAAACCCCCACGGGGCCGCCACTGCGCCCTTGGGTGGCGTCGCCCGCCCTTCGGGGCCGGCGAGAGAGACGGAGCCGCGCTGCGCTAGCCCTAGGCTCCCCCGCTGCCCAGTGGGCGGGTCTGCTGGGGCGGCCTCGGGAGTGCGCGGGTACCGGACCCAGGAGCTGGCGAGGCGCGCGCCCGTGGGGGAGGGGCGGGGAGCAGAACGTCGTCACCCGCCCCGCGCGGTCCAGAACCATGAGCTCACACAGCTCGGCCGCCTCCAGAGGCAGTGGCAGCGGGAGGGGCTGCGAGGCGGAGCCCGCGCCTGGAGCCGGGGGAACAGCTTCCCACATCTCGGACCCCGACTCCAACTTGGGCGCGGTCACATCCTCCGCCTCCGGGTCGAGCAGCGGTTCTGAGTGGCGGACCTTCTCCAGTCCGTTTTCCAGCTTCCTGTCGAACGTTTCCATACCAGACCCCGGATACGAGAAGAGCTCCGGCTCGCCCGCCCAACTCGGCTCCACTCCCGGCCCCAGGACCAACACAGACTCTAGGATTGGCCTCTGGGGCTTCGGCGCCCACGGCCTGAACCACCAGATCCCCATGTCTGCCACCCGCCAGAGCACCGCCGATGGGGCCGCGCCAGCTTCCACCCCTGACGCAGGCCACCCCCGGGTACCGGTACAAAGACCTGCCTCGCTCTCAGGTCCCCCTCTAGCGTCGATATCTGAGTCCACCCCGCCCGCAGTGCTCGTCTATTCCCGAGAATCAGTACCAGGACGTCCTACATCCACGACCTCTACCCAAGAATCAGGGCAAGGGTTTGTCCTGCCCTTCTCGCCCGGCTTCCTCAGGTTACCGATTCCAGAACCTCTAACACCCAATAACACTCCCGAGGTGTCAGCACTCGGGCTCGCCCCGCCCTCAGTGATCGGCTCTTCTTGGAGTTCGATGCCTGGGCCTCCCGTACCCAATAACTCCCCGCTACTGTCATTGCAAGGATCCTATCAGTTCTCAGGACCCGGCTCTCCCCGACTGTCAGTAGACGCATCTGTTGTGCTCTCGGAGTCCTCCCGAGTGTCGGTGCAAGGGTCGCCCCCGCCCTCAGTGCTCAGTACCCCCCGGAGTTCACTGCCGGGATCTGGCCCGCTCTTGGACTCCTCTCGAGTGTCGGTGCAAGGGTCCGCCCCGCCCTCCAAGCTCAGCTCCCTCCCGGCTCCGCAGCAAGGATCCGCCCAGCTCTCCGAGTCCACCCCGCCCTCAGTGCCCGGCTCCCCCCGGGATTCGGTACAAGGACCTCTTACGCCCAGGAACACCTCCCGAGGGTCGGCACAAGGGTCCACCCAGCCCTCCGTGCCCGGCTCTCCCCGGGATTCGGTACGAGGACGTCTTACGCCCAGGAACACCTCCCGAGGGTCGGCACAAGGGTCCACCCAACCCTCCGTGCCCGGCTCCCCCCGGGATTCAGTACCAGGACCCCTAACGCCCAGGAACACCTCCCGAGGGTCGGCACAAGGGTCCACCCAGCCCTCCGTGCCCGGCTCCCCCCGGGATTCGGTACAAGGACTTCTTACGCCCAGGAACGCCTCCCGAGGGTCGGCACAAGGGTCCACCCTGCCCTCAGTGCCAGGTGCCCCCCGAACATCCGCGGAAGGATCGGCTCCGCCCCCGGGCTCCACTGACGGAGCAGTGCAAGGGGCTGCTCCGCCCTCAGTGCCGGGCTCTGCCCGAGTGTCGGTGGAAGAATCGGCTCCGCCCCCGGACTCCCCCCGAGAGTCGGTAGAAGGGCCCGCCCCGCCCTTGGCCCGCTCCACTCCTATACCTACGCCCCGGGAGAGTCTCAGCCAGAGCATGGAGAGTGAGGAGAAGTCGAGTATCGCGGGCCACATGTTCGACGTAGTCGTGATAGGAGGCGGCATCTCAGGTTAGTATGGACGGTAGCGGTAACCTGAGGGCCCCTGGCCGGCCCGGGGTGGGGGGCCTCCAGTAGCGCAGCAGCATATGGGGCGGGCAGGCGGGGGGTGTCTCTTGCATGCTGGAGTGCAACAGTGCCCGGGCCCGGATCCTGCGAGGAGAGAGTGGGGGTTGGGCCAGATTTGCCTGTGGTGTGAACTGGGGGAGGCAGAACAATAATTTTACTGCTACTATTAAATACTAGCATTTAATTAGCACTCACTGTGCAGTTATATTCGGTACTTGACTAGCATTTCCTCAATCCTCAGCAGTCCTGTGAGAGGGGTACTCGCCCCCATTTTACAAAACCAAGTAACTGAGGTCTGGAGACTTTCAATTACTTTTCCAGCGGTTGAACCACTTAGCCAGAAAAGGGCTGATGATTTTTTTTTTTTCCATTTAAGGCCTTCACTTCTAATCCCTGAGGTGGCTGCTTTGCCTCACTGATTTCACGTCCTTTGCCCCAAACAGAACATCAGTGTTGGGATTTTTGTAGTATTGAAGTAGTAAGAGTGTTATTCTGGTTCTGCTCTTCTCCAAGCTCTTTTCCTTAGAAAATTTGGTAAGTGAAAAAGGAAGAATCGTTTAGTAAAACGTGTTCATTGTTTTTTTTTGTTTGTTTTGTTTTATTTTAAAGGAGAGAGGGTGGGCTCTTAGTTTTAACCTGCTCCGGCTGTTTTTTTAGAACTTGCAGTAAGGTGTGGGGCATGTATTACCCAAAGGGAATCCCTTTGTGAAGCAGAGGCCCATAGCTGGTCAGGGAATGCCCTGTTGTGTCCTTTCATAACAGCTCCCAGTGACCGAATCCTGTCCTGTGTGGAGCTGGTGAGCCTGGGTTCCCCTGGTCCTGTCCTAGGTTTGCAGCTGACCAAGTGCATGAGGCTTGCCTGTATCTTCCTGGAAACCTCATCATGACTGATATATTCACTTGTCACTTAGGCTGTCATAATTGCTAAAATTTGAAATTCAGGCATTGTGTTTCAGTTCAGCCCTGGCTAGAGTCCCGCATGAATCTGCCCCGATTCCCACTAATTTCTGAAATATACCTGCAGGATCTGATTTAGAAAGAGCCAGAAAGAAGGTGGAAGGGAGTGAAGTAGAATGGCCCACAGTAGCCATTTGTATGCATCATCTGAGGAGGGGGAGACTCTGAGCATGCTTAAAAATCAATTTTGAGTGGAGATAGCTTGACTTGGTCTCTTGAGGATCAACAGTCTGAATCGCCAGAGGAGAGGTTGGCCTGAGCTGTTGCTTTGACACTCTAGCCAGTGCCCGCAAAAACATGCATGTATGTTGAAACATCAGAGGAAAGCAGAGCATGGTGAGGAGTAAGAAAAAGAAGTAAATTTGTCTTGTTTCCATTCATTCATTCAACAAACACTTGCCAAGTGCGTGCAGTGAAGAGAACTGGTGTTTCCCCAAAACCTAGTCCTCCCATGCATGCCTCCTAGAAGCAATGTGACTGTTGATCACTGGGAAATAAATGTTCTGATTTTGTGGTCTATGAAGTGATTAGTTCTTTCTCTTCCCCCATCTCCATTATCCACACTTCACAATTTGGGGTTCTTTCTGGAATTTTATCTTTGTCCTTTTCTTGTTCTGTGCTCCCGTATTCCTTAAGGAGCGTTTTTGTCTTGTCTTTTCCCTCTGCCCAATTACCTGTTGTATCTCCCTTTCCACATCTTATTTCTAATAATTGGTCATGAGCTAAGGTGGATTTATCGTGGAGCCGGTGACCATCCTGCTTTATGGCATTTCAACTGCAGGTGCCTTCTGCTCCTCATTCTGAATAAATAGCTTCAGACTGTGTCTTGTATTGGTAACCTTGAATTCTTTTTTCTTAAAGAGGCCACCCAAATCATGTAAGCTTCAGGCCCCTCAAAACCTGGATCTGTCTCTGATCATTATTCATTATTAATTTGTTTCATGTGGGGAAAAGCAGAGGGACTTTATTGCACAGTAGTTCACACACCTATTCTAGCAACCAGCTTCCAGTCCCTTAGTGACAGTGGAAAACCAGGGAGCTTTCTCTAATATCATCTCTCGTCACTCAATTGGAGTGGCTTTAACACCAAAACTGACCAGAAACATTGCATTCTGGCTGTGGTGCTTTCCCAAGATGGTTCACAGCTAAAATTAAAAGTAGATGTAAGTCTGGCTCAGGCTGAACCCTGCACACGGATTGGGTATTTCATAAGCAGGTGAGAGGCGTTATTGCTCAAGGGGTTCTTGAGAACCCCATCTCAGAAACACGTCATCTTTGCCTGTGCTTGGCAGAGTCCTGTGAGCAACTTAATCCCTGTATCAGTTTTAAATGCTTTGGGATATTTCTTAAAACTTCTATCACAACTTGCACACTTTAATATGCTACCCACACACTTATAATATATGGCCAATTCTCAGTATCTTCAGTGTCATTGCTTTTATATAACAATGTAGCTCCCAGAAGAGTACAAATTCCAAATGACATTCCTCAAAATCAATCCATAGTAACAGAATTATCTTTCATTTTTGATAACTACCTTGGCTGTATAAAGAATGGCAGCATCTTTTTTTTCAATATCAGTTTTAAAGATTATTTATTTATTTGACAAAGAGCACAGGTTGGGGGGAGCGGAAGAAGGAGAAGCAGGGGTTGCAGCGCTCGATCCCAAGACCCTGGGATCGTGACTTGAGCTGAAGGCAGATGCTTAACTGACTGAGCCACCCAGGCACCCCAAGAGTGGAAGCATCTTAATATAGCTCTCTCATCATTAAAAAAAAACAAACAAACAGGGGCGCCTGGGTGGCTCAGTGGGTTAAAGCCTCTGCCTTCGGCTCGGGTCATGATCTCAGGGTCCTGGGATCAAGCCACGCATCGGGCTCTCTGCTCAGCAGAGAGCCTGCTTCCCTCTCTCTCTCTCTGCCTGCCTCTCTGTCTATTTGTGATCTCTGTCTGTCAAATAAATAAACAAAATATTTAAAAGAAAAACAAACAAACAAACAAACAAAAACCTTAAAACAGGGATGCCTGGGTAGCCCAGTGGGTTAAGCATCCGAGTCTTGGTGGCACAGGTCATGATCTCATGGGTCCTGAGATCAGGTTCTGTGTGGGACTCCATGCTCAGTGGGGAGTCTGCTTGAAGTGTCTCTCTGTCTTCCCCTCTTCCAATCATGTATGTGCATGCATGCTCTCTCCAAAATAAATAAATCTTTAAAAAAAATAAAACAGAGCACGTCTTATAGCCACAAGCCCCCTTTTACTGTCCGCTAATCAATTACATAATTGTATATACTGTGTCAGTAGTGGAGAAGGGAGACCCCCTGCTCATTTGTAAGTAATATAATGGTATCTTTAATATGCTCTGGCCCTTACTTGTCATCCATCATCTATCATCAAGTCCTTCTTGAAACTCCTTTCATTCTGTGACACTTGGATCCTGAATTTTTTATTCCACACTGATCGCCCCTTTACTGTTCCTCTCATTGTGCCCATATTTTTGTGAACTTCCAGTTTTGAAACGGCTTGAGGTTCAGCTGTTGATCACTGTTGTGTTCTTATGCACTTTTCCCCTTTCTTACTCATTCTAGGACTTGAGATTTCCCTTATCTATAGAAAGCTCTTAAGTCTCTAGTTTGGATCCGTTTCTTTCTCTGAGATCCTGTTTATAACTTATCTGCTCCTGGGTATTTCACCCTTTAATGTCCTGTTCTTGCTTCATATTCACCATGTCCAAAAGCCTCCTTGACCTCCAACCCAGCTTTTCTTCCTCACTGCCTTGGCTCTGTTCTTGGCACCATAATCCTTTTCACCCAGCCAACAGATCCTTCTAAATCCTTGTTTGGGCTTTTCCTCTTCTCCATTCCCAGTGACTCCTCCATCCCCAGGATAGACTCTGGACCCCTTTGGCTCATCAGGTTATGACCATCTTTCCAGTGGCTACCCTTTACTTTGGGCTCTCCCTTCATGTCCATCCTGCAATGTTCTCCCAGAGTTGATTTTTTTTTTTTTTTCATTTTGGGCATAGTTGACACATAATGTTACATTCGTTTCAGATATACAACCTAGTGATTGGCTAAGTCTATATGTTATTCTAGGCTCACCAGAAGTGTAGTTACCATGTGTACCATTACACTGTAGTACAGTACTATTGATTATATTCCCTTTCATATATGCTGTACCTTAACTCATTCCATAACCAGACTTGAATTTTTTTTTTAAGATTTCATTTATTTATTTGACAGACAGAGATCACAAGTAGGCAGAGAGGCAGACAGATAGAGAGGTGGAAGCAGGCTCCCTGCAGAGCAGAGAGCCCGATATGGGGCTCGATCCCAGGACACCGGGACAATGACCTGAGCCGAAGGCTGAGGCTTTAACCCACTGAGCCACCCAGGTGCCCCCCAGACTTGAATTTTTAAACACTTCTTTCATCACCTTGCTCTTCTGCTCAAGACTTTCCTTCAGTGGTCTATTACCAGCCCTTCAAGCTTCCCTCCATACGCTCAGTTGTCAACCCCACTTAGTAAGACAACTAACATCCACCACTGTCCCCAACATGGAGGCATGCTGTTGTCTTGTCAACGGTGCTACACCATGTTTATTTTGTCCCTTCACCGCTTCCTTGTTTTTGTCTTTCTTAACATGGGAGTGCTTCTCTCTGACTGTTTACATTTTATTCATTCTTCAACACCTGATTAATGACCCTTTTTTTTTTTAAGATTTTTTATTTATTTATTTGTCAGAGAGAGGGAGAGAGAGCGAGCACAGGCAGACAGAATGTCAGGCAGAGGCAGAGGGAGAAGCAGGCTCCCTGCCGAGCAAGGAGCCCGATGTGGGACTTGATCCTAGGACGCTGGGATCATGACCTGAGCCGAAGGCAGCTGCTTAACCAACTGAGCCACCCAGGCGTCCCAATGACCCTTTTTTTTTAAAAAAGATTTTATTTATTCATTTGAGAGAGAGAGTAAGCGTACACACAGAAGCCGGGATGGGGGGGTGGGGGGAGAAGGAAAGTAGAGGGAGAAGCAGACTCCCTGCTGAGCAGGGAGCCCAACACAGGGCTCAATCCCAGGACCCCGAGACCATAACCTTAGCCAAAGGCAGACGCCTCACCATCTGAGCCACCCAGGTGCCCCTAATGACCCTTTCCTTAATCACTCTGGCTGCCCTTGATTTTTCCCTGTTAGTGTTTGTGATCTATGTCTAACAACGCACACTTATTTTCTGTGTCTATTTCTTGATGTTATTTTAACTATAGCAATTCAGTCATTGACCATTGATGCTAGTTCTTACTCAGGAGCTGATACAGATACAACAAATGACAGAAACCCAGCGGCATACGATTTTAAAATCTGCCCCAAACCGAGAATTTCTGAATTGGCTGTCTGTAGGGGGAGGAAAAAAAAAGAGAAGAAAAGAAAAGGGGGAAAAAAACCCACCTCCAGGGGTCAATGTATACTTCAGAGTCTTTGGGCCCAAGGGCTTTATGCCAGGCAGTCCGGTCCAGTCACCTAAGATTTCAATCCTCTCCACGGCATGTCCTTGGTGATGATCTGGCTGTAGCTTTGAACACATCTAGGGAAGGGGAAAGCTCTGCTCCTCAAACCAACTTATTATGAGCAGAGATGGCTCTGCTGCCTGGACTCATTGAAGCCCTTTGGGAGCCTCTACCTTATGTCAGGCAGTGGCTAGATCTTGGGGGAAAAGGTCTGATGATGAGTAAGTAGTTTCCCTGCCCATAAGATGCCCCATCCTCGTGCAAGAAGGAATCAAGTAAGAGAATAATCGACATTAGAACAGTGGAAGAAACATTATTGTCATGAATATGAACAAGTGCTGGGACCTTGAAAGATAAGTTTCTAAGTGAAAGCACTTCAGTCCTGGGTAGTGGAAGAGTTTTTCCATGGTTTTGGAAATTTTGAAGTGTCACATGGAAAGAGATTATTTCCAACTAGTGTTTAAGTAGAGGACCTCCCCCATATTTTTATCCATGAGCTGAATTCTGCTTAAAGAATTGAGCACACTAGCCACGCAGAAGTCGGGACTGTATAAAATCAGTGGGGATTGAATCCTTTTCATCCTCTGAGGCAGAAAAGCTGTTTTGCAAGAAGGTTGACTAATCCTCTGAATTCCGACAACTGAGTCCACAACATACCGCAATTTCCCTTTTTGCTGAAATACATCACCCTGAAGAATCCTTTTTGCTGAGAGCATTTTTGGCATTTTAACTCAGAACTTGGCAACAGACAGTTGTGGTTTGGTAGTGATTACGAAAAACATTTACAAATGCTGCTTTTTTGGGGCACCATAGTTATTCAGATACTCTGAGGTTCAGTGCAGATGGGGCACTAATGTTCTGCCTTTTAGGACACGTCTTTGCCTCTATTTTGTGTTTTTTTCTTAAACTAGAATCCTTTCACTTTAGGAACTTTTTTGATGTTGAACAAAGAACGCTAGAATATTTGGGTTCTGATTTTTTTGAAATCTTCATGGTTGAATGAGATGTGGGGTTTAGCTAACATTTAATGGGCCGTTTTCACATGTAGCCAATACTAATTGGCTTGACCCGACACATAATCCTCAGCTAATGTGAAAAATGCATTTAACAATAGATCTAAGTATAGTGTAATTATATAAGTATCGTACAACTGTAGCATAATTACGTCACAGAGACCCATGATTGAGAAGTTGAAAGGTGGGAGTTTGTTATTGGCAACTATGGGTCATACAGTCTTTGTGCAGGTGTGACATACACATATTAATCTATATATAACCAATGTTACCAGTTTTTGGATTCAAGTGTACCCAGAAAGACTGAGGTTCTGTTGTAGTTTTTTTTTTAAAGATTTTATTTATTTATTTGACGGACAGAGATCACAAGCAGGCAGAGAGGCAGGCAGAGAGAGAGGGGAAGCAGGCTCCTCGCCCCCCGAACAGAGAGCCCTAGATCCCAGGACCCCAAGATCACAACCTGAGCCGAAGGCAGAGGCTTTAACGCACTGAGCCACCCAGACGCCCCCTGTTGTAGTTTTTAAAAAAAAATTTTTTAAACATTTTTATTTATTTACACAAGCAGGGGGAAGGGCAGAGGGAGAAGCAGACTTCCTGCTGAGCAAGGATCCCAGTGCAGGTCTCCATCCAGGACCCTGGGACCCTGACCTGAGCCAAAGACAGACGCTTAACCGACTGAGCCACCCAGGCAGCCCCTGTTGTCATTTTATATCACATACAAGGGTTTGCAAGAGCACAGACATCCAGGTGGCACGTGTTTGAAGACTGCTTGCGTGTACGAGATGGGTAGGTTTCATAATGACAGCTCCTTCTCATGTTAGGTTTGAGTGATCAGAACTGCGCAAAATGAGCCAAAAGAAGTTTAGTTACATTTTTTACTACTGTAAGCTTTGAGACAAGTTGATGGTTAGGACTGTTGTTTGCCTTTATGGCGAAAAATATTTTATAGTTTTGCCAGGAATTTGTATTTTCTTCTGGATGATCTGTTCCTTATTATGTTGCCATTTGGCATTATGAATTAGGGCAGCTTAAAATCTTTTTTTCCCACATTTTAAGACAATTTTTTAAGTCATCTCTATACCCAGTGTGGAGCTCGAACTCACGGTCCCGAGATCAAGAGTTGCACACTCTACCGACTATGCCAGCTAGGTGCCCCAGGGCAGTGTAAAATCTTTAAGCTGTGGGTTTTGTCATCTATGCAATTAGAGGTTGGATTAAGTTGGACTATGTTATATGTGATGTATCTTCCAGCATCTCTTTTAGTAATTAGTAGTCGTCCTACTGTCTGTCTCTTCAGCTTTCTCTTTTGAATATCCTCCTCTACACATTTTTCCCTCCATGTTGTACTCTGGAAATAGTTTGCATGATCTCTCACACTGACATCCTACACTAACTTAATTAAATCCGAGTCTGGGGCTCTCTTACACATGCTCATTCACACCTTCTCCATGACTTCTCTCAGCCTTAGTTTCAAAGCCCTTTTGTAGTTGTTGCTAAGCCAAAATAAACAAAACCCCACTTTATAGCAATAATTAATCAATTGATTCGGTAAAAGTGTCAATAAGAACGTAAACATCAGATGATAAGCTTTGAGAGTTGAGTTTATTACATATTAACCATGTTCAAAGGTCACAGAATTACAGCCTGTAAGCCCTTACAGGGACCAACACAGAGGCTCCGAGGGATCAAGTAAATTACCAAATGCTAAAAATTCTTGACTTTGGACCCCTAAAACGTTGACCATCAGGGCAGTGCTGCTTCTTTACCCTGCCTCGCTGGGCTTGCCCCGTAGGCCCGTCCCTAGAACTGAAGTAAACTTTATTTTTGCTTTACTTTGATGCTTGATGCTCTAAAACACAGTGATAACTATTGTTGCCCAGTAATTTATGTTTTAGAATATGTTACATAGCCTGTTACTGCTGCACAAACATTTTTACTTAAAAAGATGGGATTCCCTATTAAGGTCAAATGACTTTCATATGAAGAATTTATTTCCTTTTTGAAAGGTCCATATCTGGTGTGTTTAGGATCATGTGGAACAGTTTGACTAGTTTCCATCAGTGGTTCTTAACCTTTTGGATCCTGTCTCCCTTTGAATATCTGATGAAAGCTATTGAAAACTTTCCACCATGGGGCGCCTGAGTGGCTTGGTACGTTGAGCCTCTGCCTTCAGCTCCGGTCATGGTCTCAGGGTCCTGGGATCGAGCCCCAAATCGGGCTCTCTGTTCAGTGAGGAGCTTGCTTCTCCCCGACCTCTCTCTGCCTGCCTCTGCCTGCTTGTGATCTCTGTCTGTCAAATAAATAAATAAAATCTTAAAAAAAAGAAACTTTACACCAAAAAATATGAGTTTTTACTCATAGACTTTTTCCTCCTGCCCCAGGCCAATATCAGTTGTTATGGAAACGTCTTCAGCATCACTGTCCCTGTAGTGTAACTATTTGGGGCTGAGACTGAGAGTTCGCAGAGTGGTGGAAAAATGAGAATTCAAAGGATTGACTAGGTCATTAGACAGTTACAAGTAATGACTGTGTAGATAGACAATGATTAAAAACAGTCAAGACATCTAGTCTGAAAAATAAGGCATATGTGCCTCCTATATTAAGTCCATGATAAGTTAAGCAGTGAACCTGACATGTTTTGGAAAAAATGAATGTGGGGAGACAACACAGGTGAAGAAAATGGAAGGCTGTGGTGGTTAATGTGATTTTTTTTTTTAAATAGTTTTCCAAGATTGGTATTTACAGATTTTAGGTATTGAAATTAAGCCACTAATATTAAATATATATTTGTTATTTAACATGCAGTTGTTTTTTTAAAAGATTTTATTTATTTATTTGACAGAGATCACAAGTAGGTGGAGAGACAGGCAGAGAGAGAGGAGGAAGCAGCCTCCCCGCTGAGCAGAGAGCCCGATGCGGGGCTCGATCCCAGGACTTTGGGATCATGACCTGAGCGGAAGGCAGAGGCTTTAACCCACTAAGCCACCCAGACATCCCTTTCACATGCATTCGTGAGAGCCTATGCTCCTCGGTCATTGGAAGCATTTGACAAAATTCAGACCCAAGTAGAAGAGTGAATTCTCTAGTTTATCTGAGAGTCCACTTGTCTCTCCACTGACCAGGTGATGCCCAGGAACTTTCTGTGCCATTCCAACTAGAAATCTGAAATGCTGTTGGCATCTGAGGTTGGTTCAGGAGGTCAGTGCTGGGACAGACAAGGGAAGCAGGAAATGACAGACAAGGATAGGATTTCTTGGAGGAAGTAAGACTTGACGGAAGTGTTGTGGGTTTTGGGTGAATTCTGAAATGCAACAAAAACAACTTTTTCTTTTCTTTTTTTTTTTTCTTGTCTTCTTTTTTCTTACCGGTAAGTCATTTATTTTGTTTTTAAAATTAGAAATATTTTTTTTAATTGAGGTATAGTTGACACATCAAGATGACGTTTAAGGTGACCATTTCCAGGTTAAATGGGTTTTCTTTGAGCCGTGGCTTAAATTCCAGAATTTTTCTTGCACGCCTGTCGGTGTTTGCTCATTCATTCACTCATTCATCCATTCATTTGATAAATATCTGTTGATCGCGTGCTCACTGCACACCGGGAGCAAAATTTCTGTTTTCCTGCTTTGGGAACATTGCTTCTAAACCTTTGGTAAGAGGTGATGTTTGACTATACTTTTTATTGTCCTCAGAGTGTGGAGTCCAAGAGTCCAAACGTGCAGTTATACAAGAATTCTGTTGGCCAGAGATCACGTTGCTGAATAATAGAAAGTTAACTTTAAAAGCTTAATATGTGGGGCGCCTGGGTGGCTCAGTGGGTTAAGCCGCTGCTTTCGGCTCAGGTCGTGATCTCGGAGTCCTAGGATCGAGCCCCGCATCAGGCTCTCTGCTCAGCAGGGAGCCTGCTTCCTCCTCTCTCTCTGCCTGCCTCTCTGCCTGCTTGGGATCTCTCTGTCAAATAAATAAATAAAATCTTTAAAAAAAATAAATAAATAAAATAAAAGCTTAATATGTGATACACAATCTACATATTCCTAGGTGGTGATGAATGTGAACGTTGAAGAAAAATGTCACTTCTAAGAATTAAGAGGAAGAACTAGCAGAGCCAGCAGAGCATAAGCGGTAGCTGCCCTCAAGTTTTGCTTCAGAGCTCTTAGCTTGTGCTCTAGGCATCGTTCACCTGGGTCCCTGTCCAGGGGAGTTTATAACTATCAATATTTGGACACTCTTATAAGAGATGAAAACAGCTTTTCCAAAGTGTGTTTCGAGGAGTAATGTTTTTTAAAAAGGCAGAAGGTTGGAGCACCTGGGTGGCTCAGTGGGTTAAAGCCTCTGCCTTCGGCTCAGGTCATGATTTCAGGGTCCTGGGATCGAGCCCTGCATTGGGCTCTCTGCTCAGCGGGGAGCCTGCTTCCTTCTCTCTCTCTCTCTGCCTGCCTCTCTGCCTACTTGTGATCTCTGTCTGTCAAATAAATAAATAAAAATCTTCAAAAAAAAAAAGAAGATCAATTTAAAAAAAAAATAAAAAGGCAGAAGGTGGAGAAATACTGAATTGAATGGGTCTCTTCACTGCAGGACTTATTAGGGCCCTTTATTATGCCAGCATGTGCCACACATTTCCCAGAAGGAGAAATGACGTATGTTGCAACATCCATGAACATTGATACTTCTCCCCTGAGCATCTTGAGGACTAGTGTTCCCATAAAATATTTTTGAAACTATCACTTTAAACCACAGTGCATCTTAGTGTGCAGAATCAGGGACGGCAGTGTGGAGGGCCCTTGGTGTATTTTTTTAAATTTATTTATTTAATGGAGAGAGAGAACATGAGTGGGGAGAGGGGGCAGATGGAGAGGGAAAAGCAGATTCCCCACTGAGCAGGGAGCCCGGTGCGGGGCTCAATCTCAGGACCCCAAGATCATGACCTGAGCTGAAGGCAGACGCTTCACCCGCTGAGCCACCCTGGCGCACCCATCCCCCACCCCTTGGTATATTTTTAAAGTTTCAGTAAAAGAATGGGGTGGATCATGAATTAAGGGGTAATTGCATTCCCAAACTCGGATGAAATCCATTTATCTAGAGTGAAGATGAATGCTGAACAATAATCAAATAAATTAGGACTGTCTAGACAACCAGTCTGTCGAATTACGGGCAAATTGAAGTTAATTGTTAGTTTTCATCTATTTATCATTTGAGACAGCACTGTCTTTTTAGCTTATCAAAGAGATTAGAAGATTTGGCATTTTCAAAAGCAGAGAATTATTTCTCTGAAAGGAAGGACAAATTGCAGTTGGACGTAGGGATGGATACATAGATTGGAATGATTATATGTGTCCAGGACAAGTTCGTGTATACACTGATACTCTCTGTTCCCTTTTGCTAAAAAGTACAATAGTGGATCAGAGACCAGAAAATGTACTAGTAGTATAGACTCCGCTGGCTGGCTTCGACACAAAGGTTAAAATGATGTGGCGCCCTGTCCTTGTCAGTCTCCTTAGCTGCTCGAGATGCATACAATCTAAGCATTAGAAACTTCCCTGTTGCCCTCATCCAGGGAGCATGGTTTCATTTTCTCAGTATGAGATTATTCTATTCATTGCAACAAGCATTTAAGCACCTGCAACATGGCAGGTTCTGTTCTAGGGATGCAAAGACGTATAACACATTTCTGTTCTCAAAAAAGTCGTAACACACTAGTTATGAGTCAGATCTCTGGGCAAGAGATCATGGTGCCTTGGGCGAGGGCAAAAGGCCACTGTGGCTTGCACCAGAGTGTCTGTAGTCGCAATGGGAAGCAGGCAGATTCAGAACATAGTCTGAGGCCACAACCAAGAGGACCTGCCCCTCGAATGGATGAGGTAAGTGACAAAAGGAGAAGAATCAGGAATAGCTTCGAGAGTTTTGACCCGAGCGTCTTAAGTAAATGGTGGTGCCATTTACTGAGTTGCAGAGGGCCAGGGGGGAGGACTGAGTTCTGGGGAGATAGTAAGTGTCCTGCTTGAGACGTATTGAGCTGGAGATGCCCCTGTGACCCACCTTGCTTGGGGACTTCATTCTAGTGCAGGTGCCATAAATGCTCCGTGTCTGGTGCCAGGTGGCACTGGGCGGGAAGAAGAAAAATAAAACAGGCTGACAGGGACAGAGTGTGACAGAAGATGAAAACACCTGCCTGTATTGAAAGTGTGTTCCCCGGACACTTGTCACGAGGAATGGGCTCTGTTTCAAGGTTTGTTCTAGTGAAGGAGTGGAAAAGACACCAGATCATCTGTTGTGGAAGCAAAACCAGAAATTGAACTGGAAAGGGTAGCACAAGTCAAATGGACGAATTGCTTCTTTTCTGTCAAATAAAGTAATATGCAGGTCCTTGAGGAAGGACAGTGAAGGGAAGGGCCTTCAGAGAGCTAGAGGAGGCGGGGCTAAGTGTGAGGCTGGGTTCCACAGTAACAGATTTCTATCCCAGGAAGCAGAGGACCATTTCTTCCAAGGCTTCATTGCAGGTATGATTAATTCCATCACCAGGTGCACCGCATGGGTGAGATCATTGCCTGTACCGTTTCTATGGGGAGGTTAGGCACGGCCGGATGTTGAGAGGCAGTGCAGAATCTGCTGGAACGTCATTTCCAAGGGCAGTGGCTTTAAGAAGCTGGAGCTTGGTCTGAGGTTGCCATAGCAGCACCGCTGCTGCCTGCCTCCTCCATCTCCTCCGGGCCCTCCTGGCCCAATAACCAGCAGTAATTAATTAATTAATTAATTAGATAAGAAAGAAACTAAAGAAAGTATTTTGCTTCTATTTGCTCTATAGTATCTCAGATCGAGCACGATTTTTCAGTATTGTTGTATAAAACAAAAAACAGTTGCCTGAACTCTCAGACGATGTGTATTTTTATTTTTTTTAAAGATTTTATTTATTTATTTGACAGTCAGAGATCACAAGTAGGCAGAGAGGCAGCCAGAGAGAGAAAGGAGGAAGCAGGCTCCCTGCTGAGCAGAGAGTCTGATGCGGGGTTCCATCCCAGGACCCTGAGATCATGACCCAAGCCGAAGGCAGAAGCTTTAACCCACTGAGCCACCCAAGCGCCCCGGCGTGTGTTTTTAAAAGCAGCCTGGCTTTTTTTTTTTTAAACCTATCTAATACATCCTTTCACCTGTTTTATTCTGGTTTATGTGAAACCCAAATGATAGAAGGAATATCGGGAGAGGAACTGTATTGTTTTAAACTCCTCGTTCCTATTTAAGCTACTTAATTGCAGAGTGATTCAAGATTTGTGCCCTGCTCCTCTGATTTTCCTGTTTTTCAGATTTTTTTTTTTTTTGCATTTTAAAAGTGATCAGATCCTGATTTACAGAGTAAGTCTTTTTTTTTTTTAAGATTTTATTTATTTGACAGAGAGAGATCACAAGTAGGTAGAGAGGAAGGCAGAGAGAGAGAGAGAGAGGAGGAAGCAGTCTCCCTGCTGAGTAGAGAGCCCGATGTGGGACTCGATCCCAGGACTCTGAGATCATGACCTGAGCTGAAGGCAGAGGCTTAACCCACTGAGCCACCCAGGTGCCCCTACACAGTAAGTCTTGATCAAACTCTTTGTGAACATGACTTCTCCGGGCTCTTAACCCTCATAGAAAACCACAGGACGTTTGAGAGTCCTGGGCTCTTTCCCTTCTAAGGAGTTTGCTTTGCCATGATTTGGGAGAGGAACAGCTCTAGGTGCATGTGCAATGAATGGTAGATTCTACCAGTGCCCACTTAGACCTCTTCCCTCCAAATGGAGGTTCTCCGTGGGAGAACCAGAGACTTTAGGCACAAGGACACTTGTATCTCGTACACCTGCTGATTTAATACACACTCTCCCCTCCCTGACTTTATCCCTCTCCTCACAGATCTGAGGCCGAGAGTTTATACCTCTAACAGTGTGTGAGGGAGCCGGCTTCTACTGGCTGGGGAGGCCTTTTTCCAATTCCACATTTGGTGATACCACATGGGTAGCTTGAAATAAGTAGTTTGAAATCAGACATCATGGGAATGTCTATACACCACAGAAACCCCAGTGGTACAAATCAGGTGCCCTCTCCCTCCCCACAGCCCAGAGATGGTTGTTAACCATTTAGCAGCATACCACTGTAACAAACCCTTTCCTTATTTTGGCAGGGGAGGGGGGGATGGTGCCTACCAGGAGGGTTGGGTGGGGGGCAGGTCTCTTCTATCACTCAGGATTCCATGTGGCAATGAAATGATGGAAAATGAATGAAATGAGGAGCTATGGCATTCAGTGGTCTTAGCTTTGGCTAATCTATTTTTCTTTGGAAAAAGATGAACATTAAATCTATATGAGATTTATTGTTCTGTTCATAACAAATATGAAAATTAAAGAATTTGAGTATAAAATCTTTTTTATGGAAGGAATCAGTCACGGAGAGGAAAGGTCCAGCATAAGGAATATAGTCTATGGTATTGTAATAGCTTTGTATGGTGACAAATGGTAGCTACCCTTGTGGGGAGCCCTATATTTCAATTTAAAAAATAATAAAATCCATTTTGCAATAGCTACATTGTATTTGGTGACTTGCCTTCAGACTTAAAAGCCTTTTCTTTTCTAAAAATTTTATCCCATTTACAAAAAAAAAAGCTAAGTAAATATTTTGAAAGTTAAAGGCAGAAGTCTTTAAGCTAATCTGTGGAGTTGACAATTGACATGACTTTTTTCTGTGAATGATTATTGAGTTTTGTGGTGATGGGGGAGGTGATACATAGTGAGTGATACACCGAGTAAGAACAAAATAGGAGTTAAGGAGTATCCAAGACTTTCACCTTGAAGAAGGCGTCAGTTTTATTCAAATCAACAGCCACAGTTATAATAGTAGAAAAACCTTCCTGGACTGTAAGTATTTGCCTGTGCCTTATTTTCGACTTACTGAATTATCTATTCAAAATTAATTATTAATTATTATTCAGAAACAAGTTTTTGGGCCCCTGGGTGGCTCAGTCGGTTAAGCATCTAACTCTTGATTTTGGCTCAGGTCATGATCTCAGGCTTTTGAGAGATTTTCTCTCTTTCTCCCTCTGCTCCAACTCCTCGTGTGTATGCACACTCTTTCTCTCTCAAATAAATAAATCTTTAAATAACTTTTTTTAAAAAATGGCCCTAGCTTTTATTTCCATATTCGGTATTTTCTAATCTTTCAATTATTGTGGAAGTTCCTTATCTTGTTCACAATAAACACACAAACTGAAACATCGGAACCCCATTTATTCAGTGTTGTAGAAGAAATATTTTTTCTAGATAACTTACATCTTCCCTCTTCAAATTCCTAGACGTTTTTAAAGATTTTATTTATTTGAGAGAGAGAGAGAGAGAGCGCATGAGACACTGAGCATGGAGTCCTATACGGGTGCCATCTCACAACCCCAAGATCGTGACCCAAGCTGAAATCAAGAGTCGGATGCCCAACGAACTGAGCCACCCAGCCACCCCCAAGAACTTTTTAAAAGCATTTTTTTTCTGAAATCCTTTTAAAATGTTTTAAATATTTTCTTTATTTCTTAACTAAGAGTTGAATCTTTCCTTGCTGAGGTAGGCCCAATCATTTTCTTGGAATGCAGCAACAACCCTTGTGGTCAGCTTTTTAATTTTGTTTATATCCAAAAATGACTTTTTCCCTGGTGTGGTCATTGTCCCAACTCAGCTCGTTCTGCTCCCCCCAATCCCCTCTAGATTCCCCAGTGGTGCTTATTCTTTATTGGCACTGAACGCCACTCGCCAAACTCGTTTAGTGTTACACATTAAATATGATTTTTCTCAGGCTCCGAGTGAGGGTGTGAGAAGTAAAACCATTGACTTTTGTGGAGACTTTGTTGTGGTCATTTGGGTGCTTGGCTTTCTCATCTGGTATATGGGGACAATGAAATCAACTCCCAGGGATGATAACAGGCAAGGCACATGAACCTGATCTGTATATGTAGCCCCTAACCAGCTGCTAGGCTGCCTTAGGAGCCGGGAGCCGGACGCTGTGGGACCCACGGCTGCTGGAGGTCAAAGCCATCTCAGCTTCTTTGTAGGCGGCATGCAGAGGGCGACTTTGTCCTTTAGAGGAGGAGCTACCAACCGATGAACTCCAGTAAACCCTTGGCTTTATTTTTCTAATTTGTTTATAGTTTGATTAAGATGAACAAGGAAGAAAGGAACCTTTTTGTATCTGAGTTTCTCTGGATTTAAATATAGAGTGGTACTTTGACATTAGAAGATCTGTGCATCAGTAGGCTTTTAACATCAACTTCATCCTTTTTTTAAATGACCCTCAGCAGAAGAAGCCTTTGGCTCTGTCCCCGAGAACACATTGCACCAAGGTTTGCAGACATTGGTTTGAATTTATTTAAATGTCACAGGATGGATGCTTTCTTTATGAGCAGATTCCAAAGATTCGTTGCATACCTAAATCTTTCATGAATGTCGGCAGTGTAATGTTACATTGTACTTGAAGGGGTCAAAACTACATACAAGTATTAGCAGATAGCAGTGCTCGATATTATGGTTTAGCCTCCCCACATTCTAGATCTCCTAAACCCAGATTCATCCTTGATTCTGTATATGGACAAAATGCTGTGTCGGTCTGGGTCCTCTGAGAGCAGACGTCAAGACAGAACTAACCATGTATGAGATTGATTATGGGAAAAGCCTGCAACGGATAAAGAGGGGGAGAGAACAGGAGCGGGCAAGTCGTTAAAAAACAAGAAAACAAAAACAAAAACCAGGGCAGTCCTGTAGGATTTCCTACAATCTGGCTTTTCTTGATTGCATCCCAGTAGTACTATTTAAACATGTTCCTCTGGCCCTAAAGTAGATCTAGAAGCTTGATCACATTAGAATTTAGTATTTGCCCCTTGTCTCCCTCCCCTTCTTTCCTTCCTAATGACTTCATAGATGCTGGTGTGTTGTTCCATCAGGAGGCAGATAACATCTGGTTATCTCTCTTTTTTTATGTGATGTTAGCAGATGTTGATGCTTATTACACTAGGTCCATTGGTTGATTAGGCATTGCAGGGTGCTGATGTTCTAATTTTATTTGTCTTCACTGATTAGCTAGCATGCTTTTAGATGCAGAACCTCCCTTTGTTAGCTATTTGGTTGCTTTGCAGTTCACTGCAAGTAGGAGAGGTAGGATTAATGCCAGATGCTTTGCTTTTCCTTTAGGCATTTCTAAACTGGTAAGGTGGTTCCTTAACCTTCTCCAAAGAACCAGGGAGAGTTTTTTTTTTTTTAATTGGTTTAGTATTATTAGGAATTCATGGATTTCAGCCACCGCAGTTATTTTGTATTTTTTCCCCTGCCCTATCTCCCTCCTGCAGTTGTTAATTTGATTTGATACTTATATTGTTCCATCTTTGGCCAGTTGGAGTCTCTATAGGTAGGTTCCTGACCCTTTTTGTCACAATAATAATGTTAATCTGCAACATTTCCCTTTTCTGGTATTACTGTATTAGCTTTTAAACCCATCTTTTATAACGGTTTTTATTTAGATGTGAAAAACCCATTCTCAGCTTTGAGCCAATGAATAGTGTGATGCATGGTTCCTACCTTGGGTAACTTTGAATCTGGTGGGAAAAACACGCCCTAGCAAGCATATAATTCAGATAGAAATCATAAGATGTGATTATAAGGGTTATGTTTTGTTAAGTAGGCTCCACACTCAATGTGGAGTCCAATGTGGGGCTCGAACCCACAACCTTGAAGTCAAGACCTGAGCTGAAGTCAAGGGTCAGACGCTTACCTGACTGAGCCACCCAGGCGCCCCTACAAGGGGTTTTTAAGTTGAGAAAAGCACAGATATACTGAGGGCTGGTGTAGCCAGGGGAAGTTTCCAGGAAAACAAACTCTTCTGTTTATGCAATCAGGTTTTCTGGAAGAAGGGCACAATAAAGGTTGATTTAGGGGTTCAGCACCTTCTCTTAAATAGGATTTCATTATCACCAAAAATGCATATATTTTAAAAATAATTACATTTTGGGGGCGCCTGGGTGGCTCAGTGGGTTAAGCCGCTGCCTTCGTCTCAGGTCATGATCCCAGGTCCTGGGTTCGAGCCCCACATCGGGCTCTCTGCTCAGCAGGGAGCCTGCTTCCTCCTCTCTCTCTGCCTGCCTCTCTGCCTACTTGTGATTTCTCTCTGTCAAATAAATAAATAAAATCTTTAAAAAAAATAATTACATTTTGTCAACAACCTTATGAGAGATGATAAAATTATGATAATGTAATATAGGCTAGATTATCAAATTGGTGGCTCAATCGATCACAGTATGGTCAGACTTTATTAAAAAGATAGCAAAATGAAGGGTTACGTATGATGCCCTGCTTTCATTTTATGTGTAGTTCTGCCTAACTCCTGGCTATCTCACGTTTGGGTCTTAATATGTTCCTTGATTTCGTTTTTGTTTTTCTTTTTGTTTTTCCTTTTAGGATTGTCTGCTGCCAAACTCTTAGCTGAACATGACATTAACGTTTTGGTTTTAGAAGCACGGGACAGAGTTGGAGGGAGAACATACACCGTGAGGGTAAGTGATTACACTTACATGTAATATCTCACTCACCCTAGAGGGGGGGCACTGGAAGTCCCAGAGCTCGAGGTGATCTCAGGGGTTCATGTAGTGAAGCCATTTATCCTCCAGAGCCCTAAACTGCTCCAGCAAATACGGGTCCATGCTTTTCAACAAGCACTCGCTGAGAGTGACAGCCTCTGACCTTCAGTAGCTTATAGTCTCGGGATGAAAACAAATGTGAACAAATAACTTCAGTGCACTGTCATAATTTCCACACTGGAGACCTAAATCGAGTATGTAGTGTCTCAGATGGGGTTACAATTTGGCTGGACTTGAAGTGACTATATGCCCACAACACGTGTACATGAGTGCACACACACACACACAGAGTATAGGGTCCTTGTTTGTTTATCCAAGGATGCACAACTTAAAAGACGTGTGCCGCAGGAAGCAACAGCAAATATAGCATGTTTTTATGCAACTTTGTCCTTGGTCCTTGTTCCCTAAAAGGACTGCGGCTGCCAGAGACACTCTTCTTTCGGGTAAGGCCCACTGGACATGACGAGGAAGCTCAGTTCTTTCCATACTTGGACTAATGTCACCATTCTAGAAAAATGCCTGCTAACTATGGTTTACTGTTATTCAAGGACACAGTGGCAGTGGGAGCCAATGAAAGTGTGCAGGGGGCCGACATGGGGTGGGGAAGAGAGGGCCAAATATGGAAGTTTGGGGAGCACACAGCTTTAACGGGGGCCACGGCCGAGGAGCCAGAGAGAAGCGGCAGGGTCCGAGCAGTGCCATGCAAATCCGTGGAGGAAAGAGGAAGGGAAGCTGCACTGAGCCAGACACCAAGGGTATTTGACATAGGATGAGGGCTGCAAAGAGAGGCCCTTGTGTTTGGCATTTTTTTTTAAAGATTTTATTTATTTATTTGACAGAGAGATCACAAGTAGACAGAGAGGCAGGCAGAGAGAGAGAGAGAGGGAAGCAGGCTCCCTGCTGAGCAGAGAGCCCGATGCAGGACTCGATCCCAGGACCCTGAGATCATGACCTGAGCCAAAGGCAGTGACTTAACCCACTGAGCCACCCAGGCGCCCTTGTGTTTGGCATTTAGGTCATGAATGAGAACCTTTTCTAGAGCACACAAATAGACTGTTTTACAGGCGAGAGGCCGACAGGACAAAACCAGACAGTTGCAATGACTGGCAAGAGACGAAGGATTTATCTAATTAGAAGAGGTATCAGACTTACAGCAAAATGGCTTAGGCGGTGCTCATTACAACAGCTTGAGCAATACAAACATTCGGTTACTTTGCGTGAGAAGAAGTCTGGAGGCAGGGAGTCCGGGCTGCTGCAGGCGCTGGGCTTCATTGTCAAGGCTTTCCGCTCTTCATGTCTTTCCTGCTCAGCCGTTCTTTGTATGTTGGCTTATTGCCTGATGGTAACCAGATGGCTGCTGCGACTCTAGGCAAAGAGCCCTCGTTTAAGACAGGAAGAAGCATGAAGAGGCAGTCCCAGTTTTCCGTTTAAGTTTGTATTTAACCTTCAGTTAGTTAACAAGCCATGTACTCTTCGTTTCTGGTGCACAATGCAGTGATTCTATCCTTCCATACGACACCCGGTGCTCATCTGGGCAAGTGCCCTCCTGCATTCCCAGCCCCTGCTCCACCCATCCCCCCACCCCCTCCCCTCTGGTGACCATCTGTTTGTTCTCTAGAGTTAAGAGTCTGGTTCTTGGTGAGGCAGCCCCAGTTTTATCTGAAACCGAGCTTTTCCTTTACAAGAAGAACCTGGCGGGCATTCTCCAGTCCCCTGGCCAGAGTTGGGGCACATAGCTACCCTTAGCCACTAGGGAGCCTGAGAAAGCAAGTGTTTAACATTTCCAGGCTGCATCACAGAAGCAGGCGTGGTGGGCAAGGCCATATGAATGGATATGGAAGGGCCAACCAACATCTGAACTAGCATATTGTACCAGCTCTTCCAGTCATACCACACCACGTTCCCTCTGTCATTTGCTTCCTACCTTTTTAGATGTACAAGGATGTACCATGAGTCCGTTTTCACTCAGCTCAGCTCTGAGAGTGCTCCCCAGCATTGCCACTCAAAGTGTGATCCATGGCCCAGCAGCCTCAGAGTCCCCCCGGAGCATGATAGAAATGCAGAGTCTCAGGCCCTGTCCCAGACCCACTGAATCCAAATCTGGGTTTCAACAGGGTCCCCGGGGGCTGCTACGGAAGTGTTTCCCTGTTTGCTTGCTGGCTTGAAATTAATGTAAATCCGGATTATTTGTATTGGGAGAATTTCTGAGTGCTTCCTCGGACGTAGTCCACTGGGAGGCTGGTGGTCTGGAAGCCAGGACCCTGGGATTCAGGCCCCTGCACTGCCTGACATACTGTCTTAGCTTGGGTAAGTGCTGTTAGCGCTTTATATCTGTTTGCCCATCTGGGCAGTGAAGATACAATCGAAATGTACTCGAAGCTCCTTTGCAGCTTCAAATTCTAGTTGAAGACGTGTGTTAGAGTGCAAAAGAAGGATTGCGTATCCTGCTGTCTGACCTTGTTGGATACAATTCTCCTGTCATTTTCTGAAAATTATTCCTTCACTTTGGTGATAGTTATTAAGTTGTTCCTTAGCCCCACGTTTCTTATCTCTAAAACCTTTTGGTTATTAAATAGGAGCATCAGTCATGTTGCAGATTCTCAGTTAAGGATAGGTTTCTTGATATAAGGGAAATGAGAATTCCAACATGCCTCTCCCCAGCTGCTTTATTGCCCCAGGCTGATTTTTCACACAGCATCATTTATACATGTCAGCCCCATACAGGAACTCTTGTGTATTGACCATGATATTGTAACTCCTTAGGTATATGAGGAAGGTACTTTGAAATGCACTTTGCAGTGCTTACAGACTGGGACTTGACATTTATAAGATTTCAGTTGAGTAAAAGGAGAAAAAAGAACTTTGCGAAAAAGGGACAGAAATGCTGTAAGAAACTGAATCACATATTGTTAGAATTGCTTCTGAGAGCATAGTCAATTAGGATAATTCGGGGTGGAGACGCACTACGAGTTACTCTGGATCTTTAAGCACTGAAATGTTAAATTTGGTATTTCACTTGGTGGCTGTTCAGAGAGATCTCCTATGAGTTCAGAACTTCCCAATTTTTTGGGGCACCTGGCTGGCTCAGTTGGTAGAGGGTGCAACTCTTGATCTCGGGGTTGTGGGCTCGAGCCCCTTGGGTGTAGAAATTGCTTAAAAATAAAATCTTTAAGGGCACCTGGCTGGCTCGGTTGATAGAGCATGTGATGCTTGATCGCAGGGTCATGAGTTCAAGCCCCATGTTTGGTGTGGAGCCTACCTAAAGTAAATTTAAAAAAAAAACTTGCCAATTTTTTCTTAGTATGGTTCATTTATCGTTCTTCAGGACCAACTTTACAAAGTCCAAATGCCTGTGGGGCTGTTGCAATGCTGGTGTATTTGTTTCCTAATATAGTTGAATGTTTGTGGCCTTTTCAGAGGCTGAGAAATAAGATCAAAATCAAGACCTTCAAGATGGAGGCACAATATAGCAGAATATGGTATTAGAGTTCCGATATGTTCATGCTGAACCTGACGCACCTGCTTTAGAATCTTTCACCTTTGTAAAGAAACATCCTGTAAAAGAAAACAAACGAAGACAAAGAAAACAAGCTAAGCCAGAAGCAGACTAAGTACAGAGAATTAACTGGTGGTTGCCAAGAGGGAGATACTTGTGGGGGGGGGGGGCGGTGGACAAATTACATAAAGGGGATTAAGAGGTACAAATTTCCAGTTATAAAATAAAAAGTCACTTGAAAGCGTTGAAAAGTACACCCTTAGGGGTGCCTGGGTGGCTCGGTCGTTAGGCGTGTGCCTGCGGCTCAGGTCAGGGTCCCAGGGTCCTGGGATTGAGTCCCGCATCCGGCTCCGTGCTCAGCAGGAAGCCTGCTTCTCCCTCTCCCACTCCCCCTGCTTGTGTTCCCTCTCTCACTGTGTCTCTGTCAAATAAATAAATAAATAAATAAATCTTAAAAAAAATAAAAAAGGAAAGTACAGCCTAGGGAGTATAGTCGGTAATGTTATAATAATTCGTGTGGTAAAAATAAGAAATATTCTGTAAAATGCCTCACACTTTTTACTACTTAGGGTTATTTGCTTTAAAGATAGTGTCAGTATTCTAAAGACATCATGTGTGGAAATTCCCATGAATGCTGTCTTTGTCAAAGCCTAGAAATTTATTGGAGCCCTGATGCCAGTTCTGTTTTATATTTTAAAAGGGTGCTGGAGAAGGTTTAGAGGCTTAGTAAAGAGAAGGTGAGGATTATATAAGGGACAGGTGAAAGAAGTGAAAGGCACACCTCATTTCTGATATTAGGGCAGAATGGGAAGCCCTGATTAACGCTCCCCTTGGCAATAAGCCCAGTGCTGAATGAAATATACACTGCTGCCTTGACGTGGAAATCAGAAATTTGCAGATCTCCTGGAGGTTGAACAGACATCTCAGATTTCATGTACCCGACCTGAATTTCTGATGTTCTCCGTCAAGACTGCCATTCCAGCAGCCTTCCCGGTATCAAAGGATAGCAACTCCAAAGACCTCAAGCATCATGCTCAATACTCTCAGACCCCACATTCATTCTGTTGGCTCAGCCTTCAAAATACCACCAGAATTCAACACTCTGTACCATTTCCATGGCTACCGCCTGGGGGGAGCCACCAACATCTCTGGCCAGATTGCTGCGATGGCCTCCTGAAACTGACTTCCCTGCTTTACCCTCGCCTCCTAGAACCTACTCTTAGTACAGCAGCCAGAGTGAGCCTTTCAGACCTAAGTCAGATCTTGGCACGTCTCTGCTCAAAAGCTTCCAGAGGCTTTCCTTCTCAGAGGCGAAGCCGGTGTCCTTACAATGCCCTGTGAAGCTTTCTGTGACCTGCCCCCAACAACCTGTGTAACCTCATCCCCAGTTCTCTTTTCCTTTTTTTTTTAAGGGAGGGAGGGACAGAGGGAGAGAGAGAGAAAGATAATCCCAAGAAGGCTCCACATCAGTACAGAGCCCAGTGTGGGGTTTGCTCTCACAACCCGGAGATCATGACCTGAGCGGAAATCAAGAGTCAGACACTTAACCAAATGAGCCACCCAGGTGCCCCTTCAGTTCTCTTTTCCTTGCTCACTCTGTTTTAGCCATACTGGTCTCCTATTTCTTGAACACAGTAGACTCCCTCTGCCTTAGAGTTTGCACTGGCTGTATTTTCTTTGTTTGTTTCAGAGTAGACATTTAATAAGCATTTGCATGTTATTTGATTGGTCTGTATGTTTTATTTAATTATTATGTTCAGTTAGCATATAGCACATCATAACTTTTTGTGGTAGTGTTCAGCAATTCATTAGTTGCATATAACACCCAGTGCTTATCCCAACATGTGCCTCCCTTAATACCTATCACCCGGTTACTCCATCCCTCCACCCCCTTCCCCTCTGAAATCCTCAGTTTGTTTCCCAGAGTCCATAGTTTCTCATGGTTCATCTCCCTCTCTGATTTCTCCCCCTTCAGTTTTCTCTCCCTTCCCTGTGGTCCTCCATGCTACTCCTTATGTTCCACATTTGAGTGAAACCATATGATAATTGTCTTTCTCTGCTTTACTTATTTCACTTAGCATAATCCCCTCCAGTTCCACTCATGTCAGTGCAAAAGTTGGGTATTCATCCTTTCTGATGGCTGAGTAATATTCCATTGTATATATGGACCACATCTTCTTTATCCATCCATCGGTTGAAGGACATCTTGGCTCCTTCCACAGTTTAGCTATTGTGGACTTTGCTGCTATGAGCAGTGGGGTGCATGTGCCCCTTCTTTTCACTACATCTATATCTTTGGGGTAAATACCTGGTAGTGCAAGTGCGGGGTCATAGGGTAGCTCTATGGAACCTCTGTACTGTTTCCCAGAGTGGCTGCACCAACTTGCATTCCCACCAACAGTGTAAGAGGGTTCCCCTTTCTCCACATCCTCACCAACACTTGTTTTTCCCGTCTTGTTAATTTCTGCCGGGAATGCTTTTCTCCTGGCATGTGGACAATCCTTTCATTTCCTTCGAGTCTTTATGCAGATATTACCTCTTCAAGGAGGCCGACATATCCATCGTATGTTGAATTGCAACCTTTTCTTTTCTCCTCTGCTGTTTTAGACCTCTTGTCCTACTGTAATTTTTTTGTTTTTCATTGTTCTTATCAACTTCTGAGATACTTAGTTATTATGTTTGGGGTTTATTCCCAATGGGTCTCTTCCCATTGAATGTAAGTTCCTTTAGAGCAGGGATCTTTGTTTTGTTTACTGATGTAACAGAAGCTCCTTGAAGAGTACCTGGCATCTTGTAGGAAAGCACAATCTGTTTGTTGAATAAACAAATGAATCCCCAAAGCAAAAATAGACTCAAATCCTTTCCACCCAGGCCTCAAATCATTTACACAGGAAATGTTCCAAAGAAAATAAGTAACTCATAGTTAAAAATGAAAAAGCGCACTAGGAAAAGAGGCACCAAAAAAGGACAAGCATAAAAGAAAAAGATCCAGAAAGATTTTGTAACAGTCATATAATGCAAAGAGTAAAATATTATAGTTAAGCATGTTTTTGTTTTATTTTTAAATTTTTTAATTAATTTATTTTTTAATCTTTGGTTTTTCTGTTCAGCATGTTTGAAAGAAAATAAGTGGTTTAAAAACTAGGATCAGGGTAAAGAAACTAAAAAATGATCAAGTAAATTTTTAAAAAATTCTAGAAATGAAAATATACTAATTAAAATGAAAAAATTCAGCAGGCAGATTTAACAGTATATTAGACACAGCTAGAGACAGCGAATGAACTGCTAGATCTAGAAAAACTGCCTAGCATGCAATTCTGAAGCGAAGATTAGAAAATATGTTTTCAGGGGTGGTGGGCAGCTAAGACATGAAAGACAGAGTTATGATGGTATAAAAAAATACTAGCTGATATTCCCAGCATTGTTGGAAGATAAGACGAAACTTATCAGGTTCAATGCATGATAAAGGAAAAGAAGTTCTCACCCAGGGACAGAGAAGCTGCAGTATACCAAAGAAAAGAGATCTCACAAGCAATTATTTTTTAAAGAGCAAAAAAGGCAAATCATACATACTCTTAAAAAAATCAACAATTAAATTTATGAGCGACCCTTGGACAACAAAAACAGATGCCAGAAGATATCTTTTTTTTTTAAGATTTTATTTATTTATTTGTCAGACAGAGATCACAAGTAGGCAGAGAAGGAGGCAGGGAAGCAGGCTCCCTGCTGAGCAGAGAGCCTGATGCGGGGCTTGATCCCAGGACCCTGAGATCATGCCCTGAGCTGAAGGCAGAGGCTTTAACCCACTGAGCCACCCAGGCACCCTTCCAGAAGATATCTTTAATGTTCTGAGACAGTGAGAAAGAGGAACTAAACTGAATTCATTACCTGCTTGAAAAAATCTTTTTCCCAGACTGACAAAAACAAAGACTTTAGGACCCAGACTGGAGGAGATGATAAAGAAAAATGTATTTCAAGGAGAAGGAAAAAGATTACAAATAAAAGGTCTGAGATTCAAGAGGGGACAGTGAGCAAAGATATTGGTAAATATTTAAATATAATACGGCAACATCAAAACAATAAAACAAAGTAGTGTCAGATTTGCTTTGATACAAATCTGAACCAAAGTACTTTTATAGCTTAGAGATTGGAAAAAGGGTGATCACAGTTGGAGCATGAAGGTTTTCGTAGTTTTCAGTAGGAAGATAATCCACTCATAAACTTTAGACTATATTAAGTGTGCATGTTAATATTGCTAGGAAAAAGTCTGAAATAGGCCTGACTAACTTCCAAACAAGTACAAGAAAAAAACTTAAAAAGAAAAAAGAAGAAACCCCTCATTCCAAAAGAAGGAAAGAAATCTGGGGAAAAACTATTTGAATAGGCATAATAAAATAAGAAGTAAGCTAAAGCACTTAAAAAGGAATAATAATATATGTAAATGCTAAGTTTGTCAAAGGAAAACAATCGTCAGACTACAAACTCTAACTGAAAGATAGAAAAAGATAGACAAATACTAATCTAAGCTGTTATAGCTATATTAATATCAGACGAAGTAAACTTTGAACAAAAAAAAGTCATTGAAATAAGTATCAGTACATAATGATAAAAGACAGAAAATCAAATGGTTCTGAACTTTTATACAGTGAATAATGTGACCTCAAAATATAAAGCAAAAATTAACAGGAATCAAAGATAAATGCCCAATGGAGTAGGGGATTTTTTACATAATTTTCAAACAGAAAAAGTCTGAGCACAATTAAGCTCATTCTGATGGACATGTATAAGCCATGCATATCATTTTATGGACTATATTTTTTTCAAGCAAATAGGAAAATCTTTGAAAATTGGTCATGTGCTAGGTCATAACATGAGCCTCAAAAATTGTCATAGAAACCACATTTTTTTACCACAGTGCACTTATGACAAAAAGATAACTAAAAAAAAAAAAAAAAATCCCAGCTGTAGAAGTTAAAATCCAACAGTTTTTAGAAACACAAGTCTAAAGAGAAATTGTAATGGAAACATGAAAATACTTAAGACTGCACATGGAAATATTCAAAATAAAGTTGTGTTAAGGCAATATTTAGAGGACGATTTATAGCCTAAATTCTTCCATTGGGGGGAAAAAAAAGGCTCAGTATGAATGAACAAAGCATGTGAGGAGTTAGAAAATTAAGAATATAATAAATCTAAAAGGGGGAGGGGCACCTGGGTGGCTCAGTGGGTTAAAGCCTCTGCCTTCAGCTCGTGTCATGATCTGAGGGTCCTGGGATCGAGCCCCTGCATCAGGCTCTCTGCTCAGCGGGAGGCCTGCTTCCTCTCTCTGCCTGCCTCTCTGCCTACTTGTGATCTCTGTCTCTCAAATAAATAAAATCTTTAAAAAAAAAATCTAAAAGGGGGAAATAGTATAAATCCATGATATAGAAAATAAATATTCAATGAAGAGGATCAATGAGACAAAGGTTGATTCTTTGAAGAAACTAAAAATAGAGAAGTATCTGGTAAGATTTTTCAAGAAAAAGAAAAAAGGGACATCTCAAATAAACAATAAAAGGGATGAAAATGTAGATATAACCAGTGATCCAGTAAAGAAATGAAAAAAGGATGTTATTAACTTTAAACCAATAGTTTTGAAACACACACAAAACGTATAAGGAAAAATATGTTTACCAAAATTAACTGATTTAAAAAGAAATAGAAAATATGGGTCGTGGTTTAGCCTCAAAGCAAATTGCATCTCATAGTTTAAGATTTTTCAACAATGGAAACAGCAAGCCTAGATAGCTCTAGAATTATATTCTACCCAATGTTTAAAGAATAAATAATTCTATGTATATACAAACACTTCCAAAGACTAGAAGAAAGTATGATCACTAATTTATGAGATTAGCAATACTCTAACACAAAGGGGAGACTAGGGTTGTAGAAGAATCTGAATTTCACTCATGAACTTGGCTACAAAAATCCTAAACAAAATGTTAGCAAAACATATCCTGTGATAGAAAGATAACATCAGGTTGTGTTTTGCCAGGAAGGCAAATTGAATGATACTAGAAAATCACTTTTCTGAAATAACACTTAGGCGAATTGCCCCAACCCTCCTACTAAATGCAAAGAGAATGGACAAATTGCACTGTATACACACGAATCTTCAAAGCATCAGAGGGCTAAGAAGGTAGTGAAGAATCACTGGGCCGCCATCAGGAAGGTTTGGCCTACTTTTGCCCTGGAAGGTGGGGAGGGGGAGGGGGAGTTTACTGATCACCGAAGAAGCGAGAGGCTGAGAAGGACTTGCAAAAATCATCCAAAGCTAGGGCAACTGAGCGTCAAGTCCAGAGTCCACCAGACTGTGTGCAAATGAAGGGAGGCATTGGTACAGCTCTCATGCTTTGGGTTGGCCTGTGTCCTTGGGATGAGCTGTAAGAAGACCGGAGTGTGTGTGCATTTCAGCTTGGCTTCAAATTGTATCAGGCCCAGGAAATGCAATAAAGTTATCTCATATTATAAGGGCCCCCAGATGCTGGGCAGAAGCAGACAGAAATCCTCTCTGAGAAAGATATCCTCCTAGGATTCGAGTTAGTTTGTATTTTTTTTCAAATTCAATGAGTGGCACTCAGTAGAGAATAATCAGGCAAACAAGGAGGAAAGGCAACATGGATGAGAACGGATATAGACAACAAAATAGAAGCAGACCCAAAAGAAGTTATTACAAAAACACGGAGGAGATGTAAGTCACCAATATTCAGTCTATTGATTAAATTACCGGGAAATGTGTTCATAAAAAAGCTGGAGAAAATGTAGAACTGCACAAAAGAGGGGAAAGTAAATTTCGGTTTATGAAGGAAGGTTTGTATATTTATAAAATAATTTGTTAGGTCTAATATGAATCTTTTTATAGCTTTGTGTACCTTTTCCTGTGATATATTCTTCCCAGCTAGTATTTTATTTTATTTTTTATTTTTTTAAAGATTTATTTATTTGACAGAGAGAGAGAGTGCATGAACAGGGTGCAGGGGAAAGGCAAAGGAAGGCTCCCTGATGCGGGGCTCGATCCTAGAACCCTGGGAGCATGACCTGAGCTGAAGGCAGACACTTAACCCACTGAGCCACCCAGGTGCCCCCTGCCCCCTGCTAATATTTTAAAATAAGATTAAGAGTCATCGGTGTGGGCTGATTTAAAACTTCTTCTGTTGGAAATCAGAGAATTAGGCCTACACCAGCAGCCCCAAAGAAAAACATACAGAAAAACTTAAATGCTTTGAAAAGGATCTAGATCAGCAGAATGTACTGCAGCAATTTTTATTTGTGATACGTGTCATTGTCGAATCGGCCTCCCCAGTAACTATACAAATGGGATTGCTGTGTGATGAGTGTCATACCAGGTTATTCCTGGTCCTTGGGCAGGGGAGAAAGGGTTGCCATTTTCAGTTGCACTCTCTAAGAGCAAAGCAAGGCACATGTGAGTTGTAAATAATAATTGTTTTTGTCTTTAAATAAGACATCGAAGCTTTTTTTTTTTTCCCCCGAGTTTTAACTGAGGTCTTCTGGCCACTTTTTCTTTCTACAGAATGAACATGTCGATTACGTAGATGTTGGCGGGGCTTATGTGGGACCAACCCAGAACAGAATCTTACGTTTATCCAAGGAGCTGGGTCTAGAGACTTACAAAGTGAACGTAAATGAACGTCTTGTACAATATGTCAAGGTAAGTCTGACATTTTACTCAACTGACCAGTGGGAGAGCACTGTATTTGGGAAAGTATTTGTTTTTGTTTTTAGCTGTTTTTTTCTCAAAGCCATTCTACCAGTAGGCTGTCAGCTCTACAGTAGTATTCCGTGTTTTCTTTTCTTTTTTCTTTTTAAAAAATCCTTGTGGACTCTGGGAATCACTGCCCGCATCAGCTTGGCTCTCCTCCACATCACCCACTGTAGCCCTTGAATTCTCCACCCTCACCCCAGTCCAACTGGAGTAGGGGTAGGAGGCTCTCAGCATTTTTTTCCTCTTCACCCTTTATGGAGAGTGGGGGATGGGGAGATGAGGGGAGCAGGAGTCATCTGTGGTAGGAGCGCGCGCGCACACACACACACACACACACACACACACGGTGCCCCGGGCAGCCCCCCAGGCACCTAAGAGGCAATTCTTTTTTTTTTTTTTTTAGAAAGAAATTCTAATTTTTAATTTTTTTATTTTTTCAGCATAACAATATTCATTATTTTTGCACCACACCCAGTGCTCCATGCAATCTGTGCCCTCTACAATACCCACCACCTGGTGCCCCCAACCTCCCACCCCCCACCCCTTCAAAATTCTCAGATCGTTTTTCAGAGTCCATAGTCTCTCATGGTTCACCTCCCCTTCCAATTTCCCTCAACTCCCTTCTCCTCTCCATCTCCCCTTGTCCTCCATGCTATTTGTTATGCTCCACAAATAAGTGAAACCATATGATAATTGACCTAAGAGGCAATTCTAAGGCCCCAAGGAACACAGTAGTCTGAGGCCATTTCTTAAGACTGAACAGGTTATTATTCTCATTTTTACCTGACGTGTCTTTGCACACTTTGATAATTTCCTCTGTGTCACGCCTTGACTCTTGGGAAGTCTAGCTGGGTTGTGCAGTTTCGTACTGTTGAAGTGAGATTATTTAAACTCTGCTGACATCCACGCAGGAAACGACAGCTGTTGCCAGTGTTATTCTTTCTTACTGAAGCCCAGCATGGAGCAGCTGGAGTCTGGAGATGTGCCTTGAGAGGTCACAAGTTCTCTGACCTGCCATTGCAGTTTACTCATTCTTTATTTTTTTATATATACATTTATGTATTTATTGGAGAAAGAGTGACAGAGCACAGCGGGGAGGGGGCAGAGGGAGAGGGAGAGACTCCTTTTTTTTTTTTATTCAGTTAGCCACTGTATAGTACATAATTAGTGGTAGAGTCTTAAGCAGACTTGGGGCTGAGCACAGAGCCTTACATGGGGCTCGATCCCATGACCCTGAGATCACCACCTGAGCCAAAACCAAGAGTCGGAGGTTTAACCGACTGCACCACCCAGGAGCCCCTCATTTACTCATTCTAATGCCCGGATTCCCACACAAGTAACCACATCACTTCTCAACAACTTCCCCCAGCTCCCCAGGCAATCAGGCTCCACACCTGCGGGGACTTCTGAAGCTTGGGATCGAGAGAACTTGTGAGGGTATGCACACTGATGCACAATCAGGGAACTCTGGGGAAATTCCTATAGCTGGTTTGGGATGGTTCGGGATGCTTCGGGGAAGAGTCTGGCAAAATGGGGTTCAGAAATCCAGGGAGGAATGAAGAAAGTATGAAAGTATAAAAAATGACGCAAAGTGTTGATGAACGCAGGTTTCCAGAGGCTTCATGATCACAAAGGGAAAACACCCCTTTGCTTCCCCACTTTCTCTTTTCTGCGCGGGATGGTGTTTCCCTGGACTAGGCAATAACACTAAGAATGGTAGCAACTAACATTTGCTGAGCACATTTGCGTGTGTTAGCCTACGTAACGTATTCGCACTCAACTACTAATTACACAAACAGTCACGTCCATTCACTCACTCCCCAGTCCAACTGGGAGGCAGATGAGTCTAGTGATTGTCCTGGAACCTGAGCAGACTTGTGGTTCTAACTTCTTCCTGTTGAACATTCAGGAGCTGAGAGATTTTTATTTTCCCTGGAGGCTCACAGTAAATAACAAAGTGCTCTTTTTATGCACAAACTCCTTACATCCACTGTGTTAGGCAGGTACAATTGTCCCCATTTTACAGGGGAGAAAGCTGAGGTTCGGCAAAGGAAAGCAACTTGACAAGGCTATGGAACTATTAATGGTCTGCCTATCCCCTGAGCTCCTACTGTTCATCAATTTTAGGACTGACTTAACAAATATGCACCTATTTAAGGGATGAAACTAAACACCATTCTTTTCATCTAAGACCTAATCTCATCTAAAGTAAAGATGGATCCTAGAAGTTCGATTAAACAGACCATCCCCTCACATACCGTAACCTGCCAAAGAACATGTGTTTTCCCCCAAGTTAGACAGCAATGTTAAGGTAAAACTATAGTGGGTCAGTTAGAGGTTAAGTTACTTTACCTGAATGAATACCTTTCTGCTAGGGTTCTAGTAAATCGTATCATTTCTGCAATGAGAAATATTCAGTGGGGTTGATGTTTTTATAATGACCAGGAAGTTGTAAAGCGAGGAGGCCAGATTAGGGGAGTCTTATATTCCATGTAAGATTATTTATAAACCATACGGCAAAAAATAATTCCACTTACTTAAAAATATATCAACCCTCACTGTTCCGTCCACTTCTGGGGGGAAGAAATTGATCTTTTCCGATCACCATAGTGCATAGGGTTAATAATGCAAATTATCTTCATGGCACTCTCTGCATTGGCTCTTGTGACAACCCGAGCTTCTATAATCTCCCACAGTGCTTTCTTTTCAGTAAATACCACCAAAATGGTAGTGGGTGAATCACCAGAAGATTGCCATTGTCTAGTTAAAACTAAGCCATATTAGTTATGGTCCAGGTTGCCTTAGCTGTTAAATTTTCCCAGTGTGCAGCCGTAAAGAATGGCTCAGTTATTTCTTCTGGCAGCAGACTGTAGTGCATCAAGTTTCAACGTGTTCTAGTATGATTTTTATTATTCATCAAATAATTTTTCGTAACCTTTGGTAGATCACGTTGGCAGTGCAAATTTTGACACAACAGTGTGGAGTTCCAAGCCTGCGCCTCTGAGCTGAACACTCTTTCCCTTCCCAGGGAGACTCCATCTAATCACAGAGAGTTCATGTCATTATTGGCAAATTTATTCATTAGTTCAATAAATAGTTACTGTAGAGTCTTCTCTGTACAAGATACTGTTGTAGGCTGGAAATGGTAGATACATGATCAAAGTTCCTGCTTTCATGGAGCTTACCATTAGCTAACATTTCTGCCTGTATTCTTCATGGATCTTGTGAATAGAATACCTATCCTAATTCTGGTTTAGTAGATCCTGATTCTTTTCTCTTCAGTTTATTTATTTATTTATTTATTTTTAAAATAATCTCTGCACCCGACCTGGGGCTTGAAATCACAACCCCAAGATCAAGCATCCCATGCTCTACCCACTGAGCCGGCCAGGCCGCCTAGTGGATCCTGATTCTTATAGAATAGGTTTTTGAACAGATTTTATGAATGTGGTGAATTTGATACAGGTCTGTTTAGGCGATTGTATCTCATTTGTGAAATTAAATTAACCATGTTGTCTTTACCCTAAAAGGTGGATTTGAAGTGGCATCAGCTAGGTGTGTCTAAAACACTCTATCACTTCTTTTCCTCTGGATGGTGTTAAGACAAGTAGATGGACTTGAGTGCTTCTTGGATTGATTGATCGGTTACTTGCATTAGTAAATTAGATGCACCATCATTACGATTATTTTATGAGTAAGTTTCATGAAGTTGTGGAGACTTTTTGTTAAATTTTGCAGTGCTGAGTCTTAGAGAAGGAGGAAGAAATGCTTGATTTCTCTTTTCTTTTTTCTTCTTTTAATTTATTTATTAGAGAGAGAGAGAGTGTGTGTGTGCACAAGTAGGCAGAGGGAGAGGGAGAAGCAGGCTCCCGGCTGAGCAGGGAGCCTGATGTGGGGCTTGATCCCAGGACCCAGATATCATGACCTCAGCCAAAGGCAGACACTTTGACTGAGCCACTCAGGCGCTCCTGTTTTGTTTTGTTTTGTTTTTCTTCTTTTCTTTTAATGGATTCTTCCAGATATTCATAATGCAGGTACGCTGTAGAGAGGGAGAACACTGCCTCGAGAGATGAAGCAAGGCATTTGGCAGGCGCCGCTCTGAAGGAGAAATTGACACATTTATGCATTCCCACTTTCTCCCTAAATAAAAATGGAAACTCTAAATATATACCACACATTTCTTTTTAGAGAATGGTATGATAAAAATTTATTTAAAACAACGTAGGCTTTCCTGATAGTAACAGCTCACCAAGCAAGTTTTCTAGTATGGGTTCTGTTCTTCCCACAGCTGTTTACTTGGGGTTTCTATGCCAACGACTGAAATCAAAGGCTTTTCAGAATGTGTGTGCTCTGGAATACTAAGTAAAAATTTTTTGTTGTTGCAAAGAGGTGAACTCTGTTTTAACCAGGAGGCCATGTTGAAAGCAGGGGATTTATTTTTTCTTAGTTTGTCTAAATGCTTGCCAGAAATAACTGTATCTTTGACCCCTTGCTTTATAATAGAGTGTTTCTCTAGGATTAGGGACATATATTTTTAAACTGCATTCAACACCTTTCCGTATCAACTCACAGAAGGTATATCTTTTGTGTTCAAAGAAAGTTATGCTTTCACTTTCAAGTCTGCTCAGTAGGAAAGGCAAGGAACCAAAGGCTCTTGTAGGGGTATTGCTTGTTGTGTCTTTGTCTCCTTTCTTTTAATCACTTATATCCATCCCTCCTCACTCCATGCACAGGTCTTGCCCTCCATCTGTAATGTGCCTATACTTGTGTTGCCTCATGTGAGTTGCCTAGTGATCCTATGAGGTAATAAGAATCCCCTCCATCTTACAGATGAGAAAACTGAGGCTCAGATAGCTTAGGCACCACAGTCGGGCTTTCCATGTTTTGAGCCCAGGGTTCTGTGGGTTATGTCACATCGTTCCTTATTCCACAGGCAGAAGGTCAACTTGTAAATCTCTGTAAAAGACAGCTGTGAAGTATGACAAAAATCACCTTACCCCAAAGGGTTCTGAACTCCTGACATGCTACTCAGGCAGTAAGGGCTCCTGTGGATCTGGCCTCCTGTGGACACACGCACTGGGACCATGTGTGGTTCCATTTACCAGGGTGGCTGCTTCTCTTGCATCCTGAGCCATAAATCTGGATGGAGCCTCTCGGGCCTTCAGTGAGCACCTGACTGCCAAGGAACCCCCAGAGAATCCCAGTTAGGCTCAGCAGACTGAAGACTACAGATGGTTTCTATTACAGTGTTAGACTACTAAGTCTAGAGGTCTAGGACATGCTTTGGAATTGTTGGGTATATATTTGTTTCGTTAAGTGATTTATGTGAACTCATTAGTCAAAGTATGATCTAGATAAGAGTACCTTATTTTATGCCATTGTATCCTCCCTGGCTTAAAAAGAGAAAAAAAAAGATTAAAAAGAATAAAAAAGACTGGGTGGCCCAGTTGGTTGAGCATCTGACTCTTGATTTCGGCTCAAGGCATGATCTCATAGGTCATGGGATCGAGCCCCACCTTGGGCTCTGCACTCAGTGGGGAGTCTGCTTGAAGATACTCTGTTTCCTTCTCCCTCTGTCCTTCTCCGCCCTCTAAAAATAAATGAGGCTTTAAAGAAAAAGAAAGAGAGATTTAAAATAATTTGTATATTATTTTATTATTTATTATGTATATTATTTCAGGGTAATTATTTAGGGTAGAGATAAAAAATTGGGTAAGAAGAGGCACATAGTAAATGGGCAGGTGCTCATGATAAGAAATTCTGTTTGATCATAGAAATGAAGTAATATAAGAAGGATTATTTAATTTCTTCTCTAAATTACAGTTATACCTGGGTCTTTAAAAGCAGAGAGACTAAATATGTTCATCTATCAAGTATTTAGTACAAAGATATATAGATAGTACAAAGATATATAGTTTTTAGTAACTTCCATTCTTTTCCACTGTCCATTTTAAAAAGACTTCATTTCTTTCTCTTTTTTTTTTCATTTATTTCTTATGTTTACAGGAAAGCGTAATGACAGAAATTACTCTTAAAGCCTTGTACTGTTTAGAAAACTAGGTCAGCATTAACCATTTTCTCTCAAAGCCTCCTTTCTTTTCCCTATAAACTTTCAGGGAGAAATCTCCCATTTAGTTTGTAGAGCACAAAACTTCTACTTGGTTGAAGTGACAGCCCAATAAATAGAAAAGTCAAGTGAATTGTTAAAATTTTTTCCTTCCTTTTTTTTTCTTTTAAAAAAAAAATTGTGGGGGCGCCTGGGTGGCTCAGTGGGTTAGGCCGCTGCCTTCGGCTCAGGTCATGATCTCAGGTCCTGGGATCGAGTCCCGCATCGGGCTCTCTGCTCAGCAAGAAGCCTGCTTCCCTCTCTCTCTCTCTGCCTGCCTCTCTGTATACTTGTGATCTCTCTCTGTCAAATAAATAAATAAAATCTTTAAAAAAAAAAATTGTGGAAGCGCCTTGGTGGCTCATTTGGTTAAACGTCTGACTCTTAATTTTGGCTCAGGTCATGATCTTGGGGTCGTGGGATTGAGCCCTGCCCATGCACCACGAGGAGCATAGAGCCTGCTAAAGATTCTCTCTCTCCTTTTCCCTCTGCCCCTCCCCACCCCACGTGGATGTGCGCTCACGCTCTCTCTCTCTCTCTCAAAAAAATAATTGTGGTAAAATACACATAACAGGGCTGCCTGGGTGGCTCAGTGAGTTAAGCCTCTGCCTTCAGCTCAGGTCATGATCTCAGGGTCCTGGGATCGGGTCCCGTATCGGGCTCTCTGCTGGGCAGGGAGCCTGCTCCTTTCTCTCTCTCTCCCTACTTGTGATCTCTCTCTGTCAAATAAAATCTTTTAAAAAAAATACACATAACAAAAGTTTATCTTCTTAACCATTAGGTGTACAATTCAGTGACGTCAGGTTCATTAACATGATTGTGCACCCATCAACCATTCACAAAACTCTTTTCATCTTCTTGTTACTCATTTTTTTTTAATTTTATTTTTTATAAACATATAATATATTTTTATCCCCAGGGGTACAGGTCTGTGAATCGCCAGGTTTACACACTTCACAGCACTCACCATAGCACATTGTTACTCATTTTTAATAAGGCCAGTTCATTATGGCAATCCTTATCTCAGCATTCACTGAGAAGTGGTCTAGAGTTGGCCTCTGTGACTCAATGAACTGGCTTTTGGTGGCAGCGCAGAAAGGGGATTCAGTCAGACACGAAGGATTTCTCTAAGGCTGTGGAACTTTGCAGTCACCTCCTTAATGCCACCTGCCTTGGCATTGTGGTTAATGGCAAAAAGAACCTTGTCAGTGGAATGAAGCATCACATAAGCAGCTTTCTCAACAGAAATTGCTCTTCTCTCCATGATAACCCAACTGCTAGAGGTTCTGAGCTTTCAGGTTAAATGTTGCTAGTTTGAGGTCAAAAACTCCTTTTTTCCTCCCCCTACTTTCTTCATCCCTATTTTTGCTTCCTTCCTGCTTTCCCCTCTGCAGGCCCTACTTTACCCAAGAGCACGCACCCACTATCGTAGCCCAAAGAGTTAATCATTGGTCCTGAAATTTCTAACTTTTGTAAAGTAGCCTTCTAACAGCTGAAACTGAAACACCATTGAATGTCCTTATAAATCCCATACCTGATGCATTCTGGGCACTTCCTGAAGAAGAGAAGTTCCCGTGACCCTTGAGCACATGCTAACCCAACCAGAAGGTCTTTGCGTTCATTGCCCTGTCCTGCCATTTAATGGGATCGATGCTGCCATAGGTAGCCCTCTATTTCAGGCCTGGACTCTAAGCTTTTTCACTTCTGTGTCAAGCTCATTTGAACAAATACCTTTTGAAAACCGGGTGGACCACAGAGTTTTAATAAGTGAGTTTTAGTAAGCAGTTTTCCTTACTTTCGAGATGGGAGAAAGTTGTAAGAATGCAAGTGTTTGGTTCAAGGTCCTACAGAAGTGAGTGAGAGAGAAAGACAGACGGATGTGAAAGCATAGTTGATAACTAACCTTAGCGAACACAGACCTTGAAACTGAAGAGACAAATAACGATCCTAATGTGGAGACCTTCTATTTGAGCAGCCCAGTACTGTCTTCATAACACTTCATTTTGTTGTTTGCTTTGTGTTGGGGTCTCATGCAACCAGAAGAAGAAAATTCTAGGTGGAATGACAGAAAATGTGAATGTTAATTGTAGTTAAATGCAATGAACACTTTGATCCCGAAAACTGTGGAAGTGAGTCCTTTCCATTTAAAGGACTTTTCTCCTGTCAGGTTTTTCAAACAGAGGGATCAATTCCTGAACTACTAGTCCGTTTCCTTTCATTCTCACAGTGCTTCTGTAATTTGTCAGACTCAAGTGATACACTGGGAACCTCAGGCCGAGATTTAATTTTGTGTGTTTGCCAAAGTATCCAGTGGCCTAGTTTCCACAGCCATCTCCAGCAGATAAATGTCTCTGAAAAAAACCTCAGGCTTCAGAGACAATGGGAAGAAATCACCACTGGCCCACATTTGCTGCCCAGCAGGAGTCATAAAAGATGCCTCCAAGGCACAGATGTGGGCACCGTCACTAATCTACATTATTATATGGGCCAAAGAAGTCCTGAGTATCTGTGACTCTTCCCAGTTGGTAGACTAAAAAAAAAAAAAAAAAAAAAAAATCCTCTCTGATGGTCACATGTGGGGAAGATGGTACTAAGGATCTGATGGCTCCCAGTCCCCTCTCCCTCCCACGTCTGCACCATCATGATCACGGGAGCCATCGCTGAAGTAACTCCACGCAGATCCAACCCCGTCCACTGGGACACGCAAGGTGAATGCACTCGGTTAACAGCCAGTCTGGCAAGAAGCTCGGCTTTACCCTTGACCCTCTCTACCTGCTCTGACGTACTTTCTCTTTGTCCTGCCCAGTTCCCAGGGGCAGAGAGTCCCAGGCTCAAGACTCAGCACAGAGCTCTTGCAATTTCAGCTAGACGCACAAGTGATTTCATTTTATTTTTCCTATTGACTCAGTGTTGTGGTATGACGTGCGTTCTTGTTCAGATGTCCGCAGGAGACTGTATTCCCATGAGGAGCATTTGGAAAATAAATCCGCTGGTTATCAGGGCTCCTCTTTCTAGCCCCTCTTCTCCTGTGTCCCCTTGGACCCCTGAGAGCGCCAGCCAGAAGAGGAAGAAAGCATGTCTAAGGGAGTATTTTCTTTTTTTTTTTTTTTTTTTTTTAAAGATTTTATTTATTTATTTGACAGAGAGAAATCACAAGTAAGCAGAGAGGCAGGCAGAGAGAGAGGAGGAAGCAGGCTCCCCGCTGAGCAGAAAGCCCGATGTGGGGCTCGAACCCAGGACCTGGGATCATGACCTGAGCTGAAGGCAGCAGCTTAACCCACTGAGCCACCCAGGCGCCCCTATTTTCTAATCAACATTAATCTCAGCAATGCTTTGCTAGAGAGGGAGTTTCTTGGTCATATACATGTGGGGATGCTCCATGTTCCGTCCCTATCATTGAATGCCAAGATGTTTGTTAGCAAATTAGGGGTCCTATGAGGATGAGCAGAAATTTTTTTTTAATTAAAAAGAAAAGCTGTTTAACTATAAGCCAGGATTTCCCAGATTCATCACCATGGAACCCATTTTTACATAGCATCCAGAAAGAGCATAGTGAGAAAGGTTCACATAGGAAATGGTTTTAGAGATTTTCATCTTTTTCTCTTCCCTTCAATACCTTACACATAGGGAGTTCTAGTAAATCTGTTGGTAGTACTGACTACAGCTATTTTAGAAAAGGTGTGTTTGTGGAGTTGATCATTGAAAACCAGTGCTAAATTGGCATTCATTAGAAGATCTTGTCTGAGGTGGGAAAAGAGGGAGTTGTTTGTGTAGAAAGAGGCTGGACTATTTCTGGAGCCTGGTAGAGCTAGATGTGAGATCAGATGGGCTATACATGCAAGAATTGTATTCTGCCCACTTTTTAAAAGATTTTAGTTATCCATTTGAGAGAGGGAAAGCAAGAGTGAGAGGGAACACAAACAGGGGCAGGGGCAGGAGGAGAGGGAGAAGCTGACCCCTGCTGAGCAGGGAGCCCGACTCGGGGCTTGATCCCAGGACCCTGAGATCGTGACTGAGCCAAAGGCAGACGCTTAACCGACTGAGCCACCCAGGCGCCCCTGTATTTATTTATCCCTTCAATTCTTCCATTTAACGAGCATTTCTTGGAACCTTGGTATATACAAGGCAGTGTAGGAGATATAAACAAGTGTGAGACATCGCCCTTCTTGGGTGTGTTGAAACTAGTCAGGAAAGTTCTTATATAAATCAGTTAAAGTGAGGTGCCATGGGCAACAAAGTGCTTTAGTCTGCCAGAGGAAGCAGAAGTCATTTCCACCTTCCGCTACTAGGTAGGATCTTTGGGACCATGTTTGTCTCAGAGCTGTATTTACTCATGCCGACAACCTCCAGATATAGAAAGCACATCCTAATAGACTCCCAATGGAGGATCCAGCTCAGGGGCACTGCGGGTCCCATCTTCCTGACATGGAGACTGAGGCCCGGGGTGGGGGCACAGGAGGGACTAGGCCAAGAGCGTGGAGTCATGAATTCTCCTGCCTCTGCCAAGGCACCAGCTGGGATTAATTATACATGTACACGCACATATACATACCCACATATATGTTAAAAATCTAATACATACGAAATGTGAACCTCTGAATATCTTCAAAGATGTAGTGAGCTTGCTAAATTCATCAAATTTATTATCCTGTGATGCATCTCACTTTTGATGATCACAGGATTTTAATTAGAAGCAATGAAAACCAAGAGAAATCAGACATGAAATCCAGGCATAGTGATATGGAAGATGTAAGGAATAAGAAAAAAGCAAGTAAACAATTTTCCTAAAAAGATTGACTATTTATTTATGTACTTATTTATTTGAGAGAGAAAGAGATCGCGACAGAGCCTGATTTGACTTTGGCCATCACCCATGATTAGGGAAATGTGAGTCAGAACTACAGTGAGGTACTGCTTTGGCCCCGCCAGGCTAGCTAGAATCAGAAAGTCAGTAACAAGTGTTGGTGAAGAAGCGGAGCCATTGGAACCCTCATACGTCACTGGTGGGAAAGTAAAATGGTGCAGCTGCTTTGCAAGATAGTGCAGCTGCTTTGCAAGATAGCAAAATGGGGTGGGGGGAGGGTGGAGAGTGACTATTAGCGACTAAGGGTTCCTTATTCTGGTGACAAAAATGTTCTAAAGTTAGATGCCATAATGGATGCCCAGCTCTGCGAATATACCAAAACCCCATTGAATTATACACTTTAAATGGGTTGATTATTGAGGATGTGAATTTTTTTTTAAAGATTTTATTTATTTATTTGAGCAAGAGTGAGCACGAGCTGGGGGGGGCAGGCAGAGGGGGAGGGAGAAGCAGGCTCCCCACTGAGCAGAAAACCTAATGCGGGGCTTAGTCCCAGGACCCTGGGATCATGACCCAAGCCACCCAGGCGCCCCTCAAGTCTGTGAACTATGTCTTAATAAAGCTGTTCTGGAAAAGCAGCCACTCATCCTCATAGTGTAACATTTTCATCTTTTTTTCCTAACTGCCCGTTTCTCCAGAGTTAATGGCATTCGTGAAAGAGGAAAAAACTCTGTCAATTATCTTTACTTACCCAAGAGCCTCCAGAAGAGGTCATATTGTTGCTATCTTAATTGTTTTGTTTTTGTTTTTTTAGATTTTATTTATTTGTGAGAGAGTAAAAGTGAGAACAAGTGCTCACACAAACAGGGGAAGCGGCAGGCAGAGGGAAAAGCAGACTCCACCACTGAGCAGGGAGCAGGATGTGGGGCTCGATCCCAGGACTGTGGGATCATGACCTGAGCTGAAGGCAGACGCTTAGCCGGCTGAGCCACCCAGGCATCCCTTAATTGCTTTGTTTGTAATTTCTGTATGGAACTGGAGTTCCTTGGGAAAGGCAGCATAGCTTCATTTGAAACCTTTTGTTCTTAATTCTGTGGCATCATTTGTACCTGAGCTTTTCAGTTGTCTTGTTCCCCAAGACGGGACCGCACAACTCATGGGCTGCCACACGGCCTCGTAGCCATTCCAAGTCCCGAGAGAGAGACTGAGAATAAGATGAAGTATCAGGTTATGAGCAAACACCCGGGAATGTGCTGCCAGCCCTTGGAAGTTGTGTGAGAAGTTATACCTTACGGTTTGGAAGTTCTCTTCAACATCGAGGGAGCAGAGGCTCGAAAGATGTACACTGTAATACTGTGCAAATTGAAGGACAAACCCAGATGTTGGCTGAGTTCTGCGGGGAAATGGGGGGCGGAAAAGGCTGAGGATCAGACCGTCGGGAGGCAGTGGATGGAGGATGGGAGGGTTTTGCAAAGAAGGATGGACACTAGTTGGAGACTTGAAACGAGCAGCGCAGTACCGTGGGATAGATGTTTCCCTATTAGGATGGCTTGTTTTTGGTCGAGTAGAATGATGTAGGTTTGAAGAGAGCTTGGCTAACCTGCATTTGGAAAGAGGAAGAAAACGATTTTTTTAAACTATGAGTACAACACAGTACTGCCATCCTATTTAATGCCTTTTTAGATGATTTCTTTAGTTAAAGCATTATTAAATACTGTAGAAAAGAAACCATCCAAAGATGTCTTTTATAGGCTTGTCAAAACAGCGGGACAAGGAGAATGCCAAGGAATTCATTTGAGTTGGGCAGACTTGTTCCTCAACCAGTCTAGCACATAGCTGTTTATTTTCAAGATAATTAAAAAAACTGCTTGGAAGCCTTCCTCGGGGGCTGTGATGTTCTTTAATAACACCCACTTCCTTTTTTTTAACTAAAAGTACAAAGAGCCGAAACTCTCCAACACGCCAATCACTAAATGTTACTCGCTTACTCTAAACTTGATTTATTTTGTAAGACCAACAATAAAGAATTATGTGGGAGTCGTAAATCGCCATCTCCTAGCAATAGTCTCTTCTTATTAGGAACATCAGTACATTGAGGATGTGGTTTCTCAAAGGGATTTAAGTGTTTGGGGCACAGTTCCAGGGACATTGTGTTCTGCTTGACCTCAACTCGGAGACACTGTGCTTTAGAGATTAAAGGCCACTTTGGAAGGGTTGGAAGGCTCCAGAGTATAGGTACAAAACGAACTTGACCTTTACCCAAGATTTTTTTTCCTTTTATTTTCCAAGAGCAGTAACCAGTTAGAAATATTTGGAAGTATTTGGAAATACTGAGAAAGTACGAGCGCCTTTGGGAGAAAACGGTACGGTCACATTTACAAGCTTGAGAAGGTCTGGTTGGCAGGCTGTTCTTACTCCATCAAGAAACAGCTCCAGGCCCTACCACTGCACCGCTTTAGAGATTCCAAAGAGAAAAAGTTGTCTTGAGTTGTCTAGTTTAGAAGCAGGCCGTGGAGGAAATAAGCCTTTCAGGGGTTTCAGAGAAAGGAAGAGGTAACGTGTAGGAGTCTATTCCCAAATATATGCATTTCTTTAGCAAACAGGTTTTCTTTTCTTCTTTTTTTTTAAAGATTTATTTATTCATTTTAGAGAGAGAGAGAGCACGAGCGGAAGGGGCAGAGGGAGAGAGAATCTCAAGCAGACCCCATGCCAAGTGCAGAGCTCGATTTGATTCGATCTCACAATCCTGAGATCACAACCTGAGCCGAAACCAAGCTCAGACACTTAACCGACTGCACCACCCAGATGTCCCACTGTTAGGTTTTCTATGGAATAAGAGCAGAGAAGCCAGGCATGAAGAGTGAAACTAATTAGTCAAATCCTTTTTTCAACTTGGTGCCTCTGTCAACAGGATAGAAATTAATGTTGTAGGTGGCCGGCCTTTATGATCTTCTTTTAGTGTTTCCATGGCTCCCATTTCTAAAAAGATTGCCAGACTGGACTCTCCTCTCTTCTTGGATTCTTTACTTCTCCTGCCACCTCTTTTTTTTTTTTTTTTTTTTTAAATCAAGGCTCAGATCATGGGGCCTTTAGGCCGTGTGTGAAATGAGACTCTGGTTGGCATTATCCTGAGAAGAATTTTATTAGGAATGTGGGACACATTTTGTTGAATTATATTTATACTTTTCTTAATGTCTCCAGGTTATTGGGCATGTTTGTTTTTATAAAAAAAAAAAAAGTATTTCTTTTCAAAGCAAAGATCAGTTTTTTATGAGACTATTCCTTGAGTATAAATACATTTTACAGAGGAAAATGTAGATTTTCCCCGATTTCAACTAAGGAAAGAACTGTAATGACAACCCGCTGTTCTGAAGGCTGCCCATGAGCTGTTAACCATCAGCCTCCTCTCTGTAGCTAGCATAGCATTCTGGGTTAAATGTCTGCCTGTTTTTCTCCAGACGTGCCTCCTCATTTCCCAGGGTTGATGCTGTCTCCTCAACAGCCAGCTTATACCCCAGAGCTTCTTTGTCTCCATTTTTATTCCTTAGAAACATAAAAGATGGTGTGGGAAATTTCTAAGTTTTCACATTTCCAAACACTCCTTCATCCACCTGGGAGGGTTAATATGTCTCTAGAACAGACCTATCCCCACATTCTGTCAACCCTATAGGAAGGCCAGAAAGCTTAATGTTTACGAGCAAAGGCTTTGGGAACAGGAAATTTCCATTCTACTGTTTTCCAGCTAATATCCCTGGGCTTTAGTTTCCTCATTTATAAGATGGAAATATTAATCGTGCTTGCCTCCACAGGGTTGGGGTGAGATAATGCATATGAAGAGCTTAGCCAGGGCCAGGCGTGGAGAAAGATCTCAATAAATGTTAGTAATAATGGTGGCGATAGTGGTGGTGATGATAAAGGTTTGGAGTCTCGGAGAGTTGTGTTGCAGCATTACAAACATGGCATTTTTTCAGATAAGAAATCAGATCACATAATCTGCCAGGGTTATTTGAAGTTGCTACCCTGGCAGGCAAAATTACTTGTCATTCAATGGCTGCCGTGTACCATTACTCAGTTGAAGAGTGCATGTGTGCACGCATGCATGTGTAAGTGTGTGCACATGAATGCAAATGCTCTTGGGTCTTGTGTCCCTGTCTTGATGGTTAGGAGTTTTGCTTTAGTTCCCCTCCCCCCACCTTCTTAATTCAAAACAGTTCTTAATATTGTGCAATACGCACAGTAGGCTTTCTGCCAGTATTATGTTTTTCTTTGATTAAAAAATACAAATCTCAAGCAAAATTGAATTAGTAGAAAATATTTAAATCTTATGAATGTTTTATTTTTAGAGGAAATGAATTAGGAGTGAAACCTTAGAAAATACCCAGACCTGGTATCTCTTCCCCAGGGTTCACTCTCACCTCACCCCGATGTTTGCATAGCACAGGACTTGTCACACAATGGAAATGAAGTCAATGGTGGCAAAAAATTAGCTGTCTTTATGTTCTGGTACCAGCCAATAGAAAGCCATTTCCTTGTTTAAGGAAGCCATTTCCGGCTAACAAGAGGGGGAATCTAGTGAAAGGATATCAGAGAGCCCACAGAACCAAGAAGAGGCTGGAGGGCCACATTTAGGAATAGGCAGAGTACAGGGGAGCTCTGGCAAGTTAAGGGCAGGAGCCGCAGCCATGGTCTTTAGAGCAGGAAGCATGTGTGCAGCATGCTGCCATGGGGAAGGAGAACCCAGAGTTAGCTTTCATCTGTTGTTGGGTGACTCATTCCAGGGTCAGAGAGTGTGTGTGATTGGCCAAGCTTAGCTGACAGGCTCACACCCCAGCTGCACCAGTAGCCAGAGGGGGTGGAGAAAGATCTAGCCCATCACCTGCTGTAATGGGAGATGATATCCAGGATCATCCTCCCTACACATCTACCCACAGAGGAGAGACAGTTTCCCAAAGAGGAACCAGGATAATACTGGGGGAGGAACGTGGGTGCTGGGCAGCGAAAAAAATGTCAAATGCCCATTATTCTGTTTCCCGTATTTTGATTCTTTTTTTAAAAAAAGACTTTATTTATTCATGTGACAGAGAGAGAAAGATCACAAGTAGGCAGAGCAGCAGGCTCCTCGCTGAGCAGAGAGCCCAAAGCGGGGCTCGATCCCAGAACCCTGAGATCATGACCCGAGTCGAAGGCAGAGGCCCAACTCACTGAGCTACCCAGGCTCCACCCATATTTTGATTCTTGACTTCAGGCATAGCCAGTAGTTTAGCCAGTCTTTATTTAGCCCATGTGAACCCTAAAACTCAGTCCAAGATATTCTGCTTTGTTGTTCCAGTCTTCTTTGTGGTCCAAGAACAGTCTTCCATGTCATCATCCTGCTCTCATCTGAGTGGGAGCATCCCTGCAAAGAGATTAGCTAGCTAGGAGCTCAAGGGTTGAGAATATTGTGGCATCAGTGTTAGATATTAGGATGAGCTACCTATATTTATGTTCTCTATATAAGTACAAGTAAGTTCACAGCTATTATTTCCTGTAAACTAAAAGCAGGTAGCACAACACCTGGGGCATTTTGCTAATCTAATTGAAATTTGGGGCATATATAGATAAAATGTATTTACTTCCCATCAAAGGTGATGCTTTTGCAATAGGAGAGCATACTGTTAGTTTGAAAATGCCTCTTATGTTGGCTGGGTTTTGTTATTTAGAATGCCATCCTAATTTAGCATATTATCCTTTGCTTTTATGTTGTAGGGGAGAACTTATCCATTTCGGGGGGCCTTTCCACCGGTATGGAATCCCATTGCCTATTTGGATTACAACAATTTGTGGAGGACAATGGATAACATGGGAAAGGAGGTAAAATGTGTGTTCGGCTTACACATGACCTTAATATCCTTCCAATAGTGCAGGGAACGTTGCTCTGGACATTCATACATGTCATTTCCAACACGCCCAACTGCTCTGCCAAGTTGGTAGTATTTCCACTTGCAAGGAAAATGAGTGCTGAGGGACTATGGTAATTTCCCCAACACCACACTGCAAGGGAACCAGGATTCAAACCCACATCTCTCTGACTGTAATGCCTGTGTGTTTTCAAATCTATGGCACTGAGAATTTGTGTCACTTTTGTTTGCCAGTTACCCTATTCATAGTTTCCTTATCCATGTGTGATTCCACTTTAGATAGTAAAGGAAAAAGGGATTTATCCCCCCCGAGTTTTTTTTTACTTAGGCCTAGGCTCCATAAGATCACTCTCTCACACTTAAAATGGGTATTGGCATTCAATAATAAGGATCATCATCATAATTACATATTCATTTTTATATATACATTTATATGTAATCCCCCCCTTTTTGCATCACTATCATCATTATTATGGCAACAGCATTAAGGCGTAGAATGCAGAGACCTATCCATCCCAACCCCACCACTATCTGTGCCAATCATATATCCCAACACACACCCAGAGACTGGTTTTCAGAGGTTCTCCTGAAGGCCTGTTGGCAGGGCAGTGGGCAGTAACCATCACCCCTGAATGTGGGCCCTCCTTCCTCTGCAGATTCCAGCGGATGCACCATGGGAGGCCCCACATGCTGAGGAGTGGGACAAGATGACCATGAAAGATCTCATCGATAAAATCTGCTGGACAAAGTAATCTTTTTTAAAAAATTATTTTTATTAACATATAATGTATTATTTGCCCCAGGGGGTACAGTTCTATGAATCATCAGGCTTACACATTTCATAGCACTCACCATAGCACATACCCTCCCCAATGTCCATAACCCAGCCACGCTATCACTACCCCTCTACCCCCCAGCAATCCTCATTTTGTTTTGTGAGATTAAGAGTCTCTTATGGTTTGGATAAAAAAACCTTGACTATTTAAAGTTTACCTTTCATCTTTCCTTTGGATCCTTTCTGTCCTATCTTGAACTGTACTGTTTTCCTTTTCTTTTTTTTTTAAGATTTTATTTTTTTTTAAGATTTTATTTATTTGACCGAGAGATCACAAGAAGGCAGAGAGGCAAGCAGAGAGAGAGAGAGAGAGGAGGAAGCAGGCTCCCCGCAGACGGGAAAGCCCGATGCGGGACTCGATCCCAGGACCCTGAGATCATGACCTGAGTAGAAGGCAGAGGCTCAACCACTGAGCCACCCAGGTGCCCCTTAAGATTTTATTTTTAAAGTAATCTCTACACCCTTGAACGCACAGTCTTGAACCCACAGGCTTGAACCCACAGTCCCAGGATCAAGAGTCACATGCTTCACTGACTGAGCCAGCCAGGGCCCCTGCAGTGTTTTTCTTAATAGGTTGTAGGAAAAAAGTTAGGAGGAAACCTAATGATCTTTCAGTCAGTAGATCTTTGAAGGAACTTTAGACACTGCTGAATGGGTTTGAACATAAAATGAATCTAAAACAAAGAAAAGAGGAGGCAAATGAAGTAGAATTTTTTAAATGAAAGGGCTGTGTGATTTGCAATAAAACAAGTAATTGTGTATTCAAATTATACAGTAGTCAGCTGCAGAAGCAATTTGGAAAGATATTAAAGTCGTTCCCTACAGATATAAAAAAACATGGAACGGAAGGCAAGCTAGTTTTTATTAATAAAAAATCTACGTTTTATAATGTTTTCAATGAAAACATGTGTAATGAGTTGAGTTACTTACAGATTGTTTAGTCAGCGTTCAGGGGCTGCTATGTGAAGGCACTGTAGCTATCAGTGAGGAATTGTGGTGAATGTGTTAGGCATGGCCCCTAAACTCATGGAGTTAGTTTTTTTTTCTAGCAGGAAAGATTGACATTATGCACATAATTCCATAATGCTACTAGAGTGACAAACAAGGATCTTGATCTGAGGGTAAGGAAGAGATTTTTGGATGCAGCCATCTTTAAACATAAACCAAGGACTAAGTGCATCCACTAAAAATCAGTGACAGAGGATGGGAGGAGATAGGAAAGGGTGGATGGTGTGAGGGACAAGGCATCTTCCAGGAATGCCACAAAGTGGTTGAGGGAGAGAGAGAGGCAAGATGGATGGTGTGGAAGGGAGTGTCTTCCAGAAATGAGGCACAGTATTTGGGGATAGACAGGAAGGGAGGATGATGTGAGAATATGAAATCTACAAGGAATGTGCCACAGTGGATGGGGGGAGACCAGATGGGTAGATAGTATGGAGATGACATGTTTCAGGAGTGAGCCATAGCAGATGAGGAGAGACAAAGGGTGGATGGTGTGGGGAAATGGTATCTTCAAAGAATAAGCCCCAGTGGAAGGGGAAGAAATGAAAGTTGGTTGGTGTATGCAGATGGTATCATCCATGAATGAGTTATAGTGTATGCCAGTAGATAAAAAGGCTGGATGGTGTTTGTGTTGGCAGCGGAGCGGGGGGTGTGTGGTGGTGGTGGCAGTGGCTGTGGTGGGTATCTTCCAAGAATGACCCAATTGATGGGGGAAAGAATAAGAATGAAATATGTGAGGGGATGGTATCTTCTAGGTATGAAACACGATGGACTTGGGGAGACAAGAATGGATGTTTGGTGGGATGGTATCTTCCATGAGTGAGTTTAATCCATGGAGGGAGACAGGAAAGGTTGATGGTGTGGGGGAATAGTATCTTCCAGGAATGAGCCATTTGGTGGGGGAGACAAAAAGAGTGGAATGTGTGAGAGGATGGTATCTTCCAGGAATGAGCCACTTGGATTGGGGGGTGGGAGATAGGAAAGCTGAATCGTGTGGGGTGATGGTATCTTCCAGGTAGGAGCCAAATGGATAGGGACAAAGGAAGAAAGGATGGTGTCGGAGGATGGGCTCTTCTAAGGATGAACCATAGTGGATGGGGAAATAGGAAGGCTGGATGGTGTGAGACAATGGTAACTTCCAGGAAAGAGCCACATGGATGGGTAAGAAAGGAAGGATAGATGGTTGGTGGGGGAAGAAGACAGGATGGATGGATGGATGGATGGATGGTGGGACAGCATCTTCTAGGAATAGCCATTGTCTATGGAGGTAAACAGGAAGAGTGGATGGTGTTAAGGGGGTGGTATCTTCCAGGAATGAACCATAGTGGATTGGGAGAGGTAGGGAAGAGAGGATGGTATGAAAAGATGGTATCATCAAGGAATGAGCTACAGTGACTATGGGTGGGGGGAGTCAGAAAGGGTAAATGAAGTGGAAGCAAGTTATCTTCCAGGAATGAGCCTCAGTGGATAGGAAAGACAGGAAGGATATATAGTGTGGGAGGAATGATATCTTCCAGAAATGAGCCAGTTGACTGGTGAGACTGATAGGATGGTTGATGAGGTGGATAGTATCTTCCAGGGATGCAACAGTTGGTCGGGGGGGATATAGGAAGGATAGAAATAGTTGAGGGTTGAGGGGATGGTATCTTCTAGGAATGAACCACTGTAGGAGGACAGAGGAAGGGTGGATGGCTGGAAGGGAAATTTATCTTCCAGGAAGGAACAGTAGTGATGGAGGAGGTGGGAGAGGGACACTGGGAGACTGGATGATGTGATGACAACCTGGAAACAACACAGTGGATGTGGGAGACCTGAGGGAAGATGGAGGTTGGGGGATGGTATCTTCCAGGAATGAGCCACAGTGTATGGGGGAGGGCAGGATGGTTGATGGTGGCTGAGGGGATATTTTCCAGGGATGAGCCACAAGTTATAGGGGGAGACATGGAGGTTGGATTGGTATCTTCTAAGAATGAACCATATAGGGCGCCTGGGTGGCTCAGTGGGTTAAGCCACTGCCTTCGGCTCAGGTCATGATCCCAGAGTCCTGGGATCGAGTCCCGCATCGGGCTCGCTGCTCAGCAAGAAGCCTGCTTCCCTTCCTCTCTCTCTGCCTGCCTCTCTGCCTACTTGTGATCTCTCTCTGTCAAATAAATAAATAAAATCTTTAAAAAAAAAAAAGAATGAACCATATAGATGGGTGGAGACCGGAAAACTGGGTAGTGAGGGTGGATGTTATCCATCGGGAATGAACCACATGAACAGGGGAAGTCAGCAAAGATGGATGTGGTGAGGCATGTTACCTTCCAGGAATGAGCCATAATCCACGGAGGTAGATAGGAACGGGGTATGTATGTGTGCGGGCAGGCGGTGGGGGGCAGTGATATCTTCCAGGAATGAGCCACAGTAAATGGGGAAGATGGGAAAGCTGGATGGTATGGGAGAATGGTATCTACCAGGAATGAGCCTTGGTGGATGGAGAGGAGAGAGGAAGAGGAAGAGGAAATGGAATCACCCAGGAATGAGCTACAGTGACCGTGGTGGGGGGGTTGACAAGAAGGGTAGATCATGTGGGAGCATGGTATCTTCCAGAAATGAGCATCAGTGGGTAGGAGAGAAAGGAAGGGTGGATGGTGTTGAGGGATGATATGTTTCAGAAATAAACAATAATGGATGGCAGGGAAGAGGATGAGTGGATAGTGTGGTGAGATGGTTTCTTCTAGGAATGAGCCACTATGGATGGGGGAGGCAGGAAATTTGGATGGTATGAGAAGATGGTATGTTCCAGGAATGAGCCATAGTAGAATGGGAGGAGACTAGAGGTGTGGTTGGTATGTGGGGAAGGTTGCTTCCACAAATGAGCTACATAGGTGAGGATAGATGGGGGAGGGCAGACAGTGTAGGAGAATAGTATCTTCCAGGAATGAACCACAGTGTCTGGAGGGAGACAGTAAGGATATGTGGTTTGGTGGGATGGTATCTTCCAGGAAGGAACCACAGTGCCTCGGGTATGTGGTGGTAGGGGGAGCTATAGGAAGGATACATAGTGTAGCCGTGGTCTTTTCTGGCAACGAGCTACAGCGACAGTAGATAGGAGACAGGAATAAGGATGGTGTTACAGCACGGTATGTTCCAGAAATGAGCCACCGTGAATGCTGCGAAATATGAAGGGTGGATGGTGTGGGGGATGCCATTTTCCATGTAGAGAAAACAGGAAACAGCTTTTAAAGGCCCCAGGGTGGGGAGATTGACATGTTTTTGTCATGCTGTGACAGTATGCCTAGACACTAAGGATGCCACGAAAAAGCAGTGTAATTAGAGGTCAGAGAGGGGGCTTGTGGTGGAAGATAGAGTGGCCACATCAGGATTTTTGCCTTTTGCCATGAATGCCATTGAAGGGTTTTCTGCGAGTGGGGTTTTTTTCGTTTTGTTTTGCACTGTCAAAAGACTTCATTGGCTGCAATGTGGCAAAGGGCCAAAAGGGGCTGTAGTCATAAACCAGGTAGAGATGGCCAGGAGGAAGCCACCACCGCTGTGACCCAGGTGAGGGATGTGGGTGGACTGGAGTAGGGTGGGAGCCGCTCAGGTGAAGAGAGGACTGTATCCTGTATCCTTAACAATCCCTCACCAGCATCTTGACCCTTTTAGACGGTACCAGAATTGATATATTTGGAGCAAACCCATAACTCCCTCAAAACAAAGGAAAAGGTTATTTTTCACCAGGAGTTAAAATATGCATTCCTTCAGAAGTTGAGCCCCTGAGGTATTTTGTTTTGTTTTCCCAAAAACAGTGCAAATGCTTTTGAACCATACTGAATTGTGTTTTGAAAAGCTGCTGTTCTCTTGGGGCACCCGGGTGGCTCAGGAGGATAAGCATCTGCCTTCGTCTCGGGTCATGATCCCAGGGTCCCCCCCCCTCTCTCAAATAAATAAAGTCGTTAAAAAAAAAAAGCTCCTATCCCATGAAGCATGTATGTATTTACACCTGACTGCCACCTTTGTCATGCGACCAGGACTGCTAGGCAGTTTGCATCGCTCTTTGTGAACATCAATGTGACTTCTGAGCCCTACGAGGTGTCTGCGCTATGGTTCTTGTGGTACGTGAAGCAGTGCGGAGGCACCACTCGGATATTCTCAGTCACCAACGGGGGCCAGGTACGGAGTGTCTGTTCTCAGCCTGTAAATTCATTTGTGGTTCTGCCCTCACCCAGTGTGCCATCTTAATAGCCGCTCCCGTGTCTGGAAACGTGAGTGGATCTGAGACATGAATTTTTGAAAACATTTCAATGAATGTGCCCAAAACCAAAAGTTCTCCTTTCCTTTTCTCATTCCTGGAGATGCATTCACAGCTTAAGAATGTTTTGTTCTGAACTCATTTGTTTTTGGGAATTCGGGTCCATCCTTTTGGGGGCGGGGGAGGTGGGTAGAATTAGTCTAGCTTTGTGGGAGAAGCTGAGTTACTACGATCAACTGATTTTCAGAAACTTCTAGAACTGGTACTTAAAGTCATCTATGTTCCAGACAGGCTCTGTTCCATAGTGCAAGGTGTATTATCTTTCTCCACCAAGTGAATATTTTCTCTCCTCAGAAGATCTTTGGAACACCCTAAGTTGTTCTTGTGACCCTAAGAGATATTAGCCATTTGACCCTTATCTTTAGCAAATGTAGGACAGTTGCATCTTTGAATTAGCTTTATACTTAGAAATTCCACATTTCTTCTTTTGACCTGTATTTTACCTTCTAAGCTATTGTGATCAATATTTTGATGTTTATAGTCCTCATTGCCTGCCTGCCTTCTATAGGAACGGAAATTTGTGGGTGGATCGGGTCAAGTGAGTGAACGGATAATGGAACGCCTCGGGGACAGAGTGAAGCTGAGGTGCCCTGTCACCTATGTGGACCAGTCAGGTGACAAGATCATCATCGAGACACTGAATCATGAAACTTACGAGGTAATTCGGCCTAGTCCCAAAGAACATATATTAAATAGGCCTTGTGTCTTCCGCAGCTTCTAACTAAATACCATCCAAGCAGTGGTGTAATTAATGCTGGTATGACCCCAACTCTGTCTTCTAAATTACCATTTTTAGTTGACCTGCCTTGTTCTGTTGTGCTGCCTCACAGGGGCCTCATTTTATATGTGGTTACCGCTCGGTGTCATTCTAAATGATAAATATGGTGTTTCTTCCTCTCCGTGAAGACTGAGACTCACACGTTTGAGGTGGTATTCTGTGTCTGTGTCTTTTAGTGTGGATACGTAATTAGTGCCATCCCACCAACTTTGACTGCCAAGATCCACTTTAGACCTGAACTTCCATCGGAGAGAAACCAATTAATCCAACGTCTTCCGATGGGAGCCATCATTAAGTGCATGATGTATTACAAGGAGGCCTTTTGGAAGAAGAAGGGTAGGCTGCACCTGCTCATGTTTAAATTGTGTTAAGTGAAGGGACCACACTCTCTTTAGGGACGTTCTGGTAGACCCTGGCCAGGAAAAAAGATGACAGAGATAAGTATTTTTAAATTGGTAGAGAAAGGATCAGAAATCTCAGTCCATCACTTCACAACCCCTGGTGCGACACAGAAGGACCCCAAGAGCCCTTGCTGTCAATGAAAGGGAAAGAAGAGATCCCACCAAGTGGCAGGGGCACCATGGCCCTGGTTCCTGGCATACGTTCTGCCCCTTTCTGTAAATGAGAGAGTGACGCAAAGGAGTGCTGGGGGAAGAGCCCTGCTTTGAAGTCCCACCATCCTGGGCTTCGCTTGCTTACTAGCTGAGTGGCCTTGGCTGTGACACTTCACCACTCAGCATCAGTCTCCTTACCTCAAGTGGTGATAGTGAGACCTACTGTCAGGATGTGTGCACCTACTAGCTGAGGCAGGGCCTGAATGGATATGGCGGCTCTTGTTGGTAAACCTGGTCCTCAAAGGATTCCTTCCCCCACTTCTTCCGTGGGCTCCTCGTGGTGATTCCCTCTGACACAAGCTTCTTCCCCTATGTGCTGCAAGGCTCCGGGCCCTCAGTACGGTGTGAGCCATGCATTGGTCCTACATGACATTTATGTAGAGGTCATCAAGATAGGTCATTTTCCACATGTCTGCGTTAGCAGACATCTTTGCATAGTTAATGTATTTAATAAGGAAATATCTTCTAGGGTTGGGGCAAAGACTATTTGAGATTTGCCTTCCTCTTAGCAAAAGAGTTTTATACAGTGTATGTGTGTGTGTCTATCTGTGTGTGTATATCTCTCTCTATATATCTATATATATAATTTTTCCCTAAATCTTCGATGAGGTCCATGTCAATCTCCTCTTGATGTTTTCCTTATTAAGATTACTGTGGTTGTATGATCATTGAGGATGAGGAAGCTCCAATTTCAATAACGCTGGACGACACCAAACCAGATGGATCGCTGCCCGCTATCATGGGGTAGGTTAGAGCTGGGTGCTTCGCATTTCCTAAATTGTGTGGGTGTCTTGGTGTGGATGCTGGCAGAGCTTATGGACTCGAGCTCCAGCAATTGTAAATAACCCTATAGGAATATATCTTTTTCCCTACTTTAAAATATTAATGTTTGGTATGAGGCACAGAACTCTGGAAAACTTTACAAAAACTGACACTATTTGAACTTGTGCCTCTTTCTTTCTTTCCCCCGTGCAACTCTTGAGGACAGAGCGAAGGAAGCAGCGAGACAGGCGGTAGGGTAGACAACCCTGCCCAGGGCCAGAATGTCCACACTCATCTAGAATGAGAATTGACTGTTTTATTCTGTAAAGCCTTTCAGAGTTAGGGTTTCTGGACCGTCGGCTCTTCTCCATTCCAGACATCACTACACCACTAGTGTGAATACGTTATTTGTTACCCAGGGATATGAGACCGATGACCAGTGAGGAGGTGCAGTTGGAGGTATAGCCAGGCCTCGAGTGGATGTCCCTCGTTGTGATAGGTCATGCCCAGCTGTCCTTCGCTAGAGATGGTCCAGGGTTTGGTTCTGTGTCCGGAAGAGGAGAGCTCTCCCCTTGTCCTCCCAGCCCCCACCGCCTGCAGCTCCTCTGCTGTTGGGGGCCTAGAGGTCCAGACAACAAGCAGTGCTTTCACAAAGGAGTGGCTAAGGAGCGCCTCTGCCTTCCCAAGTGCCCTGCCTTGGACCCTTTCTCAAAGCTCCACAAGAAAAGAGCTGTTTATTCTCCCACATGACAGCAGAACAGCAGGGTTCTGTAAGAGCCAAGTGGCTTCCAGAGAATGGCGGTTTTCCCCTTCCCCCTGGGGAGAGTCGAGCTCATGCACATTGCATCATCGAGGGGAAATTACAAAACCAGAGGCCAACCCATGACCCGGGACTTAGCAGGCAGCTCTACCGGACTGCCCACGAGTCGTTCTGTAAGCATGTCTGTGTCTGCAGACCATCAGAACGAGCCCCAGCCTCCCTGGGAAGGGCGGTGCTCACAGCGCAATGAACTGAGGACCAGCACGTCCTCTCTATCTCTAACCCCACTGGGCAAAAAAGGATAGAGATTGTGGGCGCCATTTGCTCTCACCTTCTGTGTGCTAGAGGAAAACAGAAAGTGGACATAGGGGTCTCAGGAGACCATCAAGACCAACCCAGCTGTGGCTGGAAGGGCACTGATGGTCTTCTTGGCCCGGGAGTTAGATGTTGTGGCATCTGCCTTTCTGGGCTTTCTTTGACTTTATTAGCCAGGATACGCTTGGCACAAGTTTTCCAGATGGGAATGGGGTTATCTAGGCAGTTCCTAAAAAGTGATATTCTAATCTGTTTTATCTGGACCGTTGCCTACGCCCTGCTCTTGCCTGCACACTGCCTGGTCTTCACCCTGCTCTTTGCTCTGGGCAAGGAAAGTCTTGAGGACAGGGGTGGTAATCGTCCAGGCTGTGATTGTGATGACTGGCAACTACAGAGGACCGTGTACTTTAGAGTCACGAAATGTCCCCAACCCAAAGCAGCATGTTTCATTTCCTCAATAAAACCCCAGAGCGAGTTGAAGAATAGTTGTGTGTAGTTAGAGGTGGGTCAAAGGGGTGGTTGTTATCTCAAAACGTTTTGAGATTTGGCAGGAATGGCCACCACGAACTGCCCTTTAGAGAAGGAGCTGTAAGAAGTACCCAAGATCGAAATCATTTAATGTTTCATCCAATATTGGTGATTTTCACTGAAGTCCTGTGTAAGACTCAAAATGACAGATTCTTGCATAAACTTAAAATTTAACCAGAATCATTACTAGTAAGCCGTAACGTAACAGTCTTAAATCAAACAAAATTGTGACTCTATCCCATAGAGTTGATTAGTTCAAATTCCTTAGGTAGTCCACAGATTCCTCCAAAATACTGTTCTCTGGGTTAACGCAAATTTGTTGTGTAATCCTTGCGCTCCAGAATGATCTCAAGTAACAGACGGCTCTAAAGGAATTGCCAGTCAAACTGAGGAACGGTTTAATTTGGGTGTGAGGGAGAGGACGAAATATCTGTGTTCGGCTCTTGCATTCTCAGTCCTGATCTACTTGTCTTTTTGGCCTAGAACAAAGAAATATAAGTGTAAAACTTTCTCTAAATGGAGAAATAATTTCAGTGTCCTTTAGCTCATTGGGATTTGTGAATGCTTTCTAATAATCGTGTATGTAAGGACTTCTTGTCATGACTCAGTTCTTTAAAACATACATCCAATTAGTAATAATCAGTATTTACAGATTAATTATAACCAAGTTTTACTGAGTTGCTAAATTTGAGAGAGGTGCTAGGCCAGTTTCCCAGAAGCCAAGTTGGACATAGAGATTTGGGTGCAAGGGGTTCATTGGGGTGTGTGCCCTGGTCACTGCCTGTGAGGAAGAGAAGGAATCAGGATTGGGCAGAGCAAGAGGTTGGGCTCCAAGTGTTGTCCCAGCGGAGGTCTCCACCCCACAGGGAACTCTAGAACTGGGATGGCCCTTGATAGGTATCATGACCTGAGGTGAGGGAGTGGACTTTGGTACCCACCGCACCCCAGAGCCGGTCATTCTGGGGAGAGGCGGGACCTGGGACAGAAGGCAGTGGCTGAGGAAGGGTCCAGCACTGAGCTCAGAGTAATGAGTGCTTCGTCCCATAGAGGACTCTGGGGGGCCCATGATGGCATCCACTACAACTACATTCTTCAATTTGGTTTTCCAGCTTTTATCAAATTTTTGGCCGTGGACAAAGTTCACTTACCAAGCTATCATTTAACGCAACATGAATTCAACTAACATTTGATTTCCAACTATATGCCAAGAGCCGTGCTGAACTCTGGGGGTAAAACACTGAGTAGGAGGTGACCAGTTACTTAGGAGCCCGCAGCCTAGAGGGATTTTGGACACAGGCAGGTGGAAGGCAGCCTGACATTTGCTCTCATAGAGGGAAATAATGGGAGTGCGTGGGAGAGTTCATCAATGCTGAGTGGGCGGAGGCAGGAACATTTCAAAAAAGAGGAGGCAGCTCTTTCTGTCACCTAATTGTTCAAATGTAACCTCTCTCTGCAGTTTCATACTTGCCCGAAAAGCTGACCGACTCGCCAAGCTTCATAAGGAAATCAGGTAAGAAGTGACATCTGAAACGCATGTGAAAGCTTAGCTTCACCTTGTACTGGTCGCACTAACAACAGTCTAATGGCATCTTGAAAAACTCCATGACTCACAAGTAGTCTTAAAATCCCCAAAAAATCAACCTTTGATCACCATGGCAACCTTTGTGTTACAAGTCCCCTTGACTCAGGGCTTGCCTGTATGCATAAATTAATTTAGGTTTATATGCTTGTGTTTATTGTACAGTGGTTGAGAGGTAGGGTTTCCCTGTAGGGTAGATGGAGAAAACCGATAGGAAACATTAGGGGTGCAGAAAGCTTTAGAGGCTGAGTCCTGATCGCTTTGCGAGACCATTATCCCTTTTCCAAGGTTCTTTGACCTGTACTTTTTCCGAAGAGCAAAGCCATACGTGTGGGTTTCAACCTGTTGCTGCTTGTGTACATAGAAGTATCCCCTTTTGATTATCTAGGACACAGCTCTGACGTTCCCTTCTCCTGATAGCTTCCTAGTATAAAACAATCATTGTAGGACAGTGGCTTTTTTTCTTCCTTTCTGCCTTTCTCTTTCTGCCTTGTTGCATTTGTTTTGTTTTGCCTTGGAATCCTTTCCTTTGTTCAGATAAAATCTTACCAGGAACTCTTAACCTGGAAACAGTCATTTGGCTGTTTCTGGAGTGGGGAGGTGTGCCCTGGAGGGTAGCCCTAAATTCTTTGTTAGCTTTTGAAGAGGACCAGGACACACACAGATGTACACTTCTCTCTGCATTTAATTAAACAATTAAGCAGCAGAGAGTTACTTTGATGACTTTGGAATTCAGGCTGCCGAAGTTTCCACATTTGCGCGTGAATTTGTTTGTTTGAGCTACCGTGCGATCTGATTTGGGGAAGGGAACTGTCCATCTACTCACTCCAAAGACGAAGAATTTGGGGTCCAGTGGCAGGGAATGGTTTGTCCGGGTCTCCACAGCTAGCTTGTGACAAGTCAGGAATAGTATCCAACGCAAACTTTTTTTTTTTCATTATGCCACACTAAGCTTGACATTTTCTTTTGGATTTCCTGCTTTCCCTCTTTATTAATAGTAAAATAAATACCAGCCTGGATGTAGACATTTGGTTATGATTCCACATGGTGGCTGAACTTTTCAAAAGTTTTTATAAGGCAAAACCCTTAGTACTCTTTGGAGCAAGATTCCCAGAATGGGCTGCGTTGACATCTGCCAGAGAATGTTTGGGAAATATGTTTTTTTCTGAGGCCAGTAGATTATGATTTGGTAGGTTAAGGGTGGGGCTTCAGTATTTTGTATTTTTTTAAAGATTTGTATTTATTTATTTGACAGAGAGAGATCACAAGTAGGCAGAGAGGCAGGCAGAGAGAAAGAGGAGGAAGCAGGCTCCCTGCTTGAGCAGAGAGCCCAATGCGGGGCCCAATCCCAGGACCCTGAGATCATGACCTGAGCCGAAGGCAGAGGCTTTAACCCGCTGAGCCACCCAGGCGCCCCAGTATTTTGTATTTTTTAACAAGCTTTTTAAATGATTATGATGATCAGCCAGATTTAGAAACCAGTGAGTAAACACAACTATGAGAGATTTCTACAGTGACCTCTTTTGGCCATCATTTAAAATATGTTTTATTATTTTTAGAGCCCAACTAACCAATCACTTCATCACTCTAACATTTTTGATTTACCTAACTTTTCCAAATATTTTTACATTTTAATGGGACGAAGGGATGGGGGGAAGATGACTTCCTAATGGATTTGTATGAACTCATCCTTGACTTACTTGACTTACTATAAAATACTACAAAATACAGTAAATAATGACTTCCATTTCTATTGTAAGTGGCTTATTGTCCATGCATGAAAAATTAACTGCAAGGTAAGTTGACTGGATTTTAGATTTCATTCTGTTTTAATAAAGATTTTATCACATGTCCCGAAAATAAGCTCCAAGCATCATTAAACCTTTAGAATAATGATCGTCAATATATTTGTTTTCTCATGGACTCTCAAATATTGGAATTCCCTTGTAACACCCACTTGAAGTAGGTAAGAATCTGTCCTCTCATCATAGAGTAGAAAAGAGGCTACCATGCTATCCCGAGGATGGATTTTGATTCAGTACATTTTTATTGAGCCTCAGCCTCCTTATTTTTGACATAAGGGGCTTGGATTGGACAGAGAGAGACAGAGGCAGACAGTAGTCTGGAAACTTCTTCCAGTTCTGCCTTTCCTTTATGGTTATTCATCTGCAGTAGGAACAGCTCCTTTAAGGAAACCCAACTTTTCTTGTTTGTACTGAAACTTATAGAACTACCTAAATGTTCTAGGACATCACCTCACCAGTAGCCTTTTGTCTCTGAAAACCTTCCGTGGGAACACAGTGGTGATTAGCTAATTGCCACCATGTTTATGACTTCACTTCCTGTTCCTGACTTAACACTGCATCTCCATGAAATGAAAGTTGTGGGAATTATATAAATGGCCTAAATGTGAGCATCTGGACAAATTTATAAGGTTAGATTTTGTCTCACATCATTCAGAGAAATGGAGGACACGTTTTAAAAATGTTTTCTAATGTAATCAGCAATGTAAAATCATCATTTTTAAAAACCTCTGTTTCTTTTATTACTAGTAAATATAACCTTCGCACCCCTCCTTTACCCCCTCTTCTCATTTTTGGCCATTTGTCTCCTCACCTTTCAGAACTTGCCTTTCAGATTCGAGGTAAACCCTGCACCACATTTTTTAGCACATTTTCTCCCCAGTTGCTCATTAGCTCATAACAAATACTTTGGAACAGTTTCAATGCTGAAACTATATAAGGATTAAAGTAGGTAAATACCAAAGCATATAACTGGCCCAGTGTGAACCTGTTCAAACAAATCCTGAAACTGAACCATTTATTTTGAAAAGGGGGTGATTTTAGTAAATTAGCACTTTTTAATTTCCCCAAGAGTGGTTGTGAGTTTAAAAATACCTGTTTCGAGGAGCGTTTAGATCAGTGAGCTACTGTTTTTTTTTTTTTTAAGCTCTACCACTTGTCATGAGCTGTGATAGATATTTACATAATGAGTTATGAGGGTAGCCAAAGACTGACTGAGGTAACATCGTGTAGCACATTCCTTGGAAGTACTGTAGACCATTCTGTCACGTGCCTGATGACTAGAGTAGAATGGCTGTAGGCCTCTCATGGTGTGGCATATTTTATGTTATACTTAAAAGATTAAATGAGCTTCAGGTAAGACATAAGTAGAGAATAGTTAAAAGACACTGTCATGTGGACTGTGGACTCCTAAAAGGGATTATTCTAGAATTCTATGTGTTCCAGAAAAGTGACTTAGCATCATTTCCTATACCGAGTGTACTTCACTGAATCTTATTTTCCCCATTTGAATCTTGAATAGATAGGATATTGGGTAGTAAAAGAGGCAAAACTGTAGAAGGAAAATTCTGTTGCATCTTCAAATCGGATGACCATATTGAGGCATAGAGGGTTGACCCGAGTGCAGAGATTCATGGAACTGTTCATGTTGTGTAGTTACCATTGATTTTAGATTTTCCTTAATACACCTGGTTCATGGGTGAGAGCCAATGATAATGAGTAAACTCACTGTGTTTATTCTCTACTCCTCAGTTATTACTTCCTTAACATTTTTTTAATTCTTCTTTTGCAGGAAGAAGAAGATCTGTGAGCTCTATGCCAAAGTATTAGGATCCCAAGAAGCTTTACAAGTAAGAAACCCTCAGCTTTAATCCTTGGAAGGTTCTGCTCTGTTTGCTCTACGTGGTGAAGCAAAGCAGAGTCTGGTTTCCTGACAGTCTTACAAAGAGAATCTTATGAAAGGATATGCTTACTGGAGGATTAACTTTAGTCACAGGTGCATGCAATTTCTGATGCAGCAGTTCCTTGGGCTGGATAACTGGCAGCCAGTTGCCCTCAGGGCCTGGAGTTACAGGTATCTCCAGGGTGGGTGAGATCAGTTCCCACAACAGACGTCCTGCCCTCCCATCAAAACCAACTGACTGCTCTGAAGCAAAATCCCATATATATCCTTGTTTGTTGGTGAGCGCACTCTAGGGTGTGCTCGACAGGATGGGCGGAATCTAGGCTCTCTCACGTCAAAGCCACACTAATGGATTTCTCCATTTGTACAATTCATTCACAGCTCACGTAAGGGATTCCAGTGCTTTCAGTCCACCACCGAAAGGGATGACGGGAATGAAATTCTATCTGAAGTTGCTATTAGCTAACTGGGGGCTCTTTCAGGGGATTACCTCTGAACTGTTGAAACAATAAACTCCCAGACTCCATTAGGGAAGAACTCAGAGCAGGTTTTCTCATGTCTCTTAGAAACCATTATTCATCTCTAATTGTCCCCGTTTTACCAGGATTCCCATCATTCACTTTCCCAGCTCAGAGAAATGGCTCCTAAAAAAGCCTTTCTTAGACACTATACTTATCTTTTTTTTTTTAAGATTTTGTTTATTTATTCTAGAGATAGTGAGAGAGGGGTTTGTGCAGATGGGTGGAGGAGTAGGGGGAGAAGGACAAGCAGACTCTGCACTGTGTGCAGCACCTGATGCGGGGCTCCATCCCAGGACCCCAAGATCATGACCTGAGCCAAAATCAAGAGTCAGACCCCCCAACTGACTGAGCCTTCCCGGCACTCCTGCGTTGTGCTTATCTTATGCCTCCTCCCCTCCACCTTTTTTTTTTTTTCAGCTGTAGTAGATGGGGAAATAAAGTCTGTTAGTTTAGAGAATCCAGAGATTTGAGCAGGCCTTTCCAGAATCGGATTGTTGCTGGGGCTTCCTGTAGACTTAGACTAAAGATTTCAGAGTCTGCGTGGCAGCGCCCTCTCTCCTAGATGCTGGAATATTCCATGCCTTCCCTCATCAAGAGGTCAAAAAAGTCAAAGTATACATGTTTTGTCACTTGATACCTCCTTGAAGGCCATTTACTTGGCATGGTCCTGTTTCCCCTTAAAAAGAAAAACAGGGCCATCTTTTTTTTTTAACGTAAACTTTTGTTAAAGTAAAACACACAAGAGCCTTCATGGTTGACCGGTAGTGTTTCAGTTTTGTCTTTCCTTTGGAATTCTCTCCCTATTAAATGCAGCCGGTGCATTACGAAGAGAAGAACTGGTGCGAGGAACAGTACTCCGGGGGCTGCTACACTGCCTACTTCCCCCCCGGGATCATGACGCATTATGGCAGGTATGACCCAGACACCATCCCGATTATTCTAAGACATCCACCAACCTTTTTTTCTTTTAAAGACTTATTTGTCACCGAGAGAGAGTGCACGCATGTGCACAAGTAGGGGGAGCGCCAGGCAGAGGGAGAAGGAGGCTCCCTCCTGAGCAGGGAGCCCAATGTGGGACTCGATCCCAGGACCTCGGGATCATGACCCAAGCCAAAGGCAGATGCTTAACCATCTGAGCCACCCAGGCGCCCCGTCATGCACCACACTAAATTCATAAGCAAAGTTTGGGGGGAATTATAGAAATAGTAGTCAGCATTCTAATTTCAAATGCTCTGTAGTTAGTGTGTAGATTTCTGGGTGTCCATAGGAGAATCAAGATGCTGGTACGTAGGAGCTTAGCCATCACCACACAGAACAATAGCAGAGCGCTGGTGAGGATTTCAGATGTGAGTGCTCCCACTGTCAGTGCTCCATATGAGCACTCTGCAAGCTGCCATGTCCTCCCACTGGCTTTCTTGAGCCTGATGAGACATCGAGTTTCATGCGACTGCCCTAGGCTTCTGGGTGCCCATCTCCGCCTACGGACGTTGGCTGCAGACATCTCACTGCAGCCTCTCATCATTGGCAGAGCTGTCCCTTCCGTGGACAGCTAACCTGTGAGGAGGGGATCTCTGCACGGATTCGGGGAAGCCCAGAGAGAGAGCTTCCTGCTGGATGTCTGCAACTCCTGACGGCCTTCCCAGCCCCCATGCCATTATCCAAGTGAGGGGCAGGGGGAGAGTCGTTTGGGCGTAAGCGTGTCACTGGATAATGTCCGTGGCAGGCTACCTTCCATCAGGTTCCCAGGGGAGCTGAGCTAGAAAGTTACCTCCAGCTCACGTGTATCCACAGAGAAAGAGGGACTTGTTCACTAAGATTTTTCTTTGTTTTTAATATATTGAATCAAATAGTCTTTTTGTTAGTGATAACGGGATTGATGAACTGGAATAGTTCGGAAGGCAGAGTAGAAGCCCAGAAGTGGAAACTAGAATCAAGGACAGATGAAACCAGAGATTTCTGAATTGGAAAAAGGCAAGAAGGCCTTGCGGGGTACAGGGCGTGCCACTAGGGAGAGTGGATGAGAATAGCTGCGGACGTGGTCGGTTTCAAAGCTGATGAGCTAGGAGTAGACACTTGCCCATTCAGCCCAGTCCTTCTGTGGCTTTCTTTGCCAAGACCTCTTTGGAAGGGAAGGCCCATTTCCCTGTCCTCAGCCAATCTCCACATAAATTCACAAAAGCTAACTGTACAGACGTGGTTATTTTGAGACAGACAGACATCTAATCCCTCGGGTCTGTCCTTTGCTGGAAATCAGTTCCTCTCCCTGTCTTCCCATTCACCACTGTGGTTCCTCCTGATACCCTGGGAGTGCCCACTTGGCTCGGGTCTGCTGCCGGATCCCCTCTCGTGAAGACTGCACTCCTTTGAAAAGATGGTGTCGGGAGTAGAATGGACTGCAAACAGGAAACCTACAGCCAAGAAATCTGATTATAGATTTCATGTGTGTTCTTGTCTTCTGATCCTAGCTGGCTAGGAAAAGGCCAGTGTCACCGTTAGTGATTAATGATCTGACAGCCCGATTCTCTCTGGCTTGAAAGTTCACATCCCTGGGCACAGGCCCAGGGAACAGGGAGGGGCCTTTCACCTTTGGCTGAGCCACACAGGAGTTTTGGAAATGATCTGAGTTGCGCGGTCTTATCTGTGGTAAATGAGGGCAGCAGTGGGCTCAGTGACCTTCTGCGCCTTCCCAGGTAACTGTACATGACCTCTCTGTTCTCTCAAAGGGTCATTCGCCAACCGGTTGGCAGGATTTACTTTGCTGGCACAGAGACAGCCACACACTGGAGCGGTTACATGGAAGGGGCAGTAGAGGCCGGTGAACGGGCAGCTAGAGAGGTAAGGCAGCGGGGACGTCACTGTCTTGCCTGAGGCCGGTGGTGGTTTTGGCATCGGGCCTTTCCAGCTCTTGACACAGATAAATGTGCACCTCCACTTCTCTGCCACTCCCTCCGCTCCTGGGGGGCTCCTTGATGGCGCGTGGGGCCAAGTCCATGGGGACTTTAGAAGCTCACTTCGTAACACCATGGTCACTTTCTTGTAGGTCTTGAATGCTTTGGGGAAGGTGGCCAAAAAAGACATAAGAGTCCAGGAACCTGAATCAAAGGTGAGTTTCGCGGCTTCTTCTCCATGGGCCAGTGATCGAACGTAAAGCTCTTGACTCTCATCTTCTAGCTCTTAAGGTCATTGTAGATGCCGCTGTCGGGCGTATGTCCACGTGCTGGCCTGGCGGATATGTTCTGCCTGCCCTTGTCCAGGCGAACGAGAATCGCTCTGCTAATGCTGTCTACTCATCCATCCAGGATGTTCCAGCTATGGAGATCACCCACACCTTCTGGGAGAGGAACCTCCCTTCCGTGGCAGGCCTGCTGAAGATCATTGGCTTCTCCACATCAGTCACTGCCCTATGGATTGTGGCGTACAAATTCAGGCTGCTGACACGATCTTGAGGTTTCGGCCTCACGCTTTCTGCTTACTCTTTTCCCAGCATCATCAAAAGCAAAATGTTGGCAAAGGCCGAATCATTGGACCATCTTTAAATGCACTGGTTTTCACCCATAAGTTTAGTCTCAGTTGGTGTCAACGTAAAAACCACCCAAAGAATCACCTCGTTAATTTCAGTAAGATCAAAGCTCCATCACATTCTTTGCCTTGTGTCAACTAACTTGTGTTGGCTGGTAGAATAAAACCTTGTGACCAGCTCCCTAATTTCAAGATATGTGATTGAAATGCTGATGAGAAACAATTTCTGTGTCCTGTTTTGTTCTTTTATAACATGAAACGCTGAATAATTGCAGAAATGAAGCGGTTCGCTTTCTCTTTGTAGAGGTTGAATAGGAGGCAACCCAGCCTGTGACCGTCCTTTTCACTCCTTGGGAAATGGGGAAGTGTGGGTCCAGAGCCAAGAGGTGGGGCTGAGCCTGGGGATGAACAGCTCCCCCTTTGGAGGAGGCAGTGAAAGAGAAATGAAAACAATGGAGGTGTAGACCACTGAGGGGCATCTTATGGGTCATCCTGGCCACTTCTTCCTGTGAAGTCTCTAGACATCTAGTCTGATGTTTCAGGTGACTTGCTGTGACTTGTGTGTAGCTCCCCAGGAGAGCAGAGCAGACTAGTGGTGGGACTGTCCCCCAGGAGGCCTCCTGGTGAGCGCTGCAGGAGACTGACTGCAGTAGGCATTTTCTCTTCCTCTTGGAAGATGGCTAGACAGCACGATAAACTCCTCTGCCGATTTCAAAAAAGTATTTTCGTTTTTTCAGGTAAACCCTGGCTGTCTGAAGGCCCCTAGTGGTGTATTTTTTTTTCTTTTTTCCTAGGACCACAGTAGAATTAAGCAGATCCGTTAACTTAAATGACGGAGTTACCTTTGAGTAAATATTAACATGCTGATCACTCTCAAATAGGAACTGAAATACACATGATAAATTCTGATTGCTATTTGTTGAGACTATCAAATAGAGAAAGGAAACTGGGGCTTTATATTATAATCTCACCGACTTTAGTTATTAAGTTTATAACAGACATGAAATTGAGTGGTTTTTTTTTGTTTTGTTTTTTAATTTTTTATTTTTTCAGCATAACAGTATTCATTATTTTTGCACCACACCCAGTGCTCCATGCAATCCGTGCCCTCTACAATACCCACCACCTGGTGCCCCCAACCTCCCACCCCCCACCCCTTCAAAATTCTCAGATCGTTTTTCAGAGTCCATAGTCTCTCATGGTTCACCTCCCCTTCCAATTTCCCTCAACTCCCTTCTCCTAACTCCCCTTGTCCTCCATGCTATTTGTTATGCTCCACAAATAAGTGAAACCATATGATAATTGACTCTCTCTGCTTGACTTATTTCAGAAATTGAGTGGTTTTAATATGAAGACTGAGTTCTCTATTTTAGGAGTAATGTGCACCCAGAACAGTGCCCACCTCTTTCTGGCCTTCACCATTTAAAAAACTCAGATTTCTTAAAGCCCCCTCCAGAGGTTTCAGCCATAAAAGACTACTGTTCTACATATAAGCATCTAGGGGAAAAAGTCAACACCAATGTGATCAAAGAAAGCAGTTGACAAGGCTCAGTGGACTTGGGTCCACAGGTGGATACAGAGTTCACCTTATCCCATATCACTGATGAATGAGGCATTTCATTTTAGAAGAAGATTCTAGATAGCCGAAGTTTACTCTTTTGTGGACCAAAAATTTTACATAAAAATGTTGCTGGGTATACTTCCACACATTATTCAATAAGCTTCATTCCAGTTTACCTTTTTAAATTAATCAGGCCAATCCTTATGTGTCTTGATCATTTTATACTTTTATAAGAGAGTGATACCATTGTGTTTGCTCCTCTACTGAATGTCACATGATTGTTTTATAGCTGGTGAATCTACTGCTTCTTCTCTCATACTGCTCTTCCCATTTTCAGGATTTTCCTACCCTTATTATCTCCTAATACCTCTTAACCTAATCTCCTATCTTCTACTGAATGAGAATTAAAGATTGCCAGGGAAAATCAACCCAAGTTTATTACATAATTAACCTTATTAATTCACAAGTCTCTGGACCCTGATAATGAGGGCTTAAGGTTTCCAGTTTTGCCTATCCTAAGAGCAAAGAGCAGGATTTTTCCGCCACTCTTTACTTTGTAATTGAAAAGCGTTTTGGCTAACTAGGAGTTTGGGTAATATCTTGGATATGCTCCAGTCCATAAAGAGTTGGTGCATATTATATCAAACTGCTCGGAGAAATCACAGCCCTGATCCTTTTCAGTTGTTTCTGTTCACTTACTGATTAACTTTGTTCTGACACCCCTTTTGGGAAATGCTGACTTCAACTTCTTAACTGTAGCAGTTTTAACAGTAAGGAGGTTGTTAACATTATCTGTGTTTAATGCTGAAGGACTCCTGAGTACGGAATTTACCCTCCTTTCAAACTTTTTAGAAAACCAATCATTTACCCAAATGAGATCAGCCCCATTTAACTGTTGATTAAACCGTAGATCGAGCTTAAAAATGAATGCTATTCCAGGTGTGCTGAGATGCGAAATCAGAGCTGAGAACTCCCACCATTTTATTTGTCCACCACCAAGATCCTATAGGTCTTTCTTCCCACCCCAAGAAACTAGAGGCAGTTTAAGCAGCTGATAGAGCCTGGCATCTGCTTCAAAGTCCTGAAGGCTGCGTGGGCCTCACTCCACAGTAAGGTCGAGAATTAAACTTAAAAAGGTAACCTTTTTGTGACAACTGTTAAGGAAGGTCTTGAACCGCACTGAAGAGAAAATACCGAAGGATTGTGAACTCTGTTTCGTTTGATTGTGAACTTGGTGCCTAATGTTCTGTCTGAAATGTGCCCCAGTGCTACATGTGGGAGTATGCATATGTGTGTGTTTTGCCGTTGAAGTAATGATTTTGCCCGTATGGTACTGTTTTGTTTGTTAATAAAGTGCACTACCATCCCTGACGCAGACCTGGCTCCTCTTTTTAATCAGTGAGGGATGGGCTTACGAGGCTACCTCGTACTGACTCCCAAATTCTCATAGTTCCCTTTGACTTTCACGTTCTGTCAGGGTTTCCTGGGAGCTAATCAAATGCTAGAATACTGTGTTCCTGCCAGGGTCACAATCAGTGTGGAGTCTTAATAGTCGCTTTCTCACCTAAGGAGCTTCTGATGCCTTGAGCCGATCACTGTGGCTCTCTGTTTCAGTCTCCCCATCTGGAAGAGGGTGGGTCGCACCCAATGACTTCTAAGATTTGTTTCAGGGCATCATTATGGGATTTATACATTTGTCGCCAGCGCTCTGGTAACATTTCGGCCTCTACTGGTATGGCAGAGGCAAAGTCACCCTCTGTCTTGGTTCATTCCTTTTCTTAGATTGGATTCCCTGGAAACAAGATTGGAGAATAGGGGCAGAAGCTATTGGGGACGGCTCTCAGGAAATATAGCTCAGGAGGGTGAGCAAGGCAAGAGTGGGCAGGAGTTGACCTACTAAGCAATTGCAGCTGAGGCCTCAGCAGATCCTAAGGGGGGAGCTGGGATGGCCCTTCAGAATTGATCCCCACTGAAACAAGGGATTGGGCCTCTATCCCTTCCTTAGCTGCCCTCTGAGAGCCGGTGCCTTGGGTTGGGTGAGGCAGGTCCAAGGACCATTCCTAGTGAGGAACTGCAGTGAACTGAGATCAGCCTGTATTCCCAGTAGCAGCGGGATCCAGGGAGAGGCACCCACAGTATCCACTTACTCCCCAGGAGAATACAGTTGCCCTTTGTCATGTATGAAACTTGAACTTGAGCTTTGGTTTTACAGATAGAATGGAGTTATCTCCATGAGCCTATCCCTGTTAGATAAGGGAACTGCTTTTAGAAGGTTGTACTTCTGTACTAGTTAGGTGGAAGAAAAAACTAAAATTGGAAGAAACTCTAGAAATGCTTCAATCTCTATCTCAATGAAGAAGCCCCTTCAACAGGTTGCTAACAGATCAAGGTGGGGGGATGTGAACTTATGAGCAGGAGTCCCAAATCGGATGTTCTCAGGAGTGAGGCAGCTGAAAATGAACAGCAGTAGGTATGATGCCTTAGGGACCAGTGGGGATTGTGGCTGACCTGGGCAATACCCGCCTCTCTCAGAAGTATCTATATTCAAAGTGCCTTAAAAGATTGTTAACTGATGAAAACGTGTTGAGGCTTTGCTCACAATTGTCAAAATTTTTCTGAAGTCTCTGATAAGTAAGACAAGGCTCGGTTTTACTTCACTGAAATGACAGATTGTTTTAGGATGCCTTTGATTTTCTGCAAAATGGTACCAAGACCAGCAACCATTCTCTAAAACTATTTAGAACAGGGAAGAGAGGCTGGGTTTGGAAGATCAAAAAGACAAGGGGGAAAAGAACTCCTCCCGAGTCCCTCTTAGACCAAAAATCTCCCTCAAGAGCTAACCCTTCCCTCAGCCCACCCAGGGCAATGCTTATCTCCAGCCCTGTCAATGCTGTGATTGACAAGAACAGTGCCAAACTTTACTGGAAAAATCACATCCTCGCAGTGAGATAGAACTCAGCTCTTCCGTCAGCATTCCATCTGCGCTGACTACAGTGTAATTTTAGTAAACAGGACATCAACATTGGATGGATTTTTAAAACTATGAAGCTGCTGTCTGCTTTATACCAAGGTGGTGGGGAAAATGTCAAGTATGTCTGTTAACCTGAAGGGGCCGGCTGAGACCTCAGAGGAACAGGCAGTCACTCAACACACGCTTACTGGGCACCTACTATGTGTTGGTAGGCACCGAGCTGGAATTCAGCAGTGAACGAGACAGACCCCACCTTGTAGAGCACATGTTCACTGTGAATCTGGTCTGTGCTGTGACAGAAAAACATAGGATATATGACTGCAGGGGAAGTGTTCTGGGGGGACATGAGATTTAAGGGGAAGTTTCTAGGATCTGCCTGAAGCCTCCATAAGCGTCACTGTGTGGCAACTGAGTGAGAACACTGCATCGGGCCGAGAAAGGAAGTACAAAATAACAAGATGGAGTCCTAGTCCATTTGGGCTGTCAACAAAACACCGTAAACTGGGTGGCTTGTCTACAGCAGAAATTTGTTTCTCACAGTTCTGGAGGCTGGAAGTCCAAGATCAAGTCTCCAGCAGATTTGGTGTCCGATAAGAGCCCACTTTCTGGTACACAGACGATGCCTTTTCACTGTGTCCCTTTATGGTAGGAGGGAGTCTCTGTGGCTTCCTTTGTTAAGAACACTAATCCCATTCCTGAGGGCTCCACCCTCCTGACCCACGCACCTCCCAAAGGCCCCGCCTCCTAATGCCATCAACATAAGGGTTAGAATTTCAACAAGAATTTTATGGGGACAAGCATCCTGTCCCTGGCAGACAGCATGGCGAAAGGGTAAAGAAAATCACAACCAGCAACCTCGATAAATGCTGAATGTTAAGTCCCATTTGCCCCATGGACCACTGTTCACTACCCAGCCCTTCTCCGCCACCCCACCCTCCCCCAGAGATCTGTATTAACTAGGACTCTCTTCCAGCCCCCCCCCCCCCCCCCCGTGCGCAGGGGCCGCCTAAATTTGTTTTAAAAGAGTGCCATCTTCTGGCCAAATACTGCTGTTTCAACGGAAAGCCTAAAGCATTCAAGAGTTTCGTTCTTGGGGACTAAGTGTCACCTCCAGACACACTTACTTGTCTGTGCTCTCTTACTTCCCAGTTGCTACCTGGATCAGAAATATTTAGTATTTAATATCCACAGCCTTTCTTCTGCCCAAATGCCCCAGAAAGATTGTTTTGTTATGTTGGTTGCTTGGCTTCTACTGTGTCTGTCTGGGTACTGGGTGAGGAAAATGTGTGGGAGCCAAGAAAGAGGTGGAAGGAATTACTTTTACCTTGGTTAGAGCAGGGACCTAATCCAGGAAAAGCAGGAGAGAGCGGCTTGGGGGATGGGTGGAAGAGAAAAAGTTCTAGAAAGTCAACTTGGGGCTCTGGAGTGTAGCTGGAGAAAAAGGGTTTGCAAAAGCTGCCTTGACCACCTAGGAACGCAGAAGGTGAGGAGGGTCTTTAGGAAGTCTGGCTAAGAGTCGTGTGGTGCAGTGAGTACTTGGGGGGCTAAATTGTGTTTCTTTCAGATACTATATTGTACCGGGACCACCTTAGAAGTCCTCCAAACAGCCTATATTATTCGGGGCTATATAAATTCAGAGAACATATGGCTAATAGTGCCTGGCATCCTGAACTGTGCCTGAATGCTGTGGTTTCAGTTCATGGGATCTCAGACAAACTGAAGACAAGGACCTCAGCAACCGTGCCCTGGGAAAACCACATCGGTAAACTGTGTACCCCAGGCTGGATATACGCTAAATAGGCCTCACAGGGAATTCAATTTATATTAAGAAAGAGAGGTGTGCTTATGCATCCTGTGCCCTCACCTGACTACCACGGACCATTGTATCAGTATCAACCAGGGAACATGGGAGGTGTGGATGTGGGGCCCTTAGGTGGGCCCAAAGAGGCTATGGCCTTTATATTTTTCAGAGCAGGCTGGAGTGTGCCTCCTTAAGCCAAGTTCCCTGGGAGGTGGCAGGGGTGGGGTCCATGGAGACAGGCTAAAGGCAGGATCAGCTTCTCTGACAAACCAACCACCTTGGTTATGCCTGCCCTTTTAATCCTGCCAGCTGTATTAGTTTCCTATCCTTCCTATCCCAAATGAACACAAATTCAATGGCTTAAAACAACACGAACTCAAGATCTTACAGCTCCAGAGGTCAAAAGTCTGAAATTAGTCTTACAGGGTTAAAATGAAAATGTCAATAGAGCTGATTCCTTCTGGAAGCTCCAGGGGAGAATCTATTCCTTGCCTCTTGCAGCATCTAGAGGTTGCTGGCGTGTTTGGCTGGTGCCAGACCACTCCGGTCTCTTGCTACCACGGACCCATCACCTCCTCCTCAACTTTCGTCCTCCCGACTCCCTCTTTCTTTTTTTTTATGATTTCACTTATTCATTTGACAGAGAGACAGAGAGAGAGCATGAGAGGGGAGAAGGTCAGAGGGACAAGCAGACTCCCTACTGAGCAGGAAGCCAGATGCGGGACTCGATCCCGAGACTCTGGGATCATGACCGGAGCCGAAGGCAGTCGCTCAAACAACTGAGCCATCCAGGCGCCCCCGACTCCCTCTTAAGGAGGATACTTGTGTTAATAATTGAGCACACTTCATCTGTACCCCAATGTTCATAGCAGCTGTGGCCACAATCGCCAAACTGTGGAAAGAGCCAAGATGCCCTTCAACAGACGAACGGATAAAGAAGATATGGTCCATACATACAATGGAATATTCTGCCTCCATCAGAAAGGATGAATACCCAACTTTTGAATCAACATGGACGGGACTAGAAGAGATTATGCTGAGTGAAATAAGTCAAGCAGAGAGAGTCAATTATCATATGGTTTCACTTATTTGTGGAGCATAAGGAATAACATGGAGGACATTGGGAGATGGAGAGGAGAAGTGAGTTGGGGGAAATCGGAGCGGGAGAGGAACCATGAGAGACTCTGGACTCTGAGAAACAAACTGAGGGTTTTGGAGGGGAGGGGGGGAGGGGGTTGGGTGAGCCTGGTGGTGGGTATTAAGGAGGGCACATATTGCATGGAACACTGGGTGTGGTGCATAAACAGTGAATCTTGGAACACTGAAAAAAAATTTAAATTTAATGAATAAATGAACAAACAAATAAATAATTGGGTCCTGGGTAGTCTCCCCATTTTACAATCCTTAACTTAATCATATCTGCAGGGTCCCTTTTGCCATGGAAGGTAATGTATTCCTCGTTCCAGGTGTAGGACACAAACGTCTTTGTTAGGGTCATTGTTCAGTCTACAGCATGGACCATAATGCTCTTGAAAACCAAGAATTAAATGCCAGCATTGCTCAGTCCTCAGATTCCTGCTCTTTTGGGGGCCTGAATCTGGAGCAGCAAGTAGAATGTTGAATGATTTAAAAACAAATGAGCTCTCTCCTGCTTCCACGAATGCCGTCCCCCACCCCCCTGCCCCACTCCACCACACACACACCTGAGGAGAGCCATTTCTTAGTTTTGTCCTTTAGGTACAAAAAGGCTGGAAACTGTGATCCTCAGAAGCAAAGGTATTTGTCTCAGATAAACACAAAACCAGGCCCCAGTGTTGCCCCTTCCATGAACGACAGAAGAGAAATTCTTCTAAGCCAAGTTCCTTCAGACTCTGCACATGACTGAGTACTGGGCTCTTGTAGAAACCCTTGTTGGTCCTCCCTTCAGGTAGTAGGACCTCAAAGTAAAAGTAACCTACCAGGCACCTGTCAACCTGTCACCTCCCAAAAGACGAGGCAATGTGCCGATCGAGCAAAGCTAGGTTTATTAGACTTGCTGCAGTGAAGAAGGACATCATATCAGCAGTGTTAGCAGTGTCCTCAAAGCGAAGAGATTAGGGCAGGGTTTATAGGCTTCTGGGTGATTCTTAAGGCTGATCTTGCAAAGTGGAAGACTGGTTGGGACGGACGACTGGGTGGCTCAGTCCATCAAGCGTCTGTCTGCCTTGGGCTCAGGTCATGATCCCGGAGTCTTGGGATCAAGCCCCACGTCGGGCTCCCTGCTTAGCGGGAAGCTGGCTTCTTCCTTTCCTCCAGGCTCATGTCCTCTCTCTGGCTCTCTCACTCTCCAATAAATAAAATATATATATATATATATTTTTTTTAAAGAAGGCTCATTGGGATTGGCAATCTATGACATCATAGTTTAAAATGGCTAGGCACAGTGAGGTCCGTGTCTTTGAAATGAGTCTTGACAAGCAAGCTGTTAGTCTGGAGATATAGGCTATTGCTGGCAGTTCAAAGTTTTGTATTCCAGGAACAAGTCTTTCCTGGGACAAGATGCCAAGTTGTTTTGACTGGTTCTTGTATGGTTTACCTCGGGGCCAAGAAAGCTGTTGGTTTCAGTTCTTAGATGTAATGCAGCACTGAGCATACTCAGGATTGCGACACGCACATGTTGATTTCTTGGCCTTGAGAACTGTCTTTAGAAACTGATTCCTTGGTAGCGCCTGTGTGGCTCTGTGGGTTAAAGCCTCTGCCTTCAGCTCAGGTCATGATCTCGGGGTCCTGGGATCAAGCCCCAAATCCTGCACTCTGCTCAGCAGGGAGCCTGCTTCCCCATCTCCCCATCTCTCTCTCTCCGCCGGCCTCTCTACTTGTGATCTCTGTCTGTCAAATAAATAAATAAAATCTTTTAAAAAAAGGAACTGATTCCTTGTAAAGTCATCCTCCTTTGCAGACGAGCATGCGAGTTAAGAGCTGGGTCTCTGGGGTCAACTGGGTTTGAATCTTGGTACCTGAGGATGCTTTTTCTCACCTGCTCCATGGAGCTCTTCAGTGGTTCGAAGCATTCATTAGGATAATGTGGGCGAAAGCTGTTAGTAACGTTACATGGTAGCCTTAAGAAGAAAAAGAAGATTCGACATCACAGTTTGTAGTCTATGAGGACTCCGACTTCAAAAATACACCTTGAATTACTTTATTCCTCAACTACCATCTCTCTGGTTATTTCCTGCCCAAATGTCCAGGTGTCTCTTTTATCATACCATTTGAGTAGCCCGAGTGGTCTTTTCAAAAATGCAAGTCCGGTCCTGTCAGTTGGGACTCAAGTCCCACTAATAGCTGCTGGTTGCCCTTTGGATAAGACCACATATGGCGGCACAGAAGGCTCTTTCTGCTCTCTTCCCTCCCTGCCTGCTTCCATGCCCCAAGGCACTCTTCTGTCCCTTAGAAACTTCTAGCCATCTAGCTTTGCTTATAAATCCTCAGATATATCCAGTCCTTTTCTGTCTCAGCTCCTTCTCTCTAGAAAGTTCTTTGATGCAGTCTTCACTTGGCTAAATCCTTTGGATCACTGATGATGTATCATTTCCTCAATGATGCCTTTCCTGACAATCCCTTTGTCACAAATCGTTCTTCAGCATAATCTCTCATCATTGTCTTTCCCCTGCTAAAGCTTTGAAATCACACATGTGTTTAAGTGATGTTTAGTCTCTCCCCCAGTGATAGGTCCCACCACAAATTGGGTGATGTGTGCAAGGACCTGGGGGCCATCAACCCTCTGGGCAGAGAGACGGGGTCTTGGGTGGCCAGAGCTCCCAAGCTGCTCACTTCCAGGCATGGAGTGACCTTAGCCATTTACCCAGTATGCCACACATGTGCAATCATTCCTCCCCCCACCCACAACCATGTCATTTGTGAAAAGCACTGGCTTAAGCCAGTATTTTTGGCACACATCAAGATACAAGCAAGCAAGGATCAAGAATCATCATTAATATTCATATTTTTATCCTAAGCAACATCACTTGCAGGAGAAAAATTAAAACCCACTGTCATTTCCCTGGACCACAGTTTCATATGGTTCCTGGCATCTTCATGGTAATGACATAGCTTCAAACGTATCCAGCCACAAACTCAAGTTTGCTGCTCTTTAATTATTTCACTTCCATTGCAACAAGCCCTCAAAAGAAGGAATTTAAATGAGCCAATTAGTATCTGGAGGTCAGTCTGGAAGAAACAATTGACAGGAGCAGGCCTCAGATCTCACCAGGGCTCCTTGGATTTAAATTGGAATCTAAGAGCGAAGCATTTATTCATTATTTATTTCCCTCGATCATTTATGACATGCCCAGTCCTGAGGGGAAGCTGGGTATCCGGCTGAAATATAAAATTAACAAATTAAAATTAACAAGCACAGAAAGGAACAAATCCAATCTCGCCCCTGCTTGCTTCGAGGGCTGGGACTGACACTGGGCATATCCAGGAAGGGCGCCCCTGGTTCCTCCAAGTTAAGCCAACCTTCTCCCCTGCCCCCGCCGACCTCCACTCCCAGTGACACACGTGAAGCCACCCACGGTAGATATTTCTGGTTGGGTAAAGAAAGAAGACAGCATTGAGACGTTATGAGGGCTGTTTAGCATGAGGTAAGTGCTTTCAAGCACTCTGTAGACAACAGTGCTATGTGGATGAACGTCCAGGAAAACTGGCTCTGCATGGCTGCTCCCTCAGAGCAGAAAAGAGTCCATGCGCGGTGTAACATCGTCTCCTCGGGCAGAGGCAACATGGTGGGTGGCGAGGAAGAGCAAAGGGCAACAGCCTTGGCGGCCAGGGAACACTCACAGGGAAAGGTGGGCTTTCCACGCCAGGGTCCTGCCATTCTCGGTCTGGGTTTCCAGGGTGTCTTGCGGGGTGGTGGGGGTGGCCGGCAGAAGACAGCAATAGGAAATCTGAATCCAGGACAGGGCACGCTGTCAGGCTCGGGCAAGAGGGCCCCGCATACAAGGAACAGAGAGACTGGGCCTCTGGCAGAATTCTCAGGGGGCTGCTGACAGTTACAGACCACAGAGCCTCAGTCCTGTTCCCTAAGGCAGACCCATCTTTGTCAGAGGATGGGGTTTGGACCCAGCCTTAGGCCAGTGGTCTTCACTGGGTGCTTTAATTTCCCTGTTCTCACCACATCTCCCTACCAGGCCCCGGGTATAGCTGGAACCCAGGTGCTTCCAATCTCGTGCCCTTGCCTTGCAGCGCTCAGTGACCCTTCCCACCCTTCCTGAGGACTGGACCTCTGAAGCCACCTGCCCAAGTCTCCAGGGACCTTGGCTGACCTCACCTGCCAGCCCTGCCTGTGCCCCTGCTGCTCCACCTGGGCCCACCGACCCAGGTGACGTCACCAAGCCAGGGCTACTGTGTGATTGCCCTGCAAGCTGCGATGGGTGGTGGGGGACTCCTCCCCTTGGCTTCCTGAGGAGGGACATTCTGGAGCTGAGCCCCTGAAGACAAAATGGAGAAACTCTCCAGGCTGACAACAGGGAGGTTGCTCAAGACAGAGGAAATAGTGCTGTCTGCAGGGATAAGTCCAGAGGGAGGGTCATCAGGCCACAGTCCGCTGGGTGGACAAAAGGCCAATAGAGCTTAGTGTCGCTTTACCTGGTCACACATCTTTATTCTAGCTCAGCCATGTGCTTTTTCGCTGAGTTCTTCCTTCCTTCCTTCTCTTTCTTTCTTTCTTTCTTTCTTTGTCTTTCTTTCTTTGTCTGTCTTTCTTTTTCTCTTTCTTTCTTTCTTCATTTATGAGAGAGAGAGAGAGAACTGGAGAGAGGGGCAGAGAGCAAGAGAGGGAGAGAGAGAATCCCAAGCAGACTCCGAGCCGAACACAGAGCCCAATGCGGGGCCTGATCCCATGACCCTAAGATCACCACCTGAGCCAGAGCCAAGAGTCCAATGCACAACCGACCATGCCACCCAGGCGCCCCTCACCGAGCTCTTTCAAACAGGGAACACACCTTTCTGATGTCAAGTCATGAAATCATCTTTTAGCAGCCCCCTCCTGACCCCTGGGAAGCATGGGGGCACATTGGAGGCCCTCTTCCTTCTGTCAGCAGGATCTGCGAAAAAGAGGAGGTTGCCCGCCAGAAAGGACACCAGGAGGAGGAGGCCAGGGAGAGACCTGAGGAAAAGCTGATGGAAACAGGAGCCTGGAAAGTGGAGGGGAAGGAGGAATCAGGGGTGTCCCAACATGCAGCACCCACCTTGTGCGGCTATGGTTCTGAAGCCACTTGGCAGAGTAGATTTTATTTCTAGGCTGGCCTCAGCCTGGTGAAGCTTACGATGGTAAGATATGCCAGGAGCCCGGGCGGTGGGCTAGATGTGTGTTGTGAGAGACCCCCCTACCCAAGAGGCTTCTCTTGTAATATTTCACACAGCGTGACAAACTAAAACAGGGACACTTCAGGCCTTGGTCACTGTGTCCTTGCTGGAGGCCCTCAGATTCCCCACCGGGACAGCAGTTTCCCTTCTCCGTGTCCGGCTGCTTGTCTCCCTTCTCCTCAACGATCTTCTGCTCAACTGGTATCTTTTTTGGGGGAGGGGGCGTGAGTCTTGATTTTCTCTTTTGCTTTATTAACTTAATATTTACAGTGACAGCTGGATGTTGCCTCAGAGCCTTTGGGAAGGAACAGACAATAAGCAAAAACATAAATAACAGGAGCAGATTGCCCAACCAGGTGTCAGAACACCAGACGTTGAAACCGGAAATGTCTTCAGGAGACTTCAAGAAATAACTACTCACCTTCTGACATTGGGTCATCGTAATCACTGAAAAGCTGTAATAATGTAGCGTATGGTGGGGGATCCGAGTGAAGTCACAGTCGTCTCTGTACGCTATTTGGGATGGTTCTCAGATAGGTTCCTTTTAGGGATCACTGCTGTTTGTAATTGAGCAAATATCATGTTTGGATGTCTCAGGGTTCATCCTCAGGCATTACTCAATCCCAGCACTCCCCATAACACCTCACCAGCCCCAACCTGTCCCCTAAACTCTAAAGATATGGCCAACATTCTATGTGACGTCCCCACTTGCATGTACATGGATACGTAATAGATGTTTCCAGTCTCTTACACTAGACCGAGCAACCACGGTCATTGGCTTGGATGGCTGCCCCGGCCTCCTAAGCAGTGCTCCTGCTCCCACACTTCCTGCACAATAACCTGCTTTCCAAACTGCCAAGTTTGGATTCTGTTCTCAAAGTCACTTTCTCAGCGAGGCCTCAGCGGACGACCCCAATCTACTGGAGCCTCCCTCTGTCCACATTACAATGTTTCCCTTGCCTTTGTTTACATTTCCTTGATGACACTCCTCTCCACCGACCTACCCACTAGCATTTAAGTTCCATGAGGAGAAGGGCTGCCTCCGTTTTGCTCATGATTCTATTCCTAGCACCAAGAAAAAGTCACAGGATGCTTACTCCAAGATGGAGATGTGAGCATGGGGAGGATTCTGGAGGGAGGGTGCTCTTGGGATCAAAGCCTATGAGGGAGTGAGGGAAACGAATCGGGCAGAAGGGGAAGTTGAACTAGGCCCTCGTTGCTGTAAGGGTGTCAGCGGATCCCATGGCAGCTTTGAAGCTAGGAGAGTCTCTTATACCCCACCGGGCCCAGTCTCTGGATGGGGGCTACCCTTAGCAAGGGACAGATCTTTGGGGCAGGGCGGTTTCTTCAGCCTACAGAAAGGGACACAGCCAGGAGCTGTCAGCTTCCCAACTTTCAGGGAGAATGAGTGCCCACAGTCTCCCAAAGAGGGATCTCTGTGGCACACTACAGTACCCACTACAAAGCAATTCTTGGAAACATTTGCCAACCCTGTACCCCTACTAGGAACCCTCCAATGGGTTGTCTTCACACTTAGATTGAAAGCCAGGGCCTTGCTATGGCCTAAGCCTCCCTCTGTGATCTTGCCTCTGTCAAACCCTCCAACCTTATATCTTATCACTAAGTTCCTGTGACTGTCGCTCCTGCCTTTAAAGCCCCAATTCTCTTCCTCTGATGTTCCAATCACACTCTCACCTTTGGGCCTTGTACTTTCGGTTTCTCGTGCCTGGAACGCTATTCCCCCAAAGAACATCATGCTTCCTTCCCTTACTCTACTTAGGATTCTGTTCTAAAAGTCACTTTCTCAGCGAGGCCTCAGTGGACCACCCAATCTACTAGAGCCTCCCTCTGCCTACATCACAATATTTCCCTTGCCTTTGCTTACATTTCCTTCATGACACTCCTCTCCACCAACTTACCCATTAGCATTTAAGTTCCATGAGAGGGGTTGCCTCTGTTTTGGTCACGATTCTATTCCCAGCACCAAGAAAAAGATCTGGGATAAATAGTATTCCATGTATGTTTGCTGAGTTGTGGTTGAATGGTAAACATTCTTTAAACCATATAATGCAATGGGCAGAAGAACATATGAAGAAGATATTGGGGTTAGACAGAGTGGTAAGAGAGCAAGAGAAAAGCTGTTTCAAAAAAAAATATCTAAGCTTTGGAAATACCAGTAACTCAGAAAGATCAGGTCCTTGGTATTCCAGATAACTATTTTTTTTTTTAAATTTAATTTTATTTTTTAAAAAGACTTTATTTTCCTATTTGAGAGAGAGAGAGAGAATGCTCACAGAGGGAGAGTGAGAGGGAAGAGCAGATGCCCCGTTGAGTGCAGATCTCAATGCGGGTCTTGATCCCAGGACCCTGAGATCATGACCTGAGCTGAAGGCAGAGGCCCAACTGACTGAGCCACCCAGGCGCCCCTCCCAGGTGCATCTGAAGCTCATGTCCACCTCTTACTGATTCTGAGACCTTTGCCTCATAGCATCTCTGAGACACAGACTCCTCATCTGTAACATGGAGATGATGGGGGTGATTTCGGGGTTAAAAGAGATGATGTACAATGTCTTGTAAATAATACATGTTTAATGAAAGGGAGCTATTATTATAATATAATTAATAATGAGCACAATTATTATCCAAAGACAGTTTTATAAGGAGATCTTAAATTGTGTTAAGGCAGGTGGGTCTTTTAGGATGCTTTGGACTCTAAGCGCCAGAAAACATATTTGAACTTGTTGAACTTATTTCTCACGTGGCAGCCATCCTGAGACAGTCTAGGCTGTAAGTAGGGTGCATCAGGGATACAGCTCCATACCTCTGAGACTTTTGTGGCCCTGACCTGATCTGTGCTAGGACTCGTCCTAGGCTTGAAAGCTAGATGGCTGTAGCAACTACAAATATCTCATCCAGACACTTGCAGTGTCCCTGGGAAGGATGGGATGGGACTTTTTATTTCATGCGTCTGTTTTTAAGAGTGAGGGACCCTGGGGCACCTGATGGTTTTGGTTGGTAAGGCATGGGACTCTTGATCTCGGGGTTGTAAATTCAAGTTCAAGCCCCATGTTGGATGTAGAGGTTACTTAAAAATAAAATCTTAAAAAAACTTACTCTCCTGGAGGCTCCAGCATACCCCCCAAGAACACGTCTTTTGTTCCATGAGCCAGAATCATGTAACATGGTGAGGCTTAAGTCATTCATTGACAAAGGAAACAGACGCCCCACCATTGGCTTAGACTAAACAGTACCCACATCTCGGGGCTGAGGGTGTGGCAGCAGAGCAGTAGGTGAATAACTGAGCAAAACCAAGACTCCTTTAGGAAGAGAGTGGAAGGATGCATATGGAGTAAGTCTAATACCCAACATTCTGCCCTAATCTGTGGCTCAAAAGACATGGCCATTGCCAATGGGAATGGCCTGTAAGTCTAGAACCCCTTCTGTGAGTGCGGTTCCTATACTGCTCTTTTCTACAGTGGGTTTCATCGCTTACCCTGTCCTTTGCTTCAGTGGTAACTTTGGCATTGGGCGCCTAAAATAAATGGGGCTCAAGGAGGTGGGGGTTGGCAGGGAGGCTCTTCTGTTACCTAAGGACACCATTTATTTCCTGATTTTAGCATGCCTAGCAGCTTTTAGAAAAAATGTGATTTTGAAAACAGTCTTGTCCTTGGAGTACTTCTAAAACATAGAGAGGCCTAGTCCGAAGGGCCAGCATCACTGTGAGCCATGGAATCTTGAAGGAGTTCTATTTATCTAAGCCTAGCCTTGACCAGGGGACTAGGGCCCAAGCATGTGGCAGCACTGGAGTTTAAGCAGAAGAAGAGGAGAAGAGCAGATAGAGGACAACACTAGGTCAGAGAAGAGGGATGGGTCATGGGGATGAGGGGCTTATGGCCCAAGCCACCTCTCACCCTCTTCCGAAACAGTGATTGGTCTTTTTCTCAGTGTCCCCCACCCCCCAATCCTCTACTATAACTCCAGGACTTTCTCCCTGCTTTTCTATAACCCAGGGAAGATTCTGGTATTGAAAAGCTCTTGACAGCAAGTTAGGGAAAAGAAAATATAATACAATGAAATGGCCTAGAGGGAAGGCAATTGGATATGTCAACGTCAAGTACGAAAACTCAGTGCCACTCAGCCTTTTGCCTTGCAGGAAAGTAAATATTCAAGGAGAATCAACTGGACTAGAATGCTTAAGGAAGAAATGGTTGGGGATTAGAGAGGTAAAGAAAGGTGAAAGAAGAAGTCAAAGGGATCATGGATGGGGGCCAGAGGCTGAAGGTCATTCTGCTGGACTGGTATATGATATATCAGTGACTCACTGCATGGTCTCAGCAGAAATGACAAGAGCAATCACATCAGAAAGGAGGAGCCCGGGGTTAGTGCAAGGTCTGATTAGATTAGTTATTTCCAATACAGGAGCTTGGCTTCTAGTGTCCATAGACCGAAATGTCATTAAGGTCACTCTCCAGGAGAATTTCCAGCTCAAATGAGTCTTCTCAGCACTTAAAAAACAAACTGGCAGGAAACAAACAGTAAGAGCAGTTTCACCACCACAGTACACCAGTTTGTCTACACAGTCCCCTAGAGTCCAGAACATTCTAGACTATTTTGTTTGGTTTACAAGGTTTAAATCTATTGGGTTTTCTGTTTTGTTTTTTAAAGATTTTATTTATTTATTTATTTACTTATTTATTTATTTGAGAGAGAGAGAGGAAGAGCATGAACGGGGGGGAGGGGCAGAGGGAGAAGCAGGCTCCCTGCTGAGCAGGGAGCCCGACGCAGGACTCAATCCCAGGACCCCAGGATCATGGCCTGAGACAAAGGCAGACGTTTCACTGATTGAGTCACCCAGGTGTCCCAGTTTAGTCTATTGTTGAAATGAGGACTTGTCCTTTTAGTTCTGGGCCTAGGCTAAGATGGAAATAAAGGGATCCTATCCTGACAGATTGTCCAGGAGACAAACGCCTAAAGGACCAAGGGCTAGGTAACTGAGGACAAGTGGAGTTGAAGTTTGGAAGAAAGCAGGTAGGAGGGAGGAATATTGGCAGAGTACACTCTGTTCCCATAGAAAATCAGCTCACTATGTCCTGGAACATCCATCATTGTTGAGATGTCTCAGTAGGTCAAGTGACACAGCAGCCACTCTAAAGTCACGTGTCAGGATCAGGCACCATTACACCTCATTCCTGTGGCTTAGGCTCCCCCGAAACCTGTGTCCTTTATCTTCACCAGTGCCACAGAAAGTCTTTGGGCCAGTCAATGCATGGGCCATTGAGCACTCACAGAGAGCCCTCTTTGACTCAGGAATCAGCCGTGATCCAGTCAGTCGTCATCAGGGTAGTAGATCACACAAGCAGGTGACCTGGTTGCAAGGATCCACCTCTGACCACTCTTTTTGAAAGGAGACCACAGGCATGGTAAGCACTGTGTTTCATAGACACCTTTCTTGCATGAGACCTTACCAGTCATGGGATTTACCCCAGCTGGGCAGTCTCGAAGGTCTCAAATTGGAATGTACTTGTATAACTAAAATACCCACAAGAATGTCACATAAACAGATTTATTCCCAAGATTCAGAAGTTCTTCCCAAAAAGCCACACTTCTCCTTTAATTTGCATATTGTCCCCTATATATAGGGCACCCTTTTTTTTTTTTTTAAAGATTTTATTTATTTATTTGACAGAGAGAGATCACAAGTAGATGGAGAGGCAGGCAGAGAGAGAGAGAGAGGGAAGCAGGCTCCCTGCTGAGCAGAGAGCCCGATGTGGGCCTCGATCCCAGGACCCTGAGATCATGACCTGAGCCGAAGGCAGCGGCTTAACCCACTGAGCCACCCAGGCGCCCATAGGGCACCCTTTTTTTAAAAAAAAGATTTTATTTTTTGAGAGAGAAAGCAAGCACAAACAGGCAGAGGAGCAGAGGATGAGGGAGAAGCAGGCTCCCTGCTGAGCAAGGAGTTCGATGGGACCCCAGGATCATGACCTGAGCTGAAGGCAGACACTTAACCAACTGAGCCATGCAGGAGCCTCTATAGGGCACCTCTTGGACACCACCACGTCCGTCCCCTCAGCCTGTCTTTTTACTCCCGCTGTTGCTATAGCAACCAGCAACCAGCTGCGCAAGTTACTAACAGCACAGTCAGCAGCCAATCTGATACACGGGCAATCCTGGAAGTGAAAGCAAGTTAAGCATTCTACGGAAAACTTTGGCCGGAAAACTTTGGCCAATGGGAGATGAATACTCCCTTAACTCCCTCAACTCCCTCTGTTGATCTAGTCTGAGATGAATTTCTTGTGGCTCCTCAGAGGCTCTCCAGGAGGACCGAGCCCCAGGAGCCCACAGCAATGGCCAATTCGATACTGCAACCCTGGGGACTGGCATTCCCTCCTTCCCTGTTTCGCTCTTCCTTGTCCCCCTTTGGCTCCCTGAGATCACTTCCTAGAGCGAATGATCTGCATCAAAGCCATTGCTTCAGGCTCTGCCTTTGGGGGAACCTTTGGGACCCAGCTAAAGACAATCATGCTTTCCAATAGAAAGATAGCCCTTCTTGATTCAAGTAGTTCCTATGATCCAGGAAATAGGTCTCACTCTTTATCGTGATGGATTTAATGCTTGGCTTTCAGTGGGTGACACTGTTCCCTTCTATTCCAAGTGTTGTTTTTTTTTTTAAAGATTTTATTTACTTGACAGAGAGAGAGAGAGAGAGAGATAGATCACAAGTAGGCAGAGAGGCAGGCAGAGGGAGAGGGGGAAGCAGAGTCCCCACTGAGCAGAGAGCCCAATGTAGGGCTCGATCCCGACCCTGAGATCATGACCTGAGCCAAAGGCAGAGGCTTAACCCACTGAGCCACCCAGGTGCCCGTATTCCAAGTGTTTTATAAGCACTTTCTTTTCACCCTGATATACCTAGATAGCTGAAAGGGAATGAAGGCAGAGCAGCTGTCCTGTGAGAAGGGCTCAGTTTTGGACCTTGACAGAAGGTTTATGAAGACACTTGCCCTTTCTCTACCCAACCTGCTACATTAAACTCTCCATGTAAAGCTTAGGTATGTGGTTCTTTCTAAAGCACCCCAGTAATTCTGCTATGCAACCCCCATTGAGAATCACTGCTTAGACTCCATTGACTCAAAAAGGAAACTGGATCCAAACATTATCAGTGCTACGCTGACTCACATACAGTCGAGAAGATAGTACTTTCACAATGAGTCTGAGAAAAAATGAAACTGAGCTCTCTGCAAAAGAAGGCACGGGAACATCCTCTTTACAAAGTGTAAGCAGGTGTAACCGGATGGTCAGAATTATAAATAGCAGAACTACAATGAAAATTACAGGAATCCATCTTGAGACACTATGGTGGCTTAGGCACCATAAGAGATACAAAGGCTGAAAAGATGAATAGAAAAACAGTCTCTGCTCTAAAGAATAGTTGATAAGAACACCAATACATGAAATGGGTGGTAAAGAAATTACAACTTTCTTTCTCTTCCACTGTTCATTTAAACCTGCACAGGGAGAGATGTTCCTCCCCTTCTTGCATTCAAACACTCTGGCAGTCTGTGACTCTACCAGTCACTCTTAAATTAGAGGCAGTCCTAAGGCTTAAGTCACAAACCAGTTTCAATTCAATAATTTGAATGTCCAATATTGTAGAACAACCAAATCTCTGAACTTGGTTTATTTATTTATTTTTTATTTATTTTGAGCTTGATTTAGAGTTTGATTTTCTTTTCTCTTCCAGTTAGGACCCATTTCAGGGCCTGTCATGCCAACTCACAGAAGCCTATGGCTAATGTTTCCTTTCCTTCTGTATACCTTGCTTAGCTTGCCCACTGTACATTCTGGGACTTCAGGGGTATGTGTGGAAAAGGATGAGGCAAGGGGGCTCAGTGAACGCTCCTACTTGACTGGCCCTCTTGTAAGATGGATTTATATGCTTTGGGACTGTCATGAGAACCAACTCTTGTGGGGACACTTGTGAGGTTTTATTTATTTTTATTTTATTTTATTTTTATTTATTTGACAGAGAGAGACACAGCGAGAGAGGGAACACAAGCAGGGGAAGTGGGAGAGGGAGAAGCAGCCTTCCCGTGGAGCAGGGAGCCCGATATGGGGCTCGATCCCACGACCCTGGGGTCATGACCTGAGCCGAAGGCAGACGCCCAATGACTGAGCCACCCAGGTGCCCCAGTTGTGGAGTTTTATTCAGATTCTCATGCTGGCCCTTTCTGACTTGGACTACCCCAACACAGGCAGTGCCTTCCTTGTGGTCAATTTCAATACCCATTCAGCTTCTATTTCTCGGCTGTCTCTGTGATGGTTGTCCCTTGCTCTCTGGTCAGAAACACCTAGAGCGGAGTCTAGGGCTTTAGATTCCTCAGGAGTATGTCAAGCTCTCAAAGGAAACAAACCCCTCTCACGAGGTTTGGGATGAGAAGATAGCACCCCTCTCCTTCCTTCTTGGGGTGCATTGGACTCGGAGCATAAAAGCTCCCTCCAGAGAGAGCCCTTCACTAATCTACCCCTTCATAAACCTCTCCCCACTCTTTTTACACCCTCAAAACTGGCAAGGAGTTTCAACAGAGAAGAAACTAGTTTTTAGGTCTTTCCTTGGAAGTTTCCCATTTTTTGTCCATCTTGGGATTTGCCTTGGTAACTGCACCTAATGTGGCTGGGAACCTCAGTGACATCACGCAGGTCAACAAGATGGCACAGTGGCCATACCATGGGGTACATGCCAGACACGAGGTCTGTGTACGGGGCATCTGGAGAACAAAGTATAAGGACCACATTGACCAAAAGGAGGATAAATGGTCCGGGAGATTCTTGGAACAAGTAACTCCTGATTTGATTCTTCCTTTTTGAAAGTTCAATAAATCTTTTCCCCCCAGTTATATTGAAATATAATTGACATGCAACACAACCCCTGCCTCTGGTAATCACAAGTATGATCTCTTTTTCTGAGTTTGGGTTTTGTTGTTTTGTTTTTAGATTCCACATGTAAGTGAGATCATATAGTATTTGTCTTTCTGTCTGATTTATTTCTCCTAGCATCGTGCTCTCAAGGTCCAGCCATGTCACAAATGTCAAGATTTCCTTTTATGCGGCTGGATAATATTCCATTTTATATATAAATGCCACAACTTCTTTATCCATTCAGCTGTCAATGGGCACTTGGGTAGTTTCCAATGCCTTGGCTATTGTCAATAATGCTGCAGTGAACATGGCGGATGCAGAGATCTCTTCAACATGGTGTTCTCATTCTCTTTGGATATATTCCCAGTAGTGGATTGCTGGATCAGAAGACAGTTGTACTTTTAATTTTTTGAGGACCCGCCATACTGTTCTCCATAGTGGCTGCACCATTTTACATTCCCACCAAAGATGCACAGTTTCCCTTTCCTCCATATCCTCACCAGCATACGTGAGCGGGTAGTGGCAGGGTGGGGGGAGGTAGAGGGAGAGAGTCTCTAGCAGATTCCACACTCAGTGCAGAGCCTGATGTGGGGCTCCATTCCATGCCCTTGAGATCATGATCTAGGCTGGAATCAAGAGCTGGACACTTAACCAATCGAGGCATCCAGGCATCCCATCTCTTGTCTTTTTGATGGTAAGTCATTCTAACAGACATGAGGTGGTATCTCACTGTGGTTTTGATTTGCATTCCCCTGTTTGACTCTTTCTTAATGGATGTGTTGGGAGTTAATAATGTGACAAATTTGGGGGTAAATGTTTTTGAAGGGAAACATGCTCAAGAAGACATCTCTATCCCAAGTACATTAATTTTGAGATTCAAAAAATCACACTGTTTACATACAAAGTCTTAGTGGGTTCTTTTTTTTTTTTTTTAAAGATTTTATTTATTTGACAGAGAGACATTGAGAAAGGGATCACAAACAGGGGGAGTGGGAGAGGGAGAAGTAGGCTTTCTGCTGAGCAGGGACCCCCATGTGGGGCTCGATCCCAGGACCCTGGGATCATGAACTGAGCCGAAGGCAGACACTTAACGACTGAGCTGCCCAGGTGCCCCATAGTCTCAGTGGGTTCTTTAACTTCCTCATTTAGTCTCTAAAGTTCTTATAAATTCACGAATGTAAATGTCACTGTAAAATCAGCAAATCTATGCTATTATTGGTTAATCATGGAGATTTCTCACACTGCATTTATGCTAATAATAATAAATTCCATTTCTAAAGGAGAGTAGGAAAATGGTCATTTATGGATTTAAAATCTATTCTGATAAAAAGTGACCTTGGGAGTTGAGAGGTATGAATACTTTGAAATGATAGCATTTAAAAAGTCGTTTAAATAGGATTTAATGGACTGTGAAACTGTAGTTTTAAATTAATGAGTGTACCTAGTAAAGCTTTGCACTGATAAAGAATATGAAAGGGTAACTGAAATATTATAATTATCTTAATAGTTAACAGATCTTATTAATATGTCAATTACTTTGACAGGTCTTTTGAGAGGGGTGAAAGGAAGGAGTGCTGTCTTTTAGCATTCTTATTTTATCATTATAAATCATTTACCAAGTGCTCACACACACATCATCATCTGGGCTTCAAGGAAATTTTGACCAAAGGGTTTAAAGCCACAATTATATGCCTAATACTGGGTCTTGATTTGATCTGTCAAAACCCTGAAAGTCATTACCCAAAAAGAAAAGACAACAGACATCTGGTCAATCGAGTTTATTTTAATTGCACAAATACATACTGAACTTTGTATCCAGACATAATGGGAGGATACAAAAGGAAGAAAAAGCAAGATTCCTATCCTCAAAGAAACTGAAATCAGCTGAAGACACACTGCACAAGACAGTAATACTTTAAAGATGTATACTGAGTAGCACTGAGGAGCACCTAACAACTTAGTATGGCATAAACCCACACAAAGGGACACCATCGATGACCATGGCAGGGAGTGGAAGAGGGTGACTGGGGCATACACCCTGGGGGGGATGGGAGAAGCAATGGACTTGTGTTCTAGTCCCCTAGATACAGGTGGCTTATTGTGAAACTTGGGCGATTTAAGTTCCAACTCTCCTGGCCTTGGCTTGATCAACACTACAAAAGAAAGTGAAGACTAGATATTCTCTAAGGCCCAGCTATAACAATACAGGATTCGAAGGACAAGTGCAGAGAATTTGGACAAAAAGGATGTTACACCTAAGAGAAAGGACCAGCACAAAGCCACAGAGATGGGGAAAAAACTAGTTTTTTGTGCATGGGCAAGGTGCATCGTGGCACAGTGAGGATTTTAAGAAGCCTGTTTAACTACTAGAAAGATTCTGAGCGCAGTAAACTTGGAAATGGGCAAGAAAGAGCATGAAGCCAGGTAAGGGACTATATGCAGGGGTCAACTGGAAATGGACATACCGTGTTTCTTATGGTCAGAAGTCTGACTTATCTTCACGCTCCCCACGTCATTCTACAGTCTTTACATCTTTTTGGAACCTCATTACAACCCCTGCCCCCAACCCACACACTGGTTAGACCCGCACCAGTAGACCCCTTTTGTGGGCCAGGAAGCCAAGGGCGGTTGCTGAAAAGATGGCGGTCAACCCAATGAGCCTCAGCAGGCCTGGCACGGAGGGCAAATGTCTCTCCAAGAAGGTCGTGGTGATGGGCTGCGCAGGGACGTCCTGGGTTCAGAGAACATTTGGTGTCAGTACAGGGCTTACTCACTTTGCTTCAGAAATTCTTTGTTTCCTCCAGTTCTTTGAACATGACCCACTCCTGCCCACCTCTACGCCAGGAAATACAATGTTCCTGCTGCTCATGGCACTTGTCCCCATTCCCCACTAGGCCCTTTACTTGGCTAATTCGGACTCATCCTTCAAGTCTTACTTTACAGGCTCCTGGCGGAGCCTTTTCTGTGACCCCAGGCTAAAATGGCCTCCACTTTTTACACCTTGACAAGTCTGCTCCATGACATTTATACTTTCTGGTTATCATCTATTTTCCCCACATGTTGTTGCTCCGTGAAAGCACTGCTCTACCCTTAGCATGGTAGCTGATGCCAAGTCAGTACACGATAAATATTTGTTGAGTTGAATGGATCTGTGGTCCACTCAGCCCCCAGTCCCATCTTTGACAAAAGCACTGAAGCAATGACTCGGACGGGCATGGCTATTTTTTTGGACTTCACACTGATCAAGGAATAACTTTGACCTTTTTGACCCTTGTCCTCTGCAGTGCATTTCACTCTATCCTCTGTGTCCTTCCTTCCAGTCAGGAAAACTTCCTGGGGTTTTATTACAAAAATGACAGTGCATATATTGAAAATACTTTTCTAATCTACATCTGCTCTTTTTCATTCCACTCCTTGGTCCCTAGACAGTGGATGCTGACTTATTTTCCTTTTATTTCCTACCCACTGTTAAGAGATTTATTCAGGAGGCATTTATTGAGTTCTTAATATGTTCAAGAACTCTCTGACCAAAAGAAATTATATTTTTTCCTAATAATCTGCAATGGATGTGGCAGGCTATAAGTTTATCAATTTCTTTTAAATCTCTCATCTACCCAGCTCATGGTATCTTTTTAAATTCTTCCCTTTTTTGGCGGGGGGGGGGGAGCGGGTAGAGAGAGAGGGATAAAGAGAATCTTAAGCAGACTCCATACCCAGCATGAGCTCCACCCAGGGCTCGATCTCACAATCCTGAGATCTTTTTTTTTTTATCAAAAATTTTAATGAAATTAAGTTAAATTAAAATATAGATTGATTAAAAACAATTTTGGTAGTTTCCATGAATTTTGAGAAGACCCCTCTTACTCCTTTAATACATATATACAAAAATCTATAAACAATTTGGGGAGTTCGTGGATCCCTTCAGTTTTCTTTTTAATGTACTTTTTATTTTTAAAATTTTTAAAATTTTTTTTAATGTCTTAATTTTATCTTATTTTTTTCAGGGTTCCAAGATTCATCTTCACCTGAGCCAAAATCAAGAGTCAGAGGCTCAACTGACTGAGCCACCCAAGCACCCCTTTATATAAGGTATCTTTTCAAACACGCATGGGTTAAATCACTTAGGGAAAGGTATATGACCATTATAAGTGGTTCTTTTGGTAAATAATTGCTTTTAGAGAAAAGGGATTTAAAAATTCATGAAATAAAAAATAACCTACCAGTGACTCTGGTTCTGACTGCCAGATTCATCCTCAGGGATCTTCCCCATGGCATGCAGGATCTGAAAAGAGGATTTTGGTGAGTAACAGAGCTGACACCATCTTTCTGCTGCTAATCTCCTCTTTAAATAAAAGACTAACTGATTGTCTCTCAGGATATCCATCCAAAACACCAGGGTAAACGCCAACATAGTTCATTCAATCTTTGAAAGGCTCTGAAAGGCCTTTCAGCTATGACATAAGAAGCCCCAACCATGGGGCTCACCATAGATTTGAGTAGTTATGAACATGCCTCGATAGGAATGAGACATAGGGATTGTTAGGAAATATATAAATGAATTCTGAGTCATCATAAAAAACATTTTGGGTTCTATAACATTAGTCCTGGGTGATTTCTCAAGTATAACCATCAGGATCTTTTGCCCCATGGGATCTTTTCACTTTGGGCGATGTGATCGATATTTTCATTATTACTTTTGGGTTAAGGTGTTCATTGCACTTGAGGATACTGTTAAAATGGTGTTTCATGGGTCTTCAGATGGAGGTCACTGGGGAATTGGCCTCCAGGATCTCAGACATCTTTGACCTGCTTATAAGACCCATGCATTACCTCCTTTCCCACAGTCCATGACCCAAGGCCCTACCTCCCGGGCTGCTCTCTCCCCAGCCTCCACGGCCCCCTCCATGTAACCACTCCAGTGCGTGGCTGTCTCAGTGCCAGCGAAATAAATCTTGCCCACAGGCTGTCGCAGAACCCTTGAAACAAAAGCGAAGAGGTAAAAGTGGTCAGTCTCAGAGAGACAGAGAAGAGCCCTCCCACAAAGACCAAATCCGGATGGTTTCCTCTGATACTAAGCATTGGGAGTTCATGGGCAATTCTGGGATGACGTTCACAGGTGCCTCCAGCTACTGCATGATCCTTGTCACAGACAAGGAGTAAAAGCTGAAGGCTGCTCCTGCACTAAGAGCCTACAGGTATAGGGGATGATGTCAATGGAGTATGTATTTGCTTCACCTACATGAAATGAGGGACTATTAGGGCCCAATCCTTTTATGGCTCACCAGGTCCAAGCAAGGTGACACCTGCCTCAGTTCCCTACTTGTTGGGGAGTCCACCAATGGACTTGGCAAATCAATTCCTCTCATTAAGCTCTGGATTCCCCATCACTTAGAGGACACAGAACAATGATTTTAAGGACTTCTCCATCAGTGACAGGTAACAAATCTGTGAGCCTGACTATGGCCATAAACTACCACTCACTAGGGTCGTCTGGGTGGCTCAGTCAGTTAAGCATCTGACTCTTGGTTTTGGCTCAGGTCATGATCTCAGGGTCATGAGATCGAGCCCTGCACTGGGCTCTGCACTCAGCAGGGAGTTTTCTTGTCTCCCTCTCCCTCTGCCCCCTCCCCCTGTTCACTCTCTCTCTCTCTCTCTCACTATATCTTGAAAACAAAAAAACAAACAAAAAAACCCTGCGACTCACTGAGAGCTTACTGCTACCTGTGTTAAGAGTTTTACCGCTTAAATAACAGTTAAGATTTATTGGGTGCCAAGCCCTCTTCAAAGTGCATTAATCCTCACCACAGCCTTAAGATTAAGTGTTAAGATTATCCCCATTTTGCAGATGAGAATACTAAGTTACACGGACTGTGACACTGTGATACACTACCAAGAGCACCCCCCACTTCAGGAATGAAGGATTTATTCCCAGATGCTGGGAATGCTGCCAGAAGATGTCTTCGGATGTCAATCCTCTCCAGGGATTGGCTCTGCTGAAGAGAACTGCATCACCTCAAGCTCATGCTTCTTCCAGAACCAGGAGCATTCAATGACTAAGCACCATGGGGCGATAAGGACTCCTTTCCCCCTGCGCTCCAACTTGAAACAACTCTTAAGGCACATCCTAGCTCTAGAGCTTCCTATGGGCTCAGCTCAGGCCTTCACCGCAGTACAACTTCTCCCTCTGCCCACTCTTGCTTCCTTCCTCTCACTTCTGCAAGTACTGACCTCAAGGGCTGTCTCGAGAATATATCCTGTATGTGAATCTGTGTTTCAGAGTCTGCCTCCTGGGGAATCTAATCAGCAACAAAGACAGTCATTCACTCTAGGTCATGGCTAGTAAGGCTCTAGGTTATGGCTAGTTGGTGGCAGAGCTGATATCTGAACCCAGGCCATTTGACTCCAGCCCCCACAGTCTTTTTTTATTTTAAGTTTTACTTATTTATCTGAGAGAGAGAGTACAGGGGCAGAGGGATAGAATCCTCAAGCAGACTCCCAGCTGAGTGCAGAACCCCACATGGGGCTTGACCCCATAACCCATGAGATCATGACCTGAGCCAAAACCAAGAGTTGGATGCTTAACTGACTGTGCCACCCAGGGACCCTGAGCACCCACAGTCTTAGTCACCTAGTTATATCTCCTCCCTCTATTGAATTATTTAACCTTTTTAAAGAGTTCCATGACATACCTACTATTATCATTATCCCATTTTACACATGAGAAATAGGCTTGAAGAAATAATGCACTAACTTGCCAAGAGTCACAAGTGCTAGAAAATAGCAGACCTAGTATTGGAACTAGGTCTACCAGATGTCAAGGTCTCTGGTGTCAGTTTTTTTTTCCCCCTCTGTGCTTTGCCTTGTGTATCATCAACACTAGTTAGCAAAAAGAGGCCATATGCTATACAAAGGGACAGAACTTGGCTTCTAAGAAGGGTGCTTTGTTGTTACCCTGACAAAAATACCATAAGGGACATGGACACTGTTGCCCTGTCATTATTCATCCTATCTCAGGTTTCCTTTATATCAAGGAAGGGATGTGGCTGTCCAGAGTGGACACCCAAGCTCTATCCTGGTCAACACTGTACACCATCAAACCTTTTATTAGAAAACCAAATGGGTTTTCTTGAATTGGTGGGTTTTCCTTCACTGTTCCTCGCTGAAGCCATTAAGAATAAAAAAGGGGTAGAGAGTAGAAGAGAAGATATTATAGAATATTAAATGCTGCCAGTAATACATGGAATAATCTGGAACGATCCACAGCCAGAAAGGCCTGGAGATCCTAAAGGTACTCAGGAAGGATTCCCTGCAAGAGAAGGTGAATTCCTTTTTTCCAAGTTCATTAAACAATGTTGCTTTTTACACAGGAGGAAAACAGCCTGCTTTAATGTCAAGGTCTCTGTTTTTATCCTCTATACTTTGCCTCGTGTATCATCATCAACATTATACATGTTCACTTTTTTCTTGTTTTTTAGTAAGATTTTATTTATTTATTTAGAGCTCATGAGTGAGGGAAGGGGCAGAGAGAGAGGGAGAGAGAGAATTTCAAGCAGACTCTGCACCCAGCACGAAGTCTTATGTGGGGCTTGATCTCATGACCTGAGCCAACATGAAGATTTGGCGCTTAACTCCTTGAGCCACAGAGGTCCCCGTGCATGTTCACTTTTTTCAAATCGAGGGAACAAACAACAAATTGGAAACCTCTGGAAGGCCTGGCCAAATCCTAGAATTAAATATTAGATGACAGAATAAAAGCTTAGAGAACTAGTCATGCAAACAATTGGAATGTAAAAACTAAGAATTAATTTCAAACAAAGAGATATTTTTCCTCTATTTGTTCTGTGCGAATCTTCCCTTGTGGTGGCGGGGCGGGGGGGGGGGTGGTTGTGGAGTGGAATCCAGCAGCTAGAGAAGCAAAAATCCCTGTCTCTGCCTCTTAAAAAAAAAAAAATAAATTCCTGTCTCTTCTTTTGCAGGTGAGTGAGCAGACAGTATATATTCACAAAAAGGGATTATTTCCACGTATATTTCTCATGGCTTGGTGGAGTAAAATATTTTCCTTACATGTTTTTATTGCTTCCTCACTACAATTCCTTTTTCTGTCTACCCTTTAGAAATGCAAACCGAGTGTTTTCTGTCTACTTCCAGGGCCATGAAGAGCTCACTCACAGCACTACCTCAAATGTCATGAACCTGATGGGTCACGGGAAGCCCTTTGGCAGGTAGTCCTTGCTTGGTCCGGGAGCTAGGTCACCAAGATATGCTGAGCCTTAGTCTCTACCCTCCAAATTGAAGCTGGTGATATGAAGGTTGATACGTGTCCTTGGGAAGAAATCAAGATGAGAACAGGGCATTGTCCCGTCACCACGAATGCCTGACATGATGGGGTTTATACTGTTTCTGTCGTGTGGCCAGAGTCAAGCCAGTGCAGGTGAATCTTGGCTCCCCGCCACCCGGTGGCCTGACAGACATTGTCTTCAACACCTTAGGGGACTGAGTATGAAGCTTGCCATTCCGCCATCAGAAATCTAATCACATTACAAAACCGAAACCAAAAGTCCTGCTCGGGTTGGCCTTTCTTTGTTGAAAGGGAAATTTGTCTTCCAGAATCTGTTGTAGGAGGCAAAGGATCCTATTTACTTTTCTGATTCTCCATTCAATCCCCAGTATGACTCAGAGCCCAGCCACATGGAACTTTCTCCCAGACCTCCCACAAACTTGAAGGAGTCCAAGTGTTTGCTCGTAAGTGTCCATCTGCCCAGGGTGCATCATTCAATACCCTTCTCTGCCTTCCGCGCTCCTCAGGCAGTTTGTGTATTATGAAGCTTTCTTCTATTTCTCTTGGTAAGGCTAGCCCATCTCTCCCCGGGTACCCAAGACATCTGTATACCCATCTATTAGAGTACTTACCATAGTACATTAGAGTCAAAGTTTGCTCTCCTCTCTTCTCCCCATCCCCACCCCAGCCCCCAACACGGTCAGCTCCCTCACAGCACGGAGGAATTTTCTCGGTATGGACATCTCCAGCACAGGAGCTGGCAAGCAGTTGGCACTTAGCCCATACGCCCTGAATGAAGCAATTACTATGGACATATTCTATACTTAGCATATCCAAAAATGAACTTAATGACCCAGTAACTAATCAGGTGGTGCTCTTTGGCCCCAGAATGTTCTCATATGTGACACTTTGCCATCTTCAGGGAGATAAGGAAAGTGTTCACCAAAGTCATTGTGTATCTTCGCACAGGCAGCTTTTAATCCTTCTTTGACTGATTTAGGTGGACAGATCGATCATCTGCTCACATTCACTCTTACCCTCTTTTTACTGCATACTTCCAATAGGCTTTTCCTCACACTACCCTACATTTCTTATCTTTTTGAGATTGAGCTCTTGCCTTAAAATTATTGTTTTGCTTAGTATTACTGTAATGGTCATAAAAGTTACTGGTAGATCACCAATCCATACCATGTCATTGTCATCAAACACAATTATCTAAACAACCAGTGAGTCCTACTCGGACGCACGCACTGTTAATGCTAAAAGCCACTGAATTGTGTGCTTTGGGTGAATTGTATGGTATGTGAATTATATCTCAGAAAAAGTGTTAGAAAAAAGTAACTCTTGGGGCACCCGGGTGGCTCGATGGTTAAATGTCTGACTCCTGCTTTTGGCTCAGGTCATGATCTCTGGGTGGTGAGACTGAGCCCCACATCAGGCTCTGAGCTTAGCTGGAGGCCGCTTGAGATTCCCCCTCTCCCTCTGCCCCTTTTGCCAAATCACGCTCTCTAAATAAATTAATTAATTAATTAAATCAGTCTTTTAAAAAAATTCCTTATGTTGTCATTAACATTCTGATTATTATTCCTTGTATGCTATCTTGCACTTTCTCATACACCTGCCAAGGAAAGCAAGGTCCAGAGAGAAGTGACCTGTCCAGGATGACAAAGTTAGTTATGGGTAGAGTCAGGACTGTACCTAAGTCCCTACACTTCCAGTCTAGAATTCATATCAAAGAACCCAGTATAGGTCAGAAGTAGAGCCTTATTATCCTGATGTGTTCAGAGATATGTCTTTGGGCAGGTCAGCGTCCTTTGTGATAAACTTCTAAGAAATTCCGACTTGATGATTGCTTTTATGGATGCTGTACCCATGCAGGTACTTCTACAGTTCCATTTTCTTAAAGACTTATTTATTTATTGGAGAGACAGAGTGAGAGGAAGAGAGAGAGAGCATGAGCACACTCACACGAGTGGGGGGAGGGGCAGAGGGAGAGAGAGAATCTCAAGCTGACTCTGCACTGAGCTTGGAGCGGAATGGGGAGCTCGATGCCACCACCCATGAGATCATGACCTGAGCCAAAAACAAGAGTCCAGCGCTTCACAGACTGAGCCACCCAAGCTCCCCGACAGTTCCATTTGAAGGAAATTTTACTGAGCTCTAATCTCGGTATAAAGATAATTCTTCTGACAATGTAAGCGAACCTGCTGACTATCTAAACTCCCATTCTTATGTGGCCACCTTCATTGGTTATATTGATTGGGACTGCTCTTTCCGAAGACTCCAGAAATGCAAGGCACCTCCATGGGGCAGAGTTGTAATGACTTTACCCAGGAGATTCACAAGATGCAAAGGAAATTGGGAATTCCTTCCTTCCTTCCTCCCTCTCTCCCTCTCTTCCTTTTTAGCATTTGCAAGATAAAAAAGGAGAAGGGGTCCATAAACCCATTTAGAATTTGGATTCAGGCTCGGGGAATTTCAGTGAGAGCTTAGCACACTTTTACTCTACCTTCCATATTGAGTCATGATCCCAGGGGGGAAATAGGTGGTATAGCAGCCCCCGGAGTACTGTTCCTCACACCAGTTCTTCTCTTCATAGTGCACGGGCTGCAAGAAAGAAAGACAAGAGTTCAGAGGAGACTCAGACAAAGTTATCTACTCTAGAATAAATCAAACACAGCCTGGTGGGCATCATATTGAAGTACCAATATACGTCTGTAAGAGAACCTTATTACTAGCCTGATGTTCTTAGAGATACGTCTTTGGGCAGGTAAATGCCCTTGGTAATAAACTTGGAAGACATTCTGACTGGAGAAAGTTCATTCATGTCTCAGGAAACATTCAGGAACTGCTATGGTCTCATTCCACGTTTCAATTGGTCTTACCTTTTTAAAAAGTTGTTAGTGCCTAATGGTTTCAAGACAAGTTTAAAAAAGGATTTACGCTTACTGGAGTGGTTGGAGCAGAGAGAACAGCAGAAAAACATGTCTGTCAAAAGAAAAAGGAGGACCAGACTCATGTTTTTGGTGGAAGTGAGCTTTTGCGAGGGGAAGCTAGATGGACGAAAATGAGTGTTTTTCACGGGCTGGAGACACGTCTATGGATCTGGGCTCTTGCAAACAACTATCGGCCTGAAGAACATGTTTTTGCCACAAACAGACAAAACAGTAGCGAAGATTTTGCAAAGCTCGAGCTCTTTATTAAAATAACTAAAATAAGCTTTATCATTAAGCGTTATTTTGACATGAAAATCACCATAGTAAGTTTTAAGAGAAAAATATCAGCTTGAAACTAAATTTTGAAAAAATGTTTTGCCTAAGAAATATGCAGTCACCTAGGGCACGTTGGATAGTCGTGTGTAATGTATCCTGTTTACAGAACACAAGGCCCTTGTTGAGGGCTGTCCCTGGGTCCAGGTCGCTAGTGGTCTTGCCACATCCCGTGCCCTCTCTCCATCTGAGGGCAACCACCACCTCGGGGGCACTCTTCTCTGGCTGTTTCCAGCCACTCAGGAGAGAGGGTGGACTTTCTCTTTCCCCTTTCCCTGCTCCCGGGGCTTGCTTCCTTCCACACAATGAACACCAACTCAAGACTAAAGCAAGTGCTCCTCTTTGTGCCAAGAGCAAACAAGGACAGGACCAGCTCATTTTTATCAGCCGCAATGATTCATCCACATTCTTCTTCGAAAAAAGAGACTTCCCTACATTAAATTTGGGAGCAACTGCTTTCCCTTCCAACTGGGGTTCCCCAAACAACCATCTCACAGGTCATTGGAGGGATTCTCAGTGACACACCACCTCAGCCCGAGCATATCTCAGAACGTTAACTTCAAGAAAGCTTGAGGATCTACCCAGGGGAAGTATCTGGAACAGCATTTTAAAACAGAAAAACCAGTCATTTTTAATAGACATGAAATTATTTTTTTCTAGCGTGTGTATATTGATGGTTTTGCTATTACATTCGCACTACCCTTGAGCCTAGAGGCTACGGTTATATTTAAACGTTTTAGGGCTGCCTGGGTGGCTCAGTCGGTCAAGTGTCTGCCTTCGGCTCAGGTCATGATCCTGGGGTCCAGAGATCGAGCCTCGCATTGGACTCCTTGCTCAGTGAGGAGTCTGCTTCTCCCTCTCCCTCTGTTTCTCCCCTCCCTCGTACTGTCTCTCTCAAATAAATAAAATCTTTTTAAAAAAATAAATAAAATAAGCTTGTTAAGTGGCCTATGGAAGCACACACACACAAAAAAACGAAACAGAACACATTCTTCGTTATTATTATGTTTCTCTCCAAATCAATCAATCAATCAATCAGTCTCGTTCAAAGGAACTCCCCAAAGCCTCAAGAGCATGAGTTTCACCTACATCATGTGTGTGTGTGTGGGGGAGGGGTGTAAAAATTTGTGCTTTAAAAGAATGAACAAACATGACAGATTGGAAAGCTACACCAGCCTGAGTGGAGGGAATGAGTTGCCTTGAAGCTGAGAAAGAGGAGTGTGGAAGTAAGAAGATTAAGCCATGAAGCTGCTCAACTGAGTCACGGCAAGCACTGCAGAGACTTGGATTTAAGAGGCTTAACAAGGTAAATATTCTTAGCCCCCTCATTAGATTTTTCTCATGCTTTAACCGCTCATTTGAACATGGGTCTCCATGGTCTTCAAATGCTTCATGGATAACCACATTTAATAATCACTTTCTTTTTTTTTTAAAAGATTTTATTTATCTATTTGACAGACAGAGATCACAGTAGGCAGAGAGGCAGGCAGAGGGGGGGGGGGAAGCAGGCTCCCTGCTGAGCAGAGAGCCCAGTGCGGGGCTCTATCCCAGGACCCTGGGATCATGACCTGAGCTGAAGGCAGAGGTTTAACCCACCGAGCCACCCAGGTGCCCCCTAATAATCACTTTCAAAAGGTGATTTAATCCATGTTCAAACGTTAAAACCCCCCGCGGTCTGGTGCATGTCACAAGAACACCAATTCATTGCTTTAAATATGGATGAGGGAGGTGACTGTATCTACTGGTTAGGGGCACAGTGTGCCCTCTGGAGGTCACCAAATGCCCCTATCACACCGGTGGCCTTGTGATCTCACCCTATCCAGCCTGGGCCGGGTGGGGCTAGTCTTTGTGTAACTTGAAGATCGAAAGATCCTCATTCTCAGACTACTTCCAAAGGGGTCTGTGAAACTTGGCTGGCAGGGTTCACCCTAAGTCAATCGGCATATCTTCTCTGCACCCCTAATATTCAAGGGTAAAACAAGAGAAAAGGGGATGTGCAGGAAAGGGACAGGCCACCCGATTTGGACCTCTGAGACAGAGGAGGGTGGGGGGGGGATGTTAGGGAATGCTTATATGCTAGTTCATGTAAATAAATGAGAACCTCATCTTTTTGTAGGATCGGAGAGAGAGAAAGAAACTGTTTGCATTCCCATCCCAGCTGCTAGGACCCTAGATCTCCCGAGGAGTAGCAGAAGCTCTGATCTTCTTACCTTCTGACAGAGGTGGGAGTGGCGTGGCCCAGTGTTCGGCTCCAGGAAGAGCACTGAACTCAGGGACAAGCGTGGCATCGCCCACAACAACAACAGTGTTGTGGAATTCTTGAACTATCAGAGAACACAGGAGCCCTCTAGAACCCTACTTGCATGAGCCTATTCCTGGTAGCCCCCTGAGGACAAAATCAGGGGTCTCTCTCTGAGGAAAGTGATGAAACATGGTCTTACTTGCAAAGCTTCTTGGGAGCCCAGAACTTTCGCATAGAGCTCACACAGTTTCTTCATCCTATGGGTGGGGGGAGAGTAAAAGACAAAAGGGCAAATGAAGAAAGAAAGGAAGTAAAAGAGACACCCATCCCTTCATTCAAAGACCCCGTGAGCTATTCCTTCCGCTCGCCATTTCATTTTAATTTTTCGACAGGACACTTCGTTCTTTTTCAAATGTCTGAATTCTACGTGGTCACCAACAATATGAAGGAAGAGAAAGTCATAAATGGCCCACATCGCTGGGGGCACGCAACAATTTGGTCATTCTTGCAAGATGACCTGGTGTACCTCTTAAGTGTCAGTGTGCAAAGTGCCAGAGATTCTGGGAGCGGGTGGGGATCCGGACACGATCCTTGCTTCCCTTCTTCCTCCTACTGTCCCGCCGCCAGGCAATGGGCCGAGCGAAAAGAGGAAGGGGCCGGAATAGCCTTGAATTCTGCTTCTGCCCCTCAAAGACTGCGAGATCTTGAGCAGGTCACTTAAGCTATCTGAGCTTTAGTTCCCTGAACAAAAGGGCAGGATTTTGTTTTTCTTCCATGGTATAAAACAGCGTGGTCCTCAGACCACCGCCAGCAGCAGCATCTCCTGTAGAACTGGTTAGGAATGCAGATTCTCCCACCCCACCCCAGACCTGCTGACTCAGAAAGCTTCTGAGTGATTCTCAGGTTTGAGAACCACTGGTACGTGGCATAGAAAGTTAGGCTTTAGAATAACTGGGACATAACAGAGGCTCAGTGAAGAAGTGGTACATAATAGCTGTTCAATAAATGGTAGCCCTTGAGAAATTTACTTTCATGGGAGACTGGGGACATTAGCCAATAGTTATTAGTCAGGTAAGGTGTGAGAGTACAGTTATTTCAAGTCTGATGTTTACAGAATGCTAAAGGGAATCTTAGAGATGATCTAGAGTCGGGCAATGATTTTCAAAAGTATTATTAAAATCTACGAAGGAAAGACAGATTATTCAATAAAATGGCACGGGGACAAAGAGCTCCCCATGAAGGAAACAAAGTTCACCTCCTCTGTGACTTCTTACACCAACATGTATTTCTGAGGATCAAAGGTCTTCAATGTAATAGATGAAACCAGAAAAGTAATCCGAAAGTGAGCAGTTTTTATAATAATCTTGAAATGGCAAAGTCTTTTCAATGTATGCGAGGCCATTCCGAAGGCATGATTTTAAAAACTGATAAATTTAACTTCATAAAAAGTCAACGTTTTCTTATAAACCATAAATACGGTCAAAAGATAAACTGGGAAAAGATTTGCTGCAGACACTGTTCCAGGCACTGGAGACCCAGCAGTAGACTAGCCAGACAAAACCTCCTACGTTGATGGATCTTAATATTCCAGTGGTGACTTTTTTTTTTTTAGGTGAATGGTCCCGTCCATACCCCCGGCCAAGAGCAGCGGGGTCCATAGTCACAGAGAAGCAGGATAACGCAGGGAAGGAATGTGCCATAAAGTAATTCAGAGGCTCATAGTTGGTAAATATGCATTAGGGGAGGTGTGGGAATAAATAATTGGGTGAATATTAACTTGTGGAAGAAATTGTCACCTCCAGGGAAACGTGTCCCTCCGCACTTATAATCTAATTGTTACGCATCACTCATGCAAGCTATGCAGGGACGGCCGGCCTTGCAGTTACTTGTCTATCTGGTTATCTCCTTCCTCAGTACGTTCTCAGCCCCTGGCCTATGTTCATTTTTGTATTCCAGCTAGCTCCTTGCATGGTATCTTATGTACAATAAACTCAATAAATATTAATTTGAACACTTAGTTCTTAAGTCATTGGCCCTGTGCCTTCCTACAAGACCTTCATAATTAATATCGCAGACACGTAGCATTAGCAGTACACACGGTATGAGGCAGTCTTCAAATTAAAAGTTAGCAAAATGGAAAGGCAGGCGAGTAGGCAGGAAAGAAGGAAAGAGAGAAGAGGCACTTGGTTTCATACCTTTCCTCTTTGGTAAGACGTGCCAGTTTTCTGGCTTTGTGGGCAAGGATAAATCTAAAACATACAAACAGAGAAAGGGGGAAATTAATGGCTGCTTTTACCCTGTGCCCCCCCCATCTCTATGGCTACACACAAGCCTAGAGAACAAATGAAAAGTCAATCAGAGGAAACAAATTATATCCTAGTTTATTCTGTTCTTTCTTGACACCAACAAGCACCTTCAGCTTCAGGGATTTGAGGGACAAAACACACATGACTGTCTATAATTTCCGCCTAAGATAATACAATGATTGGCTACCTCCCCCCACGTGGGTGATGGCCAACAAGAATGAGCCTTTGGTCTCAAATGTTCACCCAAGTTCATCCAGCCCCTGCTCTAGCGTCCAGCCTTCTAAAATCTGCCTCCGTTTCTAGCTCTCTGATTGCCTTCAACTTGACAACTGGCTTTGAGCTCCCTGTCATCACCCAGGGGCTCTCTTGGAAATAAGTCTGTATATATCTTAGGGCCCATCTCAATTTTGGCTGCTTTAGGTAACCACCCATCTGGGCCAGGTTCTGATCCCCAAGACATCCCCAGTCTGTGCTGGTTTTCCCTGCCTAGCTGAGGACCCAGCTGGCCTTGGTGCCTCTCTAGTGGGACTCAGAAAATCTCAGCACCCCACATAATGACCACTGATGTCCACACAGGATCCACAAGAAGCCCTTTTAGTAGAACACCCTCAGTCATCTTTCTATTATGCTTTCACAAAAGATAGCTACCAAAATAGATCTACCCCAAGCACTAAATATGAAGCAGAAAATGGATATAACAAACTTTAAAATGTTATTGGTATTCTACGTCTTTGCTAAGTAATTATCCATTGGAACACAATACATTTTTAAAGGCATTAAGAATTTTTCTACTGTCGTTTTGGAGATGTTTATCCATTGGGTAAAAAATTATTTAACAAACCTTGTGGCACATTTATTAATAGCACGCAATATTTTGTCAACACCAAATAGCGCCCGCACCACCATCAGTGCGCCTTACCCCATTATGGCGGCATAGCTGCCATCAGGTTTGGTATCATCCAACGTGTAGGCAATTGGAGCCTCCTCTCCTTCAATAATCATGGTTCCACAGTAATCTTGGAAAACAGCAAAATGGAAAAAGAGATTCATCACCGTATCAAACTACCCATAATAGTTACTGTGAAGCACATGTTTTTAATGTAGGAAGCACAGAGGCCAAATACAAGATGAGACACTCTAAATAACGAAGGCAGACCAAACTGATGTCAAAAGGAAGGCCGAGTAGCCAACATTTTGTGAAAAATCAAACTGTAGAGGCCTCTTGGTGCAGAATAAAGCAACGTGATGTTATGAATTAATCCAGGCCACAGTTCAATAAAATCTTGTCTTCTCTGTCATTAAGACTTGTGTCCCAGGACACCTGGGTGGCTCAACTGGTTAGGCCTCTGCCGTCAGCTCAGGTGATCCCCAGGGTCCTGGGATCGAGCCCCGCATCAGGCTCTCTGCTCAGCAGGGAGCCTGTTTCCCCTTGTCTCTCCGCCTGCCTCTCTGCCTGCTTGTGATCTCTCTCTGTCAAATACATGAAATCCTTTTTAAAAAATCAGATAAAACCAAAGATGTGTAAAAAAAAATACTAGTCCTTTATTGTAAAACAGAAGGGACTGAATGTTCACTTTTTATGAGGAATCACTTAGACTAAGCCAACTAGTTCTCAGTTTTCAGGAGACAGGGCAGAGAGGACAGGGAAAACTAGCCTCCACAGACTCCCAAACCCTCATTTATTACGTGATCTCCAGAGCAACTCTGGAAACAACATCAGCTCATTCTGGTCCAAAGTGCTTCTCTCATTCCCCTCCATCATTTTCAGGCAAATCTGAGGTTGTATGAACAAAGTTATGATGCAGGACTCTGGAACAAATGTTGTCTAGAAAATCCGATGAGAAGGTTTCAAAAGGAGGAAGAAAGAACAGGGAACTTTTTTTTTTTTTAAAGATTTTATTTATTTGACAGACAGAGATCGCAAGTAGGCAGAGAGGCAGACAGAGAGGGGGGTGGGAAGCAGGCTCCCCGCTGAGCAGAGAGCCTGATGTGGGGCTCGATCCCAGGATCCTGAGATCATGACCTGAGCCGAAGGCAGAGGCTTAAACCACTGAGCCACCCAGGCGCCCCAAGAACAGGGAACTTTGAGGGTGTTTCACCCCCTTCAACCTGTGTGTGAGCAGACACACTTGAAGGGTGTTTTGTTTTGTTTTGTTTTACTTGACCTTGCTTCTCTCTCTCTCTCTCTTCCACATTCCCTCACTGTGCACCCATAGGAATCAATGTCCCAGTCAGCCACTGCATTGAGGGGGGTTTGCATGCCCCCCAAGTGTGCAGGGACAAAAGAAATGTTGAGAGAAACTGAAGTATGGGAAGAAGAAAGGTCTTAAGTCCATCGAAGAACTCAAGAACACTTAAGGATACAAGAGAAATAGCCAAGGAATCATCTGTTATAAGAAGACACGAAAGACAAGATGAAAAGAGAGCGTGAGCACCGATGGTGTGGGGTCAGCTAGACTGGACAGAGAGCTAGTGGAGGACACCAGGCTGTCCTCAATGGAGGCCTTGCTTTCTGGATGGAGTGGCTCCTTAGACACTTCCTTCCCAGAACAAAGCTGGCCTCGGAGCCATGAAGGCACACTGGGCAGCAATGAAGGAAAAAAGAGCAGAGAGAGAAGTCACGTTCGTGCTGGGACAAACTATGTGGCATTGGTAACATTTCTATCACTTGTAGGTAGACCACTCAGGAGTCCCGCCCATGTACACCTGACTTCCGGTCGGCTTGGTCAGGCCTCACTCTTAAAAGAAAGGGACAGTCAAGGACAGCTAGACATTTAACAAAGTCCTTTAACAAGAGACACAGTGACAAAAGCAGAAATAAACTGACAACAGTTAAGGACTGCAACACATACAGAAAATACTTACAAAATATTTGCAACACATACAGAAAAAAATGAACAAGTGAAGGATAAATAGGTGATTTACAAAATAATTTAATAAAGTCTCAAGGCCCCTTAATGGTTAAAATTAACACATTCTAGATAAGTCAGATATTTTCCTCTGCTGATTGGTAAAGTTTAAATAGTAGTAAAATATTACTAGTTGGCAAGGACATTGGGAGGATAGGAATGCTAACAAAAATTTCAAACATCTAGGGGCACCTGTGTGGCTCAGTGGGTTAAAGCCTCTGCCTTCAGCCCAGGTCATGATCTCTGGGTCCTGGGATCGAGCCCCACATCGGGCTCTCTGCTCAGCAGGGAGCCTGCTTCCCCCTCTCTCTCTGCTGCCTCTGCCTACTTGTGATCTTTCTCTCTGTCAAATAAATAAAACTTTAAAATTTTCAAATGTCTACCCATGTCAATTGCTTTCAAAATTCCACTTTTGGTTTGATTTTTTATTTTTATTTTTGATTATATGGATTTGCCAAGCTATATGAAGAATGCCATTTACTGCAGCATTGTGTGTAATGGCAAAAGCTTGGAAATAATCGAAACACCTATCAACAGCAGACCTATGTGGTAAATTTTGATGAAGGCACACAGTGAAATATTCTTTATTCTCTTGCTGAAATGAGGTACATTTAAATTCACTGATGCGGAGACATGTCTATCGTGCATGGTTAACCAAAAAAAAAGTGAATTTCAGTATAGTATGTATCTTTTTTTAAATGTTTTTGGAAAAATACATATTTACTTAAAATTATATTTGCATATAATGTTACACACATTCTTTAATTTATATTCAAAGTGTATATATATTTCAACATATACATATGTTTAAATATTATCTATGTATATGATAAATTTCTTTTTTTTGAAGATTTATTTATTTGAGAAAGAGGAGAGGGCCAGAGGGAGGAGGAGAGAATCTCAAGCAGACTCTGTTGAGCACGGAGCCCGACATGGGCTTGATTCCAGAACCCTGAGATCATGACCTGAACTGAAACCAAGAATCAGACACTTAACGGACTGAGCCACCCAGGTGCCCTGCATATGATCAATTTCTAAAGAAAAACAACTTAAATTTTTAGTAGTTGTTCCCTAAGGGGAGGACATGGCAGGACACTCTCCATAGGGAGAGGGATAATTTTCACTTTTTTTTTTTTTTGTACATTTTACAGGGAACACATTTACTTCTGTAATTTTTTCTTAAAGCAGGTATTCCTTTGGTCTTTTTAATTTTTATTTTTTTCCTTATTAAAAAAATTTAAAGACTTTATTTATTTGAGAGAGAGAGTACAAGCAGGGGGAGTGGAAGCAGGCTCCCCACCGAGCAGGGAGCCTGATGCGGGGCTTGATCGCAGGACCCTGGGACCATGACCTGAGCCAAGGGTAGCTGCTTAATGACTGAGCCACCCAGGTGCCCCCGCTAGCCACGCTGAAGTTTTCGATACCCACATGTGGCTAGTGGCTGTTGTGTGGACAGAGTATCTCTAGAACACTTCCACTGTTGTGGAATCTAGCACTTTTGTGGGCATCCCTATAGTGATTCACTGGGCACAACAGCCCACCTGTTGAATATACATGAATGAAAGAATCACCTTAACTTAATATAGTACAATCTCAACACTAATGAAAGATTGCCGGAGAATTTTCAGAACCCCTACTTTTGTGAATGGCTTTATAAACACATGCTTCAAAAAATGGTTTTAGAAAGTGACGATAACTTTAAAAAGAAAGTGACAATGACTATTTTTACGAGATTTTGTGGCACAATAAAACAAGACTTTATAGTAGATTATGAAAAGAGTCATAGTTCAAGGGAAGTTAGTTCCATGAATTTGTGCCAATATATTTAATTGGCTAGAATGGTACTCAGTACCTGGACTGGGAAGGTTTTATGTCCAGCATTCTAATAAAACCAGTTACACGCAAATACATGTCTTTGCACCCAGTTTCTTGGACCTTCGGATCATACTCACCTTTCTTCCTCCAGAAGGGCTCCTTATAATAAACCATACACTTGATGACTGAACCCAAAGGCACACGAGTGATCAGCTGGTTTCTCATCATTGGCAGGGGGGGATCGAAATGAATCTTCATGCCCAGAATAGGAGGAACAGCGCTAATCACATACTTAGCCTGGAAGAAAAACAACAGGCTTAAACGTTGCTCATGGGCTGTTTTTGTTTTTGTTTCTCCCTAATGTTTCTCCTTCATTTTACCCTTGGTCCTTTAGAATGTCTTTTTTGTTGTTGTTGTTAAAGATTTTATTTTTAAGTAATCTCTACACCCAACATGGGTCTCGAACCCACAACCCCGAGGTCAAGGGTCACACACTCGACTGACTGAGCCGGCCAGGTGCCCCTCGGGTGTCTTCTTAACAGGAAAACTGAATGAATCATGTTAAAACCAAAATCAGCCCTTATTGATCCCTGGTTCAAATCCTCCCATGACTTTTCATCACATTGGAGTCAAAGCCAAGTTCCTTACACTTACCTTCAAGGCCATATATAGAAATGGACCCTTGTTACAGTTCTGATCTCATCTTCTGTTACTCTTCCCCTCACTCCTTTAATTCTGCCATTTGACCACCTTGCTGTTTCTTCATCGTGCTGGGCCTGCTTCTACTACAGGGCCTTTACATTGGCTATTCTACTTGGAATGTTCTTCCCTGGAGGGACCACATGGCTCAACCCCTCATCTTTTTTGGTTCTGTGCAAAAATCCCTTCTGAGTGAGGCCATCCCCCATGACCTTATTTAAAATCGCATGACCTATCCCCTCACCCCCCTCTTCTGGCACACCCTCTTCCCCTTCCCTGATTGATTTTTCCTATAGTACTTATCACCATCTGGGATACTTTATATCTTAACCACATATTTGATTTATGGCCTTTCTCCTTCACTAGAATGTAAGCCAAATGAAGGCTAAGAATTTTATCTGCTTTGTTCCCTGCTATGTTCCCAACTCCTAGAATAATGCCAGGCACACAGAGAGCATTTGATATTTATCACATAAATATTTTCTTTGGTATCTAATTACATAGGAGCCCAATACAAAGGGTTGATGCCATATGATTTTATAAATCTGCCCTCTGCCCAAATATTCTGGTTCTCTTTTTCCTTCTTTCAGACAGAGTAGCTTTTTCTTCTTCAGCAAAGGGATTGTCTATGAAGTCTGGGCAATTTTTGGCTTTATTTAAGCTTTGGTTATCTACGGGATTCTGGCTCCTTCCTCTAATCTAAGACTCTTGGTTACCTCATACACCTCATGGTTGAGGGTCTCCACAAGGACATTTTCTCCAGTCTGGTCAATGTGCGTCACGGGCCTCTCCAGCTTCACTTGGTCTCCAAGGAGGTCCATTATTCGCTCACTCACTTGTCCAGATCCGCCCACAAATTTCCTCTCCTGGAAGGAAAAGAGGACTCAAGAGATGGGTAGACAGTATAGGAATGGGTTTCAAAGATTCAGCTGTGAGTTTTTCTCACATATCTCTCTGTGAGATGTGTAAATTGCATTTTGCTGTTGCGAATCGTGTCTTCAACCCTTGTTCTCTGACTAGTGATTGCTCGCTTTTGACAAAATTAGGGACTTTGTAATCAAATGACTGTTATGCCACACTCTTATGGATTCCCACGCTCCACCCACGGCTGGATGTCCTCAGCCTGACCCCCGTGTCCCAGCTGCCTGGCCACTACACCTGTTTGGTGTCCCATCTAGATTCTTCTGTTGGGCTGCTGGGTCTGGTGAAGTCCCACCCACCACTGGACCACCATTTGCCTGAGTGCACCTAAGTCTCTTTTTCCATCCCTTGTTACTCAGGCTGAGAACCTCCCCGGCCCACCCACCCCCAGGCCCCCTACTCTGTTGCAGGCTGCCTGTCTCATCCTGGGTCACATGACTGTTGCTTCCGAATGTTTTGCATGGTTGGGCACATGGTTGTGCTGACTGCCTTCTCTTAAATTTTCAGTCCAGGTAATTTTGTAAAAGATATTTCAATTAGGTCTGAGAAGAAGGAGAAGGAGAGAGACAAAGAGGAGAAAGACAAGGAGAAAGAGGGGGACAGGGAGGAGGAGCGGGGAGGGGAATGAGAAAGGCGAAAGGAAAGAAAATGACCAGCAAGCAGATTATTTAAGATCTCAACTTCAATTCCTATTAGGCCTACCACAGAGCTTTATACAATACTGGGGCTCAGGAAACAGGGAATGAATGAATGAATGAATGAATGAGAGAATGGATTTTGTGTGTTATGTGTGTGTTTGACCCTGAAAATGCGTTTGTTTCTGACTTTCCATTCTGAGCTTTCCAAGAAATGCTCAAGCTATGTTCATCGGATGGTCTCCTACAAACTTTCTGAAAAATAATCCGATGCATATCCAAATGGAAAATTGCAAAAGAGTGTAGCAAGGTAGCGAGGTAATTGTAAAGCCCCATTGGCTGCCGGGTTCTCACGTTGCGTCCCTAACAACTGACTGTCCTTCACACAAGCCCCTTGAAGCTGCCATCGTAAAGTTCTGAAGTCCACACGCCTGCCTCTTGCTTCATCTGTTCACGGCTGAAGGAGGATGGCGATCTTTTTATTCAGACATGGTGGTCCTCTGTTGGAACAGTGGGGAGAATGGGAGAGTACCTGCCCTCCATTGGTTGTGGAGATGATCCTGGTTGTGCCCCCACACTGCTTCACATACCACAGGAACCAGAGCGCAGAGACCTCATGAGTCTCTGCAGTGACACACAGGTTCACAAAGAGAGTGGCCAGCTGCTTGGCAGATCTGCTCAGGAAGAAACGAGAGCACAATTAGCAAAAGGGGGAGGACGTCTTCTTCATACTCTGGACGTTGTTCTAGCAATACATTTCCTTGGCTAACTTGAGCACGGTTTGGCAGGTGGCAGAAAACTGTCCCTAGAATCCAGTATTAGACGATGTGACATCAGAGCCTGTGAGAATGAGATTTATGTTCCACTTCACCCAAACAGCTTATTCAGGATCAGCCTGTATTCTGTATTCTGTGGTATAATGATTTCTCTCCACAGACCTGCTCCTCCTCCTGTGATCCCCGCCTCAGTAAAAGGCATCACCATTCGCCCGACTGCTAAGGCCAACACTCTGGAAATCAACCTTCATTTCTCTCTTTCCCTCACTCTCCCCCCAGCCCAATCCACCAGGAAGTCCCATTGTCTCTCACTACATCACACCAACACTACCATCATCAACGAAGCATCATCTTTTGTTAGAAGTATTGCAACTATTTCTTCCAGACTGGTCTCTCTACCTCCACTCTTCATTCCTTGGTGTCCATTCACTGTGCTCAAAGCCAGAAGCTTCTTAAGCCCTCCCCACTGTGGTGCTCTTTCTATAGTATAAATCAAGTCATGCCATTCTCTTGCTTTAAGCCCACCAGTGGCATCCTACCGAAACCAGAATGGGATTTGGATCTTACACCTTTGCCTGCAAAGCCCCAAGTGATCTAGGCAAGGCCAACTTTTTCTACCTCATTCTGTACATTCTCTTCTTCTGATGTCTCCTCAGAAAGACAAACTCTTCTACCTCTTGAAAATGAACACCAGCTTCCATTTACCCAGTACCCTGGCATTTGCTTTCATCTTACCATAGTATAGTGTCTTTAAAACTCTTCTTGTTGTCTTAAATTATCTTTATTGCTGGTTCACTATTTTCTACTCCTGTCTCCCCAACTACAATATCAACCAATGAGAACAGGAATCTTTAACCTTCTTGTTCACCTGTGTCCCCTTTAATAAACTAGTGTCTGGCACATAGTAAGCACTCAATAATTATTTGTTGGATGACTGAATGCATACATGGTTATCAGTTAAACATTATTTTTAAATTATCCATAATGGGGGCACCTGGGTGGCTCTGTCAGTTAAGCGTCTGCCTTTGGCTCAGGTCATGATCCTGGGGTCCTGGGTTGGAGTCCCTCATCAGGCTCCCAGCTCAGCTGGGAGCCTGCTTCTCCTTCTCCATCTGTCCTTCCTTCCCACTTGTGCTTGTTCTCTCTCTCTTTCAAATAAATAAAATCTTTTAAAAAATTAAATTATCCATAATGTGCAAAGGATATGCTAGGTGTTGTCCCCAGTACAGAATTAGTCCCAGTTATTTTTTAAAAGATTTTATTTTAGAGAAAGAGAGAGCAGGGGAAGTAGCAGAGGCAGAGGGGCAAGCAGGATCTGCGCTGAGTGCAAAGTCTGACACAGGGAGAGAGGTCATGATCTAAGCTGAAATCAAGTTAGACACTCAAATGACTGAGCCACCCAGGCAACCCCAGTCCCAGTAGCTCATTCTGTTATTTTACTGTCTAAGGTAAGACAAGCTCAAAGGATGGATAAGGGGGAAAGCAATTAATAGAGCATAGATAGGTCAACTTTTGCTTGGGGTTGACAGGTCAACAGCAAAAAGTTATATACTATCTTGAGGCATATTACAAAGTGAGTGATCTCTTACAATTCCAACAATTCAGATATAACTAACACCTTTTTGTTTAAGATTTTATTTTTAAGTAATCTCCACACCCAACATGGGGCTCAAACCCACAACCCTGAGATCAAGAGTTGCATGTTCTACCAACTGAGCCAGCCAGGCGCCCCTATTTAACATTTCTGAAATTCACCAGTAGGATTGTGCACTCTGGGACATATTTACTAAGAGCCAATCCCCCCTTTTGACTTCAACATAAATTTTGCGTGATGTTAATCTGCTTATATCTGACACAGAATTTACCGCCTAGTCATGCTGACAGTGGGTGGGAGGGTAGGATAAATGATACTGCCTTCCATTATTGAACTCTTTCATTCTCCATGGTTAGTAAACCTACTCTACTGAAATGTCACAACAATTCTATAAAACAGCAATTTCCCCCCAGTTCACAAGCCTGAAAACTGCGTCTTAGGGAGGTTAGTATGTTGTGCACAGTCTATTAAATGGTACAATGTCAAACCAGATCATACCTGATTCAAATCTCATGATTTTACTACCTAGAAATGCTTTCTAATTAGGCAGCTGATAAGCTCAAAAGTACAAATAGTCACCAAGGACCACATCTCTATGCTAGAGTACCTTGACTCTGGAAGTTTCCAGAATCAGGCCCAACACACATACCAGGTCCTGTCAATGTTTGCAGCCCTAACAACCTGATAGCGTGTTTGTAACAGTCCCCATCATTTAGCCTGAAACTAGTGTAATACATATGTTGAAGAGACTTAAAGTGAGTTTTGTAAGATTCTTCATGATAACCGAAAGGCGGGAAATTGCTGACTCACGTTTTCTTCACAAAGGCTGTTTGTGGCATCACTCTAAAGCAAACACCCAGACATGAATTCAAAATATTACTTCAAAGTAGAAAGCATCCTTTGCTGTTTCCCAATGTCCTATTCCTTTTTTCCTTAATTTATAAGGAAACTTGGGGGGCATAAGGTCAAGTAATCAACAACTAAAATTTAACACTGGCCCAGCTAAGACAGCCAAGATTAAGCACAAAAATACTGCTGTGATTCTAGTTGTTATTGTTGACAACTGGGTGGGGAAGAAATCACCCTGGCCTCAAATAGAGGGAGATCTCAAAGCAATTCTCTCTGGAGGGCCAGGTCCTTCCTAATCCTTTATTTGACTTGCTCTGGGAGCTTTAGTGAGAAAAGAAATGAGAAGAACAACATTTGATGGATGGAAGGTCAAGGAAGCTAGTGCAAAGAAGCTATGTTCTTTGCCCTGTTGACTTTTTAAAAGATAAATGTTATTATCTTTTTCTACATGAAAAATACATACACATTATATAAAAGTTGGAAAATTCATAAAGTAAAAAGGTGACAGGATGAGTATCTTCCATTTTCCTGCCCCACCCCACCCCCCCAAAAGATAATCACTGGTTTCATTTTGGGACTTTTCTTTGTTGGTTATAGGTTTTGAAAAGTGTATTTACATAGCCTTGACCACACTGTAAATGTATCCGGTTTCTGAAAAACATGTTTTATTTGTCATTTGTTTTATTTTATTGTATTTTGAAAAACACTTTTTCAATGATGGTAACTGAAAGACTGGTCAACATTGTTCTTTGAATATATGATTGTGCTTCAGTTTCAGTAACTATAGGTTGGATATTTTGGGGATTACTTCTTTAAAACCAGAAAATGAGAGCATGTAGATCTTGCAAAGGGAAAGTTAAAAATTAACCTTGTGTTCATATAATCTTAATATCTCAGAATGTTTTATTTTGTCAGCCAGCAACCTAGAATATTCACTAAGGGCGCGGTGGTGGGGTGGGCCTAGGCCAAGAACTATGGTAGAAAAATTCAGATCTCTATAATCCCAAAGTAATATAATTAGTCCTAGCCTCAAGGGGCTTCAAAACTCTCTGAAGAGAAAAGAGTTCCCTGAATTTATGAAAAGCTTTTCATAATGGAAGTTCTAAAACAAATGCAGATAATTAAATACTTACTATGTTTATAAAATCTAATGTATAGAATTTAAAATACTGAAATTGTATTATAATAAGTTATAATTACAAACTGCACTCTAAAAAAAGGTGGTAAATAGCTAAAGTATTTAAAAAGACATAATTAATAACAGGCATTTTTATGAGAGTAATATGGTTTTACTCTTCCAGAATTGGTTGCTTTCAAAAGTTGAAGTCCCAGGAAAAGCACAAAGATGTTTATCACAGAGTATTATATAATAATGATAATTACAATAACCAGAATGTCCAAGAGGATGATGATGAATAAATACATCACAGTAGTCACTTCCCATGGAATGTTCTGCAACCATAAAATAATAATATTTGATGATGCATTTTCGATGATATGGATAAATGTTTGCACTGTAATATTAAGTGTTAAAAAACACTGTGATGGATGTCCATTGTTTTTGCACTGCATATACAGTTTCCTTTTTAAAAAGGAGATCGTGTATCATCCTGTATATACTCAATGACAGCCTGCTTTTCTATGTGTTAAACATTATGAATTTTTTAGGCTATTAAATATTTCTCTACAACATGATTTTTTAAAAATTTTATTTATTTATTTGAGAGGAAGAGAGAGAGAAAGCATGAGTGGGTGAGAGGCAGGGGGAGAGGGAGAAGCAGACTTCCCACTGAACAGGGAACCTGATGTGGGGTTCGATCCTAGGACACCACGATCATGACCTGAGCCGAAGGCAGATGCTTAACCAACTGAGCCACCCAGACACCCTTTATAACATGATTTTAAAAGACTGTAGAGCATTCTATTTTTTGGTGCCTCATTATTAATTTAATCAATCCTTTATTTTTGGACATTTAGATTTTCCTTTTTAAAAAGAATGCTTTGAACTTCCTTCTTTCCTTTTCTCTCCCTCCCCTCTCCCTGGTTGCCTTTCTCTCTCTTTCTTTCTTTCTCCTTCTTAAGCTAAGTTCTAAAAATTTGAATTTGTATATCAAGAAGTATGTAAATTTCATGTTTTTAAGATTTATTTATCTTGGAGAGTGAGTGAGCAGGGGGAGAGGCAGTGGGAAATGCAGAGAGAATCTCAAGCAGACTCTGTGCTAAGCATGGAGCCTGACGCGGGGCTCCTTCTCACCACCCTGAGATCATGACCTGAGTTGAAACCTAAGAGTCAGCCTCTTAACCGACTGTGCCACCCGGACACCCTGTAAATATTGCATTTTTTGACTGTTTCCATTATCTTAAATTCAGAGATTCCCAAAAACTTGTTCTTATTCTTAGTTCTCAGTGTCCACCTTCCCTCCCTAATGCCTAAAGAATGAATTCATCAATCCCAGAGCTAGACATATTCTCAACTAATGCTGTTTAGCATCATAGGACCATCTCCTTGAACTTGGCTTCCATTTCTCTTACTCTGTTTACCACAAATTCACTATGCGCTGGGACCCTTACAATCCTTTCTTTTTTTCCTGCTGTCCAAGAGCAGTGAAGCCTCTCTATGTCATCTTGTCTCTGTCTCCTCCACAATTTGTAGCCAGTTCCCAGCTCTGCCAACCAGAATTTAATGCATGACTCATGAACACCTGCTCTCAAAGCTACATGTTTTTCGCTAAAGGGGAGCGGTTAGTCCAGCCATGTGTGTTTCCTCTACAACTGTGAATTATCGAGAGAACTTCTCTAGAAGTTCCTGTTCAAGCCCCTAAAGAGTTACCCACCATCCCATAACATGTTTCAAATGCATACACTAATGCACCATCTCTACACTTGACCACCGGGGAGGCTGGCAATCTTTAAGTTGTTCTACATAAGATGGTGGCACATTCGGGTTTGTTCTGAGGACTTGATGGGGTAATACTACCTTTGTGATGCATCGCTCTTCCAAAGATGTATAGACATCATTGGGACAGAATCCGGTTCCAATAGTTTTTAGCATTCCACCTGGCCAAATGGTATGGTTTTAGACACAAAGCAGTTCCGAACCCGCTGAATGGCACCGCTAAATAAACCTGAGAGATGGTCACAGTAAATGCCTGTGCTTAATGGGTCTTACTCTGTCCAGCAGATCTTGTCCAGCAGCTCCTTCATTGTCATGTGGTCCCACTCCTCCGCAAGGGGTGCCTTCCACGGGGCGTCACTGGGTATCTACAGTCCGACAGGGATTCAGAGAAGAAAAATGAATGTAATTTTCCATTTCAAATAACTATTTCAAGAGTACCAGAAACTCCAGTTGAAGAAGGGAAATGTAAGCTTTCCAAATTCCCCCATTCATGATTTTCACAACACAATGTTGTCGGTGTAGCTTTCCCATTATAGATGTATATCACTGCATCCATATTGAATTTACGGTAACACTTCCTGCACAATAAATGGAGGCTATGATGAAATGGGGCCGTTTTCCAAATATTGATCACTAAGTTACTCATTTAGAGAAAACATTCATAAATTCAGCTCTTTAACACGTGTCAGACAGCTGCACCAAATGTTGCCTAAACGGGTCTTTCAGGTCAAACTGTGTGTGTGCTTACTTATGGGCTGCACAGTTGAGCAAGATGGCGACACAAAGACCTTAGAAGTCTTATTCTGCTCTGTTGTGAGGATTTTCTAAATTAGAAACATCATTCCAGGAAGGATGAGTGATATGTGATCTTCTCCCCACCCTGCTACCCCCACCACCGGTGGGGTAAGACCAGTGGTCTGCTGGACACCTCATTCCTTGAGCAGTTAAAAATCGGTTCATTCGCTCATTTCCTAAATCTTTACTAAGAGATATTATGTTCCAGACAACATGCTAGGCATTGCTGATACCCTGTCCCTTCTTTCTTTGAAGGACTAAACTTATTATGAAAAATACAAATGTAGTCAAAGAAGCATATTAAGCTTTACCTCTCGCCCCATGGCATCCATCGTCCTCCAGAGGTTGTTATGATCCAGGTACACAATTGGGTTCCACACAGGTGGGAAGGGGCCGCTGAAGGGGTATGATTTGCCCTGTGAGATACAAGGTATTTTCATTTGCTTATTTATTTACTTATTAAGATTTTATTTATTTGAGAGAGAGAGAGAGAGAGAGATCTTGAGTGAAGGGGCAGAGAGAAGAAAGAGAGAGAATCTCAAGGAGACTCGCTGCTGAGGATGGAGCCTGACCCGGGGCTCGATCCCATGACCCCAAGACCACGATCCAAACCAAAACCCAGAGTTGGATGATCAACCGACTGAGCCACACAGGTGCCCCAACACAAGAGTATTTTTTAAAAGGGGACACTTACTACAATGTAAAAATAGTTAAATGTCTGCAAGCACAATGATGTTACTCTTTAATATATGATATACACTTACATGTTTTATTTATTTATTATTTATTTATTAAAGATTTATATTTATTTGTGAGAGAAAATTTATTTATTTGCAAGAGAAATTCTCAGTTTCAATCTCTAAGGTGGCAAATACAGATAAAGTCACATGAGCAAAGGCTACTTGAGGTTCTCAATAATTTTTTGCATAATGTGAAAGGGCTTATACATAGCAAACAGGACGTGCTCATTAAATAGACATTGCTAATGGTTTGGTGATCATGATAAATGTCCTTTTATTTACAAAACTACTTCTTACCTATAAATCCACATCCACATTTTCAATTAATTATCTTTGGATAAATTCTCAGAATCAAAATTCTTGGCCTGAAGATTTATGTTTGATTTTTTGTTTTCTTTTATATTTTTAAAAATTAAAAAAAATTTCATGGCTCTAAAAATATATAATAAAACATCCTATCCAAGAAAAATAAAATACACGTTTTCCTCAAATACACACAGGAGAATCCCCTGGTTAAATCACATAAAAAAAGACAAGACAGGTACTACAAATTAAAGAAGATGGATTTTCAACCAAGTATATTGTCCAACCACAATGATACAAAACTAAAGCCCAACACTAAAACAGAACTGGAAAACCTATAATGTAAATATTAAGTATTTAATATGTAAATATTAAATAGCACACTACTTCCCAGGCAATGGGCCAAATAAGAAATCAAAGAGGTAATCAAAATATGTCTCGGAGCAAAAGATAAAGAACACATGATATTCCAAAACCTATGGGATGCAGCAAAAGCAGATGTTTGAGTGAAATCTATGCTACATATGCTTTTTTTTTTTAAAGGAAAAAAGTTCAAATAAACACCTTAACATGACACCACAAGGAACTAGAAAGAGAAGAAACTTAGCTGAAATTTCAAAGGAA